>NC_137073.1:112335425-112727925 GCF_951640355.1 Cnephaeus nilssonii | reverse complement strand
TCTGACTTGAAAATACATTTCTGCAGCGTTTCCATCACCAGCCTGACCCCCTAAATTCGCATCCGTCCTACCAGAAATCAGCTTTTGTTATACAAAATGAAGTTAAAAATAAGGTCCAAATTCTAATGAAACCGAGGTGCAACACACATGCAATAATTGATGATGTTTTGTAGAAGCCAGATCACACCTTGCGAAAAGCATGTTATTGTTGAAGTTTGTTTTCCCTTTGGTAGACTGCTCTCCAGGGAGCCGCATGCTGCTTGGATCTCCCCACCACTTCCTCTATTTGATTTCTTGCAAAACTTGCCTTTGAGCAGTGAGTTGAGTTGTTTGGCCCTGGTCCAGACATGCTATCCCTCTCAGGTCTTTACTCAAGATCCTGTGATGATTAAATTAGCACTATTAGCTCTAATCTGATTAAAAATAAAAATGTTACCACAATAAGGCTACTTGAGCAAGGTGCCTTCTTTCTGAAGAATTGCCAAGGCCTATGCATCCAAATGTTCCTGTATCCGGGAAGTCAGAAAACCCTAAGCTCTATTCTGACTCTACAATATAGTTGGATTACATTATTGTTTTATATTTGAAAGGTTTAAAGATTGTAACTATAGCAAAAAGGAGATCTTTACAATTATCCATTTCTGCCATCTTGTTTTACAATGAGTGACCATTGATGGGTCAATAGTTAGCTACTACCAAAGGAGAAGGCCATGTCCTTGTCCCCTATGGCTCATTTATTGCACAAATAAACCACATATACAATGAAAGAATCCAAGAAAATTAAAAACTTTATATAATTTAGTTTTTTAAAAACCTTTACAAAGACCCCTTGTTGTACAACATATGACGCTATTTGAGTTAAGCTGGGCACATTGTCCTAGCACTTCCATTGTGAGGACTGCTGAGACAGTGCATGTCATTTAGATTAAAAACTTACCTTTAAACATGATACTTTATACTACGTCACACTTAACATCCAAAAGGACTGGCATGTGTCAAATACGTTTTTTCTTGATTTCCGGTGCACTTCTCTTTGGTAGAGGTGGGAGCAAAACCATATGATCAAATTGAATTACTTGCAATCCAGAATATGAATTCATAAATGATTGGAGAAATCAGATGATTGTTTAACTGGTAACTGACAGGCTGCTTTATGTTATCCTAAAGAAGCAGACCTCTCAGAGAGCTGAACAGAAAACAATTGATGAAAAATTGTATGTTATCCACACATGGCATATCAATCTGGTGTCTAGAAAACTTCATGTGGCCAAGGGAATGTCATTGTACACATCACCTTTGTGAGGAATATGGGGAAGAATATCTATTTTTCTCTTCTTTGTTTTCCTCTAACAAGGCCAACTGTAGAGGAACAGCATGCTGCTGGTGTGCCTGCCAAGTTTTAATTGAAATGTTGTGATAAATTTCACTGCCGGGTCAGATGTTATTTTCTGGTTAAGGAGGGTCAAGCTGGTCTCTTAAAGAACCACTTTTGATTTTTATAGTGTCCAGTGATTTGTTCCTGGAAGTTGATTTATGGCGGACCTGACCTCCGTCCTCTTGTTTGACCTCTGACTACATTTTCAAGTTTCTAGTTCACCTATGGTCACCAGTAGAGAAAAACTATTTTATTAAACTGGGCTTCTCATTTTATTAGTGTGAAAATAGGCCTTTCCTAATCGATAGAACAGGAAGCATTCACTTTATTGCTTCAAACTAGAGACCAAAGGTCATTTAACACAAATAGAATGAGGCACATGACAAAAACAGCAGGAAATACTTGATGACTCAGCATAAATAACTTCGTTAACACACCAATGTCTGCTTTCTTGAGTACATACATTAGGTTAATAAAAATACAAAGATTGTTGACATGTAGGACCATTCTATTTTGAATGATAATCCCTACAAATTATTAATTTTAAGTTCTAGTTTTTGTTTGGTTATTGAAAACACCTATTCCAAGATTCTGGATAAGGGCTGATGGAATACCAATGTTTCCAAGAATACAGCTTGTTTTCCACAAGTTCAGAGTGCTCTATTATAAATGCTATAAAATTTTCTTTAAAGAGAGAGTGAATTTTGAAGAATGATAGTTAACTGCATAGCAAGAGAAACAAAAGAAGAAAATGGCAAAAACTTTGCCATTTCACTGGTGAAAAAAAACACTGTGGTGGTGACATCAGAATGGAAGGATATGCACTCATTATCTCTGTCTTGCTGAGTGTATCTCCAGTTGACTGTAGGTTGGTGTGCTGACTGTAATGACTCAGAAACAGGAGATCATAGCCTGACTCTGCAAGTGCTACAGGATGCCATTATATTTCAAATATACATCTTACCCATCTTTGCACCTTACTAACCTTTCTGTGTTTCATTACCAGTTGAAAATGCACTTATATGACTTGAACAACAGCTTGACTTTTATCATCTTAAGACAACTTATTTAGGTCATTTGCATGACATACAGATGTATACAAATGCAAATATAATGGCCATTCTCTCTATTTCTAAGATCTTGTCAATATTACTTAGTGAGTGTTTAATTGCAATATCAAGTATAAATACACACCATTGCAAAAACTTTCTATGGTGAAGATTTTAATCAGCATGACGATAATAAAAGAGTGATTGATTTACACACAAAAGGCCTTCCTTTGAACAATGGAGAGGAGATTTGCTAAGAAATTTAGTTCTTTTAAACAACTTACTTAATGCTATGATAGTTCTCCAGCAAAAGACTGAGATAATTTCAAAATAGACAGAACTTAGAATCTGGAGTTGAATTGTTATTACTCTTGAATTTAGGATCAAATGAGCTAATGTGCCCAGAGGTATAGAATATGTTGTTATTTTTTATGATTTCTTGGTAGATTTTATTCAGGATGCTCACTTACTACACAAAACATAACGCTAGCTTTCCTCTCAGATCTGCAGTGTGGGCACTTGAATGATCTAGTTATTGATGTAAATTACTGAAGGTCATAAAAAGCTCAGAGAAGTTGACTATAAAAGAGCATAGTGGCCAATAGAGTGCTGTGTCAGACTAATCTTCTTACCACGTGAGACAAACAAGAAGTTTGTCTTTATAACCAAGGAATGGGAGTTTATAATCAGCGGACGATGGTCATTGAGAAATGATCAGTCTCAGGCTTTATGTAGGCAAATCCAGTTTGATTAATTTCTATAAAATTAAAGAAATCAATTCTGTGGGTCTGCATGAGACACATCATTTGCATGAATGACCTTTTCATTTTCAGCCAGTTATTTAAGCATAATGTCCTTATAGCTCAGGAGTGAGTAACGAGAGAGACCACAGCAGGGATAAGGATGACTCTGGGTTTGATTCCCTTCAGCCCATGGGCTGGGTTGGAGCAAAGCTGGAATGAGGGACTAATTTCGTGAGAGCCTATGCACTTGGGAGCATGAGGACTGTTCTGGACCGGGTGACAAGGTGTGGAGGGGGCTGAGGAAGCATCCTTTCCCCCATGCCTGCTATGAAACCCCTACAAGAAAGAAGTTTTAGCGACCTCGAGTGACAGTCACCTGGGGTCTGATAATAGCAGTGGCACCAGGGAGAGTGAACCACAGAGAGAAGGAAAATACTTGGAGAGTGCCATTGGAAATTGCAGTGGTTACTCTTGCATGCAAATATGAAGCTTACACCTCAAATGTCTCAGAAATCCATGGTGAACATTTGGGGTATGATGACGGTATCCATATGCAGGTAGTGATTATTAAAAACTAGAGGCCCGGTGCATGAAATTCATGCACAGGGGAGGGGGGGTGGATCCCCTCAGCCCAGCCTGCACCCTCTCCAATCTGGGACCCCTCGGGGGATGTCCGACTGCTGGTTTAGGCCCGATCCCAGGGATTGGGCCTAAACCGGCAGCCGGACATCCCTCTCACAATCCTGGACCGCTGGCTCCTAATCGCTCACCTGCCTGCCTGCCTGGTCGCCCCTAACTGCCCCCCACTGCCAGCCAGGTCGCCCCTAACTGCCCCCCACTGCCAACCAGGTCGCCCCCAACTGCCCCTTCCCTGCTGACCTGGTTGCTCCTAACCAGCCCCCCCCCACTGGCCTGGTCACCCCTTACTGCCCCCCTGCCAGCCTAATCACCCCTAACTGCCTCCCCTGCCAGCCTGGTTGCCCCACGCAGCCTGCTTGTTCAGTTGTTTGGTCGTCCCTCACTAACCCCCGCTGCCAACCTGGTTGTAGGCAGCCATCTTGTGAGGGCATGAGGGTTGATTTGCATATTACCACTTTATTATATAGATAATATTTATATCACAGGTACATAAGGGCTCAACTAGAAAGTGTCTCTAAAGTTCCTAAGTAACAGATATAAGAGCAAATCATAACACAGGCACTATTCTAAGGGCTATATATTCAATGACTCAATCCTCACAAGAGCCCCATAAAGTAATTACAATTATATCTCTATTTTATAGGCAAGAATACTAAATCAAAGACATAATAAGTAACTTAAGTCAATAGTGGGGTTGTGGCTCAAATTTAGGAAGTTCACATTCTAAAGTTTTAGCCTACACATCTCTTTTTCCCGGTGAGTCCTACTTCCGAGGCACACAGGACCTAGCAAGCACAGAGCTTGGATCTGAACCTGGGTCATTCTGACTTCACATGCCATGCTAGTAAGCTTCCCATTACCCTGGACAATTGGTGGGGACTGTCTGACAGCACGAGGACTCTGAGACCCAGCTCGCTTCTGTGCTCTCACCTTAGCTCTTGGAGTTTCTGTTAATGTAAGAGTTTCCTGTGCATATTTACCAAATCAGCTGTGATTAAGCCTATTCTGTGTTTCTTACTGTCTTAATTAGCCAGTTGCCTCAAAAGTGAGAATTTCTCCAACTCAGCTATTAGAACCACTATGGATGAAGAGCCTACTATGTATTGGGCACCTTACTAAGCACCTAGTCACACCAGGACTGTCTCTCAGTCCTCACAACAATGCCAAGAGAAATACATTATTAAGTCATTAACTTTATTTTACAGATGAGAAAACCAAATCCGAGAAATCTTATTCACCTGAGTTTAACCAGCTCTGTCTGACCTGAAGCAAACCAGGTCTCTCTGAAGAAGCCATTAATTCTTCATCCCTTTGTTTATTACACCGAAATACACATGGTCAACTCCACGTTCTGCAGTTATGGAGACGTAGGTCTTCTACAGCACAATCTTGTCTGAGCTCGACTAAATGTCAGACCCCCCCCCCACTCTATTTACCTACTTTTTGGTTGACTTTCATGCATAATCAATGACAATATGAATAAAAAACAGACACAATATTCACATACAGACATATTATATATGTACTAGAGGCCCAATGCACGAAGATTTGTGCAAGAATGGGCCTTCCTTCCCCTGGCTGCCGGCACCGCCTTCGCTACGGCCTGGAACTGCCTTTCCACCTTCCCACCCCCGGCCTCTCGGAGCCTGTGTATGCAAATTAACCTTCCGTCTTTGTTGGGTTAATTTGCATACTCCTGATTGGCTGGTGGGCGTCGCGAAGGTACGGTCAATTTGTATCTTTCTCTTTTATTCGTGTAGATTCTTGCTAAAATACTTCTTGTTGCTATTATATCCCAAGGTAGTTCACAAAGGCCAATGATTATTTTGTGAAATAGATCTCACATTTTATTTAACGCATATTAACTTCGTAAGGGAGCTATAAGCTTCAGTGTACCTCTGTATTTCTCACCTGCCTTCATGTACTTTGTCCTTGGGCTTATATGTCAATGACCTAGTATTGGAAACCATTTCTTTCTTCCTTTTTCTCTCTGTGATGGTTAGCAGATGCCACCTGTCTCCGGAGGGCAGGTTGTTTGTTGGTATCGGGGCAGCACGCAGAGAACAGCGCGCACAAACACAGAGGTTGGCGTCTAATTGCTGGAGCTCTTTATGGAGGTGGATCACCTCACCGCACAATGCTCCATGGGACAAAGTGAGGCCACTGTCTTTACAGCATCAGCTGCCGCCCTGAGTTCCGTGTTTGGCCACGACACCAGTCGCCTTTGTTTATCGGGTAATTAGCAGTAATGATGTCTTGCTGCTCAGCTTTGTTGCAGAACCAAGGCTCCTTCTTTGCCCATTTGGGGGGATTCCTGGTCTTAGGCCTCGTGGCTTGACTGTCAGAAGCACCAGCAGGCAATTCTAGGCTTAATTACCTCCCTGTTTTGTTCTTTGCATTGGACAATAAGCATCCCGTGGAAAGGCAATTTGTGGGAGAGCGGAGACAGGAAAGGGGGGAGGGGCTCCTCTTTAATGCGATGCGTCCATCAAATAAACTAACTTAAAAATGTTTTGACCTTGAGTTCTTAAACACTATTGTAATTCCCCATCTTATATAGGAAAAGCATTTTAAAGAAAGTTATTCAAATAAAACACAACCCTACAGATAGGCAGTCTGTTTATGAAATATGAGGGAATTCAATTACCCATGAATGGATGAATGGCTTTTTTCCCTCTTTGTCTGGTCATCATTGTTACTGGGGATTTCTTTAACAAAAGATATCAAAATAAACAGAAATGTCTGCGATGAACTGTGAGCCTGCAGCTAGGTGGCATGTCAATGGGAGTGTGCTCTCTGGGATGTATTGAGAAGAGCTGTGATTTTTTAATGCCGCATTACTGTATTTTTAGCAGAGTCACATAAAAAGAAGAATTAACTGCATAAGAATGAGCAACAATCTAGAAAAACATCGCTTGTAGTTTTAATTTTTTTTCTCACAAAAAAAAGCAGGAATGCTTATTTCATTAGAAGTCTGAAATATGATTTGAGATAATTTTGGTTAAATTCTATGGATTATAGATACATTTATATGGAAACAATATGTATTTGAGTTCTTGCAAATTTTTAGTCTCAGTGACTAATTGACTATTAATGTTTAGCTTTTTGTGTATAGAAACCATATTTTAAAATAAACATTAGTATGCAATATTTTCTAGTGACTTTCAGTGCTCTCAGATGCTGAAATCCAATCATTGTAGTGGTAATTTTATTAATTATAAGCTGTAACATTATTACCCATACTACTTTTGCTAGATAGCTCTTGTGGGGAAATGACCAACCATTTAAAAATGAAGTTTTCTTATTCCATGTTATGAAGCATTTAATTATTCTACAAGGTACTCCATATTGTGGTCTCTTTACCATTTAATAACATATATGGGTTGAATTATAGATTCTGCATATAATAGACCATATTCAGTACATATTTCAAATAGTGAAACAATTTTCCATCACATTTATCAAATTCAAGTAACCCTTGTATGGAATATTTTATATATGTAAAGTAAGGGCATTTGTATAAAAAAGCAATTTTTTATGTTTTCTAAAGAAATTTTGCAACAAATATATTCAGTGTCGTGAAATTCTTCCATTATTATTGGTTGGAAATGCTCCTACTTCTTACTAATGTTCCTCGGGTTTTCATGGATGAGATATGTTTTCTAAAGATGACACATAGTTTTCTCCCCAATAAAAGCAAAGAAGCTATTGGCATGGAGTGGTCTTTTCCATTTATAACTGCATTTCAAAAAATAAGTTTTACATGATCCATTGAATTTACATGATCCATTAAATTCAATAAGTTTTACATGATCCATTGAATTTACATGATCCATTAAATTCAATAAGTTTTACATGATCCATTTAGAAATTTTAAGTTAAACAGTATCCAACTTATTAAATGCAAAACGTCATAAATATGATTAGAATTACACTGCATCTATAATTAACCAGAAAGCTATAATGAGGCCACTGGGATATGTACTCATCATTAAGTTAGCGTGTGTAAAATATGAAAGACAAAAATGAATAGATTGTTCAAGTGGGAGAGTGTGTGGAAGTAAATGGCCTATAGTGGTAATTTTGAAATCCTATAGAGGCAATAGGATATTGATAATTTACCAGAACTTTCTGCAGAAGTGGAAATATTACCTTTCTTTTTGAATGTATTTTCTGCAATCTGGAGGTTCATAGAGGAACTAAGAAGCCCTTCACACCATTGTTTCATGTTGTCCTCATACATGGGATAAACATAAAGGGCTCACTGAGTGGACTCAATCAATCCTAGCGCTTTTGATTATTATTAACACCACAGTGAGGATGATTGTTTACTATTATTTTATTTGTGCAAAGAGGTACTTTATAATACTAGTCTTTGGACATGGGTTGTCAGCTGGGAAAATAGTTTTACATCTAGGAAGAATGGCTGGGACTACCATTACTCTTGGGAAATAACACCGACATCCCTGCGGGCCTGGATGAAGGTTGGAAAGAGAACAATGCACCTGCTGTAGCCCAGGGACCCTGCTTCCCAGTGACATGCTTGGGCAGAGTTCATGTCCTACACCCCGAGCCACAACGCAGTGGCAGGGATGGGCGCAGTGATTTCTTAACCAAGAACCTGCAATACACTCTCTGCAAATGCAAGAAAAAGAGCCCTAAAGTCATTTCCATCTTAGGCCATCTCCCCCCCCCCCCAACCCCCAAATCAAATGCTTTCACAACCAAGTGCTTAGTGACACAATAACCACAGGTGAGGCCGCTGGTGTCTTTAATTCCATGCTCTGGGATAGAACTATTTAGACGCGGACTCAGTGACCTCATTTGAACATCCATAGGCACAAGCTTGGTGACTTGAACAGTAAGGGTAGAGTCATACGCACATACACAAATTATCAGGACCTTCACGGTGCTGTGTTCAGATTTTTTTTAAAATTGGGATTAAGTTTAAAACTCAAAGAAGAGTGAGAAAATTCTCATGTTCAAGTTTTCAGGTGAGGATAAAATTTCCACATTTGATGGAGACCAGAAAATATTAAGCAGATGACTTTCACACTGATTTTTTTTGACATTTCATCACCAAATTGCTTTTACATTTTCCTCACAAATTATGGAAGAAAAAGGAAGTAATAATAATAATGATGATGATGATCCATTTTGCTCCTCTTTTTATTTTTTCCTTCTTCATTTGGGGAGCTACGGCAGAGTCTTAACCATCCCATAAATACTTATTTAGTAAAAAGAAACAGAATATACTTTGCGACTCTCTGCATTGATATATTGAAATTGGAGGGAAGGGGGGAAAGGCCCATAATGCTTCATTAGTTAATTGTGCAGAGTACAGCTCTTTAGGGGTAAACAAGTGAAGGACATTTGCTGAATGGCCCATCCTCGCCACGCATATTATGGCCTAATGATGCCAGTAATGGTAGGAGGCTCCTGGCGAGTCATCTGTCAAATTAGCACATTGAATTATTTATTGCCTCAGAGTAAAATTGTTGAAAGGTAGCAGCTGAGACATGGTTTTTATAAATCTAAAATTCAGGGGGGCGGGCAACTAGAAAACTCACACAGCTGCTTTGAGGGTGCATTTGCTTTTTAACATTTGCACTGATGAACACAATAGTCCTTATTGGGTAAACATGTTATTTCTACCTTTAAATCTAATATTTAGTGTGTGTATGTGTGTGTGTGTGTGTGTGTGAGGGGGGTTTGCATGAAATCCTAACAGTTTTATGCATTGGTTATCATGGAACAACCTACTGTTCAAATTAGTTATTTCAAGTCTGCATGACTCATTTGCACTATATCTCTATGTAAAAACATAAGACAATACCAGTTTGTTCTGGGCTCTGTGCCCAGGAACTAATACAGACAAAATGATTCTTGAGTTCCAGCTCCTTCAACTCGACTGTTTATAGTTCTGTTCTAGCCCGAGGTCGTGCAAGCTAGGAAGTCTGCCTTGCAGAGTCTTGGAGAAGGAAATGAACCTGTGCTCAGTTCTATGAAACAAGAGAATAAGCATAAGAAACATAAATTTGGAGGCATGGAAGCATTGGAAAGCCTGCACAAGCTAACAAATTTGGGGTCTTTGCTTAGTATTTATACAGTGGGTGTGGGCAGACTCATTTTTTTCTGTTAATAAAATTATATAGAGAAATGAGTTCACTTACCGATTTCTTCCACTGACCCATGAAGAGTCCCTGGTTCTGGGAAAATAAAATGAAGGAAGGAAGAAAGAAAACAATTTACCAATTCTCTGTGGCTCCTATTACCTCTCTATTTCTTGTTTTTTTAAATTCCTGTCCTGAATTAGACAACTACTTGGAAAAGTTTGAAATGTTGATGATAAAATAGACCACTAATTCAAATCAGCAGAGCTATACTGTGCATCATTTGATCTCAAAGTAGTAACTGAATGACCTTCTCAAAAATGCTAAGTTTGAATCGCTGTGTGCAATTGTTCCGTTCCTGTGTGCATCCTTTGGTCAGAAAGCTCCAGTGCTTCTGGTGGTGTTCTGGGACTCGGAGAGACTGCTGCCTGCCTCCCATTGGGCAAGGGATCGTAGAGGAGTTCTCACTGTGCCAGGCCTTGAAGTATGAGAGGGCTATGGATGGGCAGGAGGACATGCAGAGAGCCCTTCTGGAGGAAAAGCGGTCAGGGAAGGGCTACTGGAGAAAATATCAAAGAAAGTCAGAGTAAAATCCCATTTGTGCAGACGAATCTTTAGGTAAATATTGAGTAATGTTATATATAGGAAAGAACTATATAAATTCTAAATAACTATATGTGTTCCGGTTTTCATCCTTATCGCCCCCTCACTACCACCCCATGAGATTGGATGGAGAGGTAACAGAGAGACAGAGAGAAAAAATGTGGAGGCACTGAGCTAGGTACCTCTGTTCTGGGAGAACAGGGATGCCATTGACCAAGGTGGCAATGTCATTGGGCGGGGCCCGAGATTGATAACAAAGACAGAAGATTCCATGATGGGCATTTTGATTTGGATGAGTAGGTAAGGTACTCAAACAGAAATGTCCAGAAAGTTGTTAAAAAGTGAGGAGAATTGTTACACATGAAAATTAGAAATGTCATGCCTACAGGTGAGAAGGCATGGGAGTAGCTAAATCAGTTATGTGGTGTGGTTTGGCCTAACCTCAGGTGTTGTTTGCCTGCCTGTTTTGTTTTGAGTCTGTGTTTATTATGCCAACAATTTTCTCACTGAGATCTTTTTTTTCCTGCTGGTGTCGCTGTTTCAATCCTTCTTAGTTCAGCTTTCCAAATTCGTTTTTATTGCCTCTCCTTTTTCGTGTCTATGTGTCTACCACAGCCAAAGCTCTTCGTTATTTTCTATATTTCTTTTAACCTCTTCAAAGGAAGAGTGAAATGAGGAAATATTGGTTGTTTTGGGACCTTAATCATTTTATTTGCATTTAACTGGAAATTACAGAGAAATTGCTATTCCCACTTTGTAGGAGTGAAAACTGGTCCTCATCAAAGTTAAAGAACCTGCCCCAAACCACACTGCTAGTGAGCCCAGCTCTGTCTCATTCCAAAGTCTTGCTTTGCTTTTTTGCTATTTCTACATCACATTGTCACCTGCATAGACACCTCCCTACTATTTTTTTATCCTCATTCCTTATAATTATCATTAATCCCGGACGTCTGTTTTACCTTTCTTCTCCTTCATCGAATTCCTCTATTCTAGGTCTACTCTTCCCATCAGCTGCCTTCCTCATTCTCCCATTGGTGGGTTTAAATCTTACCTGTGTCTCTTCTCATACTGATCTACTGAACACCATCAAGTTCTATTAACTCACTAATATTCAAAACACTTTCACCTTTGGAGTTGAAAGTGACATTCTAAGTCATCTGAGACCCACCCCTCCTTCCCCAGGACTCAGAACACGAGGCTGACATCTCCCGCATGTCACAGCGGCCGCACTGGGACAACGGTGTGGACGGGCAGCACTTCAGGTGGCGCCATTGGCACGGAGCACCCGCCAACACTTCTGCTCAGATACAGGCCTTTTCTGTGGCCTTTTTATCCTTCTTATCCACATACTGGTCACACGCAGTCTATATACTCGTTTAAAGAAGCACATTTCATAAAGATTAGAACTGCTTCAAGCAGTCAGACAAAATTTTTTAAAATATGCTTTATAAACAATAATTATCTATTACAAGTCCAACGTGACAGTTGGATGCAGTTGATGTAAGACACCCAGTGGATGACCTGACATTTTAAGACACCAGAATCTCCTCTTTCGCACCCCAAACAGCTTGTGAGAGGGACCCCGAAACGCAACAGTGGCACCAAGTGATGAAGCTGCTCACGTTTAGCTCTCTCTGGGGGTGACTAGAGCAGGCTCACACTCACAAGCTTGTCTTTCAATAATGCGGGAAGGTTGTGCAGACAAACTGAGGTCTTACGGTTAAGGTATAGAATTGTAAAGGAACCCTGTGTACAGACACGTGAGGCCTGAGCGAGTGGTGCCGGTGGTCCAGTAGGTGGCAATCTTCCCCCAGAAAGTGTGGAACCAGCGTCCCAGCTCAGGTTGGGATGTATGCTGGCCTAAATGGACACCGAGGACTCTGCCCTAAAAGTTCACATCACCAACAAAAGAGCACACTTCTCCTCCTGGTCCATTAGAATGCGCCCTACCCTGTGGGTGGGCTCAATTGTAGTGATGCTACCTAAACTCAATTAGGCATTCTTTGGCCATGATATTATTTTTTCTTGTCATTAGTAATGTAAGTATAGCTGCATTAGAATAACATCCATCATTCTTCTCCAGTTTCTCAGACTCGGTAGAGTAGGAACTGCTTCTCACCTTCTGTTTATCACCCTTCCCGTGGAGCAAATGCCCGCCTGTGGATTGTCTTTACTCTTGCACTGTTTTTGAGTCAGGACACTTGGTGATTTTGTGGACTCTGACTCTCCACCGTATCTATCCTGTCCATTAAGGAATGTAAGGTTGTGGCTTCTGCAAAAATCACAAAGGTATTTCTCAGTAAGAAGCTTGAAATAAAAATAGACTTCATGAGGAAAGACAAAAACAATCTGAATGCCTTGTCTTGGAGAGAAAGTTTACAGGAATAGTTTGCTATGCCATCACATTATATTTTTGTTTTAAATTTTCTGGTGATGCAATGAGACAATTATTACTGCCATCGTTCTGGGATTTTAATGCCAGGCTTCCCAGCCACCCCCAGGTAGGCTAACTGCAATCCTCAGTTTTCTTATCACCTTTGTTTTGTTTTAAAATGAACCCATTAGTCCATTTTAAGTAATTATTTGAATTGGCACATCCTCTCATAAATCCTGACTGAGGTGTTGGCATTGCCATCATCTATACTAATAAGAGGATAATATGCTAATTAGATGGGGTCAACCGGACATCTTCCAGTCATCTGGTCCTCCTTCCTGACAAAGCCACGGTGGCGGGGGCCAAGGCAGAGGTGGTTAGGGGCGATCAGGCTGGCAGGGGAGGGTGGTTAGGGGCGATCAGGTCAGCAGGGGAGGGCAGTTAGGGGCAATCAGGCTGGCAGGCAGAGGGGTTAGGGATGATCAGGCAGGCAGGCAGGCAGAGTGGTTAGGGGTGATCAGGCAGGCAGGCAGGTGAGCGGTTAGGAGCCAGCGGTCCCGGATTGCGAGGGATGTCCGACTGCCGGTTTAGGCCTGAACCGGCAGTTGGACATCCCCCAAGGGGTTCTGGATTGGAGAGGGTACAGGCTGGGTTGAGGGACCCCCCTCCCGTGCACGAATTTCATGCACTGGGTCTCTAGCCCTTTATAATAAAAGGCTAATATGCAAATTGACCAAACATTGGGACGACTGGTCACTATGACATGCACTGACCACCAGAGGGCAGACGCTCAATGAAGGAGCTTCCCCCTGGTGGTCAGTGCGCTCCCACAGTGGGGAGCACCGATCAGCCAGAAGCCGGGCTCACAGCTGGCAAGCGAACTGTGACCTCTGGTTCATAGGTCAACACTCAACCACTGAGCCACTCCAGCCAGGCATCCCATTTTTTGCCATTTTTTCAGTCAAGTTTTCTGCCTCTGTCATTCACTGTCCTTTAGTTGAGCTTACAGCACTAAAACCACGTAAAACCATATATAGGCAATGCATTCCCCATATTCGCAGGAACTTTGACCCTGTTTTTTAAGTCCACCTTCTTTCACTGATGTTCCTTCCTTACCGTTGATTGATTCATCACTGAAGTTGTTCTACCACAATTTGAACATGCTGGTCAAAATCTCATCATCTGCGTAATCATAAAGCAGCATGGCTGGCTGACAGAGCAGTCTATGGAAGAGGGAGTAATAGGGGGGTCATGGCTATCTACTGCCTCCACCATAAAGCAGGGCTTCTCAGCAAGGGGTGAACAGCCCCCAGGTGCAGTAGTCAGGGCACGCTCCTAGCGTAGTCATCACAGCCTTGGCTGCCCGAGTACCCGGCTACGTTGGGAAGACGTAGAGGTTCCTCAAGTGTTCTCTCTCTGGCAGTGAACTCCCCAAACAATCAACAAGCTCCCAAAGTCCAGATTTACATCTGCCCACGTCCAAGAAGCCTCAGCGAGGCATTCTACTTCGGGAACAGGCACTTACAGTCGTGCTCAGAGGTCTGTTGGGATTACTGGCAGGTCTTACTTGTGCCAGTATCTCTATTTTTAGGCGCTGCTGGGTGGGTATTTGTGGTGCCCAATCAATCATTGGAGAATGATGTCAGTCCATTTTGTGTGCAGGCATCTGCAAGGGGAACCAATCCAATCCATACCGACATGAAAACCACACCTTCCAGGTACAAACCAAAGGCCCGGTACTTAAGCCATTACCTTAGATTTATACTTCTGTAGCAGATTCAACACTGGTCATTATTGCACAAACTCTCTCCCTGTAAAATATGAAACAAACAGCAACAGCAAAAATTTTATAATGCGTTATGCTCATTACGCCCAAATACTTCATTTATTGCTAATAACTGCACATTTAAATCCTTCATTCAAAATATTTTAAAATCAGCTCAAGGAAACTCCTACACACAGGTCTGGGGTAGCAAGCAGAGTGTGTGATATTGCTCCAAGGAAATGCTTTTCTCGCTTTACTCCACTCTGCCAAACAAAAGAACTAACCCCTGGTGTAAAATCAATGCGTGAACTGTTTCTTTGTGTAAAAAGAATGACATAGATAAACTATAAGCATCACTAATCTTAGAACACTTTCTCATCATTAAAATTTGATAAAACAAAAATAATCAATGCTACTAAGTTGAGAATTTTCAACTATCAACATACTGCTATGGCAAATACAATTTCTGCTTATATTTAAGAATCAAGCCTAGGTCTGTAGAATGGGTAGATTTTTAATCCCAGCATAACATCTGCTACGTTAGCATGCTGAACTCTAAGAGCATAATGAGGAAAGTGAAATTTTACTTTAGTAGGCAATTCTTAGCAGTCATTCAACAGTATATACTGAGTCATTGTTGTATACCAATCTCAACAGAAGTAAATTAACATCTACCAATCCCCTATTGGAGAAAGGTTTGCTTCACAAGAATTAGAGTGAGTAGATAAGAAATGAGTTTAATAAGCATATATCTGAGATTGTAAATTGGCAGCCCACAAGGAAGATTGCCGACTTTGGGCTCATAGGGTTTTGAAATATTTGCATCGATTTGAAGATTGATCAATTTTACGTAATAACTTGACTTTCTGGCTTCTTTTGAAATACTAAAGGCAGCCATAAATACAGGGGACTGACCACTTGCTCTGCAGTTTTCAATAACTCCCAGTATTTGCCAACAACCAAAATGATTGCACTCATGTATATCACAGGCCTGGCCCCCCGAATACTTGAGTTTTAGATTCTTGTCTTACATAGAGTCTTCCACAAAAGATGGAATGAATTATGCATGTCTCTGGGTTTCCATCATCTACCTTGAGTAACTTTTTCTTTCTCTTCTGTCCTCCTTTTTATTCAAATATCCCCAGGTCTGAAGCACTATATCTGCTAACGAAGTGGTCAAAAGTCTGATCACATCTTATTTTATAATGAAAATGAATTGCAAGTATTATCTACAATTTCACCGAACATATGCTAGAAATGAAATTAACATGTGGGTAATTAAAACGTTCTGTGAATCCAAACTGCTTTCCTAACCAACCATTTAGTGTTAATCACTTTACCTCCACGTTCTTCGGGTAGAAAGGTAGAGCATTAGCTCGGCAGAGTCTCTGGATCAGGCTAACTTGTTCGGCATTTCTCTCTAGAAATGAACCCCTGCTGTCTTTCCTTCCTGCGCCGGGGGCCGAGGCCAGGAGCACAGGCTGCTCCTTCCATCGGACAATGTCCAGGACCGTGGGAAGGTGCGATCTCCCCCAACATGCTCTCCACAGCATCATTTTATACCTAAACCTCTACAAATGAGACTTCATTTCTAGGATTTACCTCAAGCATGGCTTTCTCTCTGCCAAAAGTTAGACGTATAATAGGTTGCTAGAACGACTGCTGATCAACCAGAGACAGTCGGCAACAAAGACTCGGAAAGTGGACTGTGTTCTGGACACAGCTATCAGCACAACCGTTAGGAACACAGAAGTCTGTGTGCAGACAAAGCTGCTCAGCTGAGCAGGCAGAGCCATGTATAAGCACGTGGCTAGGTACAGGCTGATATGCTCAAAAGCAAAGAAAAACAGGCCAACAACAGCAAACCGTGACAACAACACAGGATGTTAGAACAAGCCAGGAGAGTGGTTCGCACCCGTGTCAGCAAAGGAAGGGCAACGGTGAGGGAAGCCATTGGAGGGACAGGTCAAGGCGTGGAGTCCAGACTGACCATCCTTGTGTGAATGGCCAGGAACAGCCGAATGGGATATCCCAAAGGACTATTGACCCCAGGGTTCAGGTCACGGGGAACACGAAACACGGATTTGCAGAAGGTGGGGGTGGGCCTGAGGAAGCTGTATAGGAAAAGGGATGGTTGGACCCCACACTCTGTGGTGTGAGCTTCACTCAGTCTAACTGAACAGACAACGGACTGAGACGTTCCTGTCCTGGGCTTGCAGGCCGACCCAATGGGTTTTCCTTTCCAGAACTCAAGCCGTCACTTCCACCTGAGGCTCGTGGTTAGGCTTTCAGATACCAGCGCGAGGACAGCGAAGTCCCCTCTCATTAGAAGGCCGTCCCGGCAGTGGGCACTCCGGGCAGTACTAGGTGGACACGCTGTGATGGGCAGTCACCGATGGCTGCCATGCATGTTGGACCGTGTCTATGAGGCGTGTATCTCCTGGGCCAACACTGGAAGGCATGTTCTTCCCACTTTAAAAAAGGCAACTCCAGTTTCTAGGAAGCGGATTTCTAGTCTTTGAGGAGAAGTGTGACAAAGCAGCACTTCATTATCTGGTGCTTCCCTCCGAGCCTAGGAACGGGTGTTCCTCCCGGAAGGGCTGAGGACCTGGAGAAAACCTGGGAACGAACCCTTTGATGGATAATAGAACAGGCGGGGAGGGACCGGGCCCAGAACTGCCCCCTCGCCCGGCCTTGCACCTGCCCCGCTAAGTACAAGAAGGAGCACGGAATCCGTCACTAGGTCTCCAGTTTTTAAGATTTTACCAGTTGTACGTACTTCTCTTTTGATGTAGCGTAACCTTTCATCGGGGAAAATACGGAAAAACCTTTAAATTGAACAAAAACCCTAATTCTTTTGCTCCTATTGAAGCTTGGAAGACTGGATCCTTATTAGAGCGAATTTCTACAAAGAGACAAACATTTAAAAAAATAAGCATGAATGGAATCCAGGACAAAATGCATCTGTTTGTGCAGGAAAAGAGCTTTTAGTGAAGAAAATGGCACAAATTCATCATGGGGAGAAAACTGTCATTTCAAAGCCTCTTTCCAAGATAAAAAATGTAGAATTTTTAACACAACACATTAGCTTTTTAGCTACTCTAAATCTACAACGTTTTAAAGCCAGGGGGTGGGTGTTTCTTTTTCCAAAATTTTTTTAGAACACCAGCAAGTAATTACCCCTATTAATAGAGAAATTGTCAAAAGTCCTTTGACACCGCCTGGGCAGGAACTTCCCACAAAAGGGGCTTTGCAAATTGTTGCATCCCACCCACTACACGGAGCACCAGTCCTACGGGTGCGTTTTAATTAATCTTCCTACATAGCTGGGCACTAAATGCCAATTACTAACCTTCTGAAATCAACGCTCACGCCCGGCCGCCAGGCTTTGTCTCCCGCATGTTAAATGCAATGGAACATGCCGTGACATCCCGCTAATAAAGGGGCATCTGTCACGGGGGACAGGGCACCAAAATCAACAATTTGCATAGCGAACAAGGTTTGTATTGTGGCCGCTCGTGTTGCCTTGCATGGAACAAAGGGATGAACTCTCCCTTATGGCCTCTGCTAAGTACCGGCCATGTGGCCTCTGAAAAAGACCTCCCCTCTCACCCCCCCCCCTTTTTCCCAGGGGTGCTTTGTGAGTTCACAGCAAGGGGCTGACTCCATGCCCCGGCCTCTGTCTGGGAGGAAGTCCAGTTCAATTCGATTTGCATCCCCTGCCTTTCGTGCTGGAGCCGCAGCCCCGGGGACACAGCGCAGATGGGCCGCGTTTTGTGTAATTGGATTCCGGCGGCCTGGGCGCTGTCCTGGATGTGCGTGGATTTGCTTATTTCACACTTATTCCGGCGACAACAGCTTAGTAGAGGCAACATAGAAATGAACATGGGAGCGCGCCTCACTAAAGAGCTACTTAATACAAATCAATAATTCTAATTCAATTACTCAGGAGCATCACCTATGTGAGGAGTTGCTTGCAGGCTCTTTGACCTCAAAAGAATCCAACTTTTCCTTTAAAAAAATCACGTTTTCCTTTATCTTTCCTTCCTCGCTTCCTGTCCTATTTTCTTTCATTCTTTTTGTTTGTTTGTTTGTTCTAAGATTATTGGTAAAGAATCAGGGTCTGTAATTCACATTATTTTTAAGGTCCAATTATATGATCTACTTTTAAATTTAATACCAAGAGAGTCACCCTGTTCTCTGCTCACATAGATTTCTCTCTCTCTCTCTCTCCCTCTCTCTCTCTCTCTCTCTCTCTCTCTCTCTCACACACACACACACACACACACACACATTATAAAGCATGCCTGATGGTGGCACAATGCGTGGAATGACAATCTGCTTACTATATAGAAGGCAGAAATAATTTTAGAAAACACTCAATTCCTTATACGTCTAGGAAGGTTGGTTTTCTACTCATTTGCAGTTTCTCTCTCAGCCTTTAAGCAAATCAGTGTAAAGAGTAAACTAGAATTGACAAGTGTGGCCTGATAAGTAGCAACTGATGGGAAAGTAAGAGTCAAATAGCAAATAAACAAGCAAACAAACAAACAAATAAGGCATGCCTGCAGACTTGTATTTCATATATACACCCATCGTTATCATATGTGGTGTTCCCTTGGGTTTAATTTGTTCACTCTCTGTTCCGTTAGAGAATCAAGTCAAGCTGACGCCATTTCTGTAGTTTCAAAAGAGGATTTTCAAACTCTCAGTCTTGACCTTTTCCCATTAACTTTGCAGCTGCCTTATTTTTCCTAAACTCTTCACACACACACACACACACACACACACACACACACACACACACATACACACACACACAGAGAGTCTGGGGACCTAGACTAAGAGATACTGGCAATAGTAAGGTAGATAAAAGCTTATATTTGAGAGGTCACACTTCTATTCTTATCCCAATTACCTCTCCTTGACTCCTTCCTTCCCAAGGACTTTCTCTCTCCACCTGCTCAATCAGATGCATCCTAATGAAAATGTACGCCACTGTCTTACAGGTAGGAAAGGAAGGACCGCATCCCGGCAGCACACGGGAAAAGTCTATCACTTAAAATGACTTCATGCTTTCAATAAAAGCAGTTATGTGTGAAGGCTTCAGGAAGGAGAGGAAGAAAACCTGGGTGGAATCTCGCCACACAGTGAACATTTGATGTGCTTACAAAGAAAAGGCGCATGATATTGGGGAGCACACACGGGGAAGCACATGATATTGGGGAGCACACACAGGGAAGCACATGATATTGGGGAGCACACACGGGGAAGCACATGATATTGGGGAGCACACACGGGGAAGCACATGATATTGGGGAGCACACACGGGGAAGCACATGATATTGGGGAGCACACGGGGAAGCACATGATATTGGGGAGCGCACACGGGGAAGCCAGATCTTGCATTGCGATGTGGCTGTTGGATAGAGGGGGAGCCCTCTCTCCTGACTCCCTCGGGCCTGTAACGGAGCCTCCTTCCTTGGAGTTGCTTCTCTGTAAATGTCCTGCTCTCACTGAGCTGACATCATTCACAGACACTGAATTTCCAGTGTTCCACTCGCCTCTCCTCCTCGGGGGCCGTGTTCACAGAGTGTTGGAAGTAATCGGCTCAGTTTCAACAGCGGCCAAGAACACACCGTCCTCAGTACAAAAGGGAGTGAGGCCGATTGGGAACCCAAATGCTCCGTATCTGAATCAAAAGATGAGCAGCCCTAAAGCAGTCGCCTCGAGCTGATAACCCTGGCGAGAACGAACCGGCTCATCTTGCCACCATGGGTGCGGGGCAGCCGAGGCTCATGGCCTGCTCCCCATCGAGTGTGAGAGGAAGGGAGGCCACGTCTCTGACGTTTTTCTTCGCCCCAGGAGTGTATTTCAAGATCCACCAACATGGGTTTGTGGCCGGCCCCTCCTCCTCTGAGCCCTGCTTCTCCTCCAGTCTTCCCTATCTCACTAGACGACACATCCATTTATGTCACACACACCAGAAACCTTGCAGCCCTCCTGGATAGCTTCCACTCCCTCTCACTTTCTCCCTCCGCCACATCAATTATGCCCCAGGGCACAGCCTCCCACCGAGCGCCCGGTCTGTTCCTTCCTCTCCAGACCCGCTCCCAGCCCACAGAGGGTCCTCGTGGGCTCTCATCTGGAAGAGACATCCTGGCCAGCCTCCTCCCCCTCCCCCCACAGCCCGCCACCAGATGCATCTTTCTGGAATACAGCTGTAATCCTGTGGGCGTTCTGCTTCCCAGCCTTCCCTGGCTCCCTGTTACCAGTGCAGTAGGCGTGTCCTGTCTATTTCCTCTCTCACATCTTCCACAGATAAAATAATCCACTTCCTTCTCTTGTGAGGAGGAACCGGTCGCCTCACACTTGGCCTGAAATACTTCTGTCCATGGTTTTTCCACTCAGATGTACGGTGGCCTCTCGTTGCTTTGCACACTCGGCTAAACTCCCAGCTCATATGAAACTGACGTCTGCAGACGAGATGAGCACCAATATCTTCTTGCATCTTCTCCCTCCCCAGCACCTGAGGGTCCAACTTGACCACATTTCTCATCAATTTTCAGGGTACTTCCTATTCTTGGGATCCCCCCAGTTGCAAACACTGCTCTCGGACCTTTAACGTCCTTGACAGATTTGCTCCTTGTCCGTCCGGCTCATGCTCCACCGGCTTCTCCTCGCTCCCAGGCTGTGCTCAGACATTTTATTTCCCGGGTTCCCAGGAGCAGAGAGCCTCCCCGTGAAGGCCAGGCTGTTTCCTTCCCTGAGGTCTCGGTGCCGGACTGCCCGGGGCCCAGACAGAAACCAGCAGTGTGTGCCACCAGTGTCTCCTTTCTGACCTTCCTTCTCCCTGCGTGTCGCCATCGTCGGACCAGTCCCCAGGCAGGAAACCGTACTGTTGCGTGTGGGCAAGCACGCTCCCACGCTCCTCTCCCGTGTTCTCTCTCTCTGTCCCATCAGATCGTCTTCCTGATGCCCTGGCTGTCTGTGAGGTATGGCCACTTTCTGAGGCAGACGCATTTAGTGACTTCCTCCAACTGCCACTCAAGTCTGGCCCTTTTCTCCATCCCATGCCGACTTGGGGGAAGGTTCACCTGAAAGTCAGCCACGTGGAACCAGCCATCACAGGTCCTGGGCGCTCACTGGTGCTGAGGTTCACACAGGTCTCCTCCTGCCTGACTTCCTTCCTCGATGGGCTAAATAGCGTTACACCTGACTGTTCTTATGTTGTTCCTATCCTGAGTGTCTCCAGCGCCTGCCTTTGCCCTGCCTGGGATGTATGGGCCTAACAGGCTCTCTCTAGCCTTACTTAGTCATCTGCTCTGTAAGGAGAAGTTAGCATCTTCAGGCAACATTTCCTGCTTGTTCTTTGTCTTCCCTGAAATACGAGCAGAAATAATTTAGAACTTAATTCTCTACTGTTCTACGTGTAAATCATTATAAACACCAATATATTCAGAACCAGTGAAATTCTGGAAGATGCAGTAGATAGCTTTGGATATCAGGGAATGATGTGTGCTATGCAGGCCAAAGAGAAGATGGAGCCGTTTCATCAGTTTTTCTCGGGTGTCTCCTGTGTATTTCTTCTCTCCAATCTTCCACAGAGAACATGGACGTATTTCCTTTTCTTGCGAAGGGAAGTTAACCACCTAGTCCATGGCCTAACTGCAAGAGGTCCCAACAGAAACCAGCAAGTGCGTGATAGCAGTGTCTCCTGGGCGTGCTTTCTACTGACTAAAGGATGCGTGGCGGCCTCTGGTTCCTCACATGTTTAACTAAACTACCAATTCTCATTAAGACTGAACCTTCCCACTGCTGATGAGTCACCTTGCTTTTCCACAAAGAATAAAGGCTTTGTTAACAGTACTAGCAACACCTCAAGAACAGATCATAATTGATGTTTGATACTATTTCAAACAAAATCTAAACTGTCTTTTCTTATACTTTTAAATATACGGATTTAATTTTATTGGCACATCTGAAAAAAGCCAGGAGACATTTTCTCTTGGTCAGAGGGAAGCTCTTGATTCCAGGACACAGTTTCTCTCAGTCACTCCCCACCTTCAGCCACACCTGTGACTCTACCCCGTCATCTCAGCCACAGGTATGTTTCAGGGAAACTTCATGCTCAGTGTGGGTAGCTGATTTCCCCTTCTTGCACTTTCCCCTTCCGAATTAGAGAAATATCACTACTTCCAAATCCACCTGACTCCTTAATAGCAACAAATAAATGCTGAACTCCTTAGCCTGCCCTTCGAAGCCCTCCCTGGTGTTTCCTTCATCCACCACTTCATCTTTGCCTCCTACCTCCCACTCATTATCCTATCTAATAAAAGGCTAGTATGCAAATTGACCGAACAGCAGAACAACTGGTCACTATGACATGCACTGACCACCAGGGGGCACACGATCAATACAGGAGCTGACCCCTGGTGGTCAGTGTGGCCAGAAGCTGGGCTCACAGCTGCCTCCGCAGCAGCGCTCAGGATGTATGATTGCCGGGTTAGGCCTAACCCGGCAATCGTACAACCCCCAGGGCTTCTGGAATGCAAGAGGGTGCAGGCCAGACTGAGGGACCAACCCCCCCCGCACAGACCCCCCGAGTGCACCAACCTTGTGCACCGGGCCTCTAGTATGTATACATATACTGATATTTATCTCCATCTTAGACTACAAAGGGTAATCACTTACCCTTTGTCAAACACATCTGGTCCCTTCTCACCTTTCCCCTCTTTTGTTGGGACCATCCACTTGCTTTAGCCAGAGGGTTTCCTGTGTCTTTTTTTAAGTTGAGATATAATGCATATATCATAAAATCCATCCTTTTAAATGTCCAATTCAGTGGTTCTTTGAATATTCACAAAGCTAAGCAATCATCACTACTACCTAATTCCAGAATATTTCTGTCACCCCCAAAAGAAACCCTGGACCCAATAGCAGTAACTCCCTAATTCCTTCTTCTCCTAGTTTCTGGAAACCACAGTTCTGTATGTATGCATTTGCCTATTTTGGAAATTTTATATAAATGGGATCATACAGTACATGACCTTTGTGTCTGGTTTCTTGCACTTAATATTCTCAAAGTTCATCTGCGTTGTAGCATATAAAATACTTCATTCCTGTTTATGGCTAAATACTATTCCATTGCATGGCTATACCATATTTACTTATCTATTCATCACTTATTGACATTTGTGTTGTTTCTGATTTTTGGATATTGTGAACAATGCTAGTATAAATATTTGTAGACAAGATTTGTGTAGACTTTAAAATTCTCTTGGATATTACTTAGGAGTGGAATGCTAGTTCACATATTAACTCTATTTTTAACTTTTCAATTAACTTACAAGCTGTTTTTCAAAGTGGCCACCTCATTTTATAGTCTACGGGCAATTGTTCCACATCCTTGCCCGTGCTGTTTATTGTTGGCCTTTTTTATTGTAGCCATCTGAGTAGCTAATGAGTGGAATCTCATTGTGGTTTTGATTTGCATTTCTCAGGTGACTAAGATGTTGAGCATCTTCTTGTGTGATTGTTGTTGGCCCTTTGTATATCTTCATTAGAGATACTAGTCCCTTATTAGATATGAGCTTTTAAATACCTTGTCCATTTCTATGGGTTTTGTTTGCATTTTCCTGATGGTGTTTTTGAAACACAAACCTCCTACTTATCAATTAAAATTCTGCTCATCCTCCCAGACCATTTTTAAATGCCATATGTTTCTTGATAGTCTTTTTAACATTTTCAAATTCATGCTCTCTTTTTTTAAATATATATTGTTATTAATTTCAGAGAGGAAGAGAGAGAGAGAGAGAGAGAGAGAGAGAGAGAGAGAGAAGAGAGAAACATCAATGATGAGAGAGAATCGTAGATTGGCTGCCATCTGCATGCCCCCTACTGGGGATCCAGCCCGCAAGTCCTGACCAGGAATTGAACCGTGACCTCCTGCTTCATAGGTCGATGCTCAACCACTGAGCAACACTGGCTGCACCTCATGCTATCTCTTTAATTTTTTTTTTTGGGGGGGGGGAGGAAGGACAGAGCAATTGGTTAATATCTGCTATTACATTTATAGAACGTTATGTTCTGGAAGTGCTCATTCTGCATTTCGGTCTCAGGACCAGTGACTGCCTTTGCAGGCTTTGCCTTCTCCGTGGTAGATTTGCTCGCAGCACGAGACCGCTGACCCACTCTGCTCATTTGTTAAAGAAGCAGAACCAGTGGTGGGAGGCCGGGTAGGCTCCATGCGGGGTGTAAGTGTAGGTGATTCCGGTTGCATGTTAACGTGACCTCTCCACGGAGTGAGCTTTGATGGGAACTGCTCTCTCCCAGGGTGGGAATGTCAAGGTGAGACAATTACACTTGGGGACCCCTGAGCAAAAATACCAAAAGGGATTGTATTACCTGACATTATTTAGTTTATTTCTTAGCTAGAAATTTTTTAAGTAAACACAATGAACAAGGTTGTCTTTATTAGCATAGGACTCAAACTGGCTTGGGCATCATGTGTTCCTATAACTGCATTTTTTTAATGTTTGCAACTAAAAATTGGCTTTAAGTGTGTGTTTTTAAAACCACAAGTTTTTGATCACTCCCTTCTCAGAGCTGAATTAGCATTGGTCTCCTTTCCCTTATGACGAGGTAAGACTGTACTAATGAAAAACAGGGCCTCTGTACTTATCACAGCCTCGGGGTCAATTATCAATTTATCATCGTGTCCTGTAGATTTAAAATAAAATATGCTGTGCAGTATAACCATTGTGCAAAATTGACAGTAAGTAGATTCTCTGAGTTTAGACTTAATAAAAAATACAAAGAGTGCTGCCTAAAAGGTTTCTCCAACTATAAATTCTATTAGGCAGCTTTTCATACAAGACAGTAGGAAACTGAACAACTAAATTAGAGAGATTTTTTTCACCGCTGCTTTGTGTCTCCTGCACGTGAGCAGTCACTGGAGGACAGTTCACTGATTCGCAGAAACAATATGTTATATCTCTGTAACAATAAATCAAAGGCTGACTAGGTTTTTACTTATGTCAATCTTTTTATGCATCTTAAGTATTTACATCCGATGTCAACCTATTTGCATAAGACATTCTCTTCACTCTAAGGGATGCATGCATGAAATATAAGAATCAATTGTTTCTTATGCCAAAAATAATCTTCACATTTACCAATTAATCCGTGTGCACCCGATTCAGATCACCTTGAGACTCTGCCCCTGGAGGTCTCTTGGAGATGACTAAGTTTCACATGTTAACTCTTATTGAAAACTAGAAGCCCGGTGCACAAAATTCATGCACGGCGGGGCGTTGTCCCTCAGCCCAGCCTGTACCCTCTCCAATCTGGGACTCCTGGAGGGATGTCGAACTGCCTGTTTAGGCCCGATCCTGGTGGGATCGGGCCTAAACGGACCAGGATCGGGCCTAAACGGGCAGTCGGACATCCCTCTCACAATCCAGGACTGCTGGCTCCCAACTGCTTGCCTGCCTGCCTTCCTGATTGCCCCTAACCGCTTCTGCCTGCCAGCCTGATCACCCCCTAACCACTCCGCTGCCAGCCTGGTTGATGCTTAACTGCTCCCTTGCCAGCCTGTTTGCCCCCAACTTCCCTCCTCTGCCAGCCTGGTCACCCCTAACTTCCCTCTCCTTCAGGATTGATCACCTCCAACTGCCCTCCTCTGCCGGCCTGGTCACCCCTAACTGCCCTCTCCTGCAGGGTTGGTCACCTCCAACTGCCTTCCCTTGCAAGCCTGGTCCCTATCAACTGCCCTCCCTTGCAGGCCGGGTGCCTCCCAACTGCCCTCCCCTGCTGGCCATCTTGTAGTGGCCATCTTGTGTCCACATGGGGGCAGGATCTTTGAACACATGGGGGCAGCTATATTGTGTGTTGCAGTGATGCTCAATCTGCATATTACTCTTTTATTAGTTAAGATAGAGGCCTGGTGCACGGGTGGGGGCCAGCTGGTTTGCCCTGAAGGGTGTCCCGGATCAGGGTAGGGTTCCCTTGGGGCGTGGGGCGGCCTGAGCGAGGGGCCTGTGGTGGTTTGCAGGCCGGCCACGCCCCCTGGCAACCCAAGCAGAGGCCCTGGTATCTGGGATTTATTTTCCTTCTACAATTGAAACTTTGTAGCCTGGAGCGGAGCCAAGCCTGCTGTTCCCTCCTGGGTGGCAGCCATTTCTGTGGCAGTTAATTCACCTTCTACAATTGAAACTTTGTAGCCTTAAGCGGGTGGGCCCGGCCAGGGTGTGCGGAAAGCTTTGCTTCCCCTGTTGCCACCGGCAACCCTGGCCTGCTCTCTCAAGCTCCATTCTGCCGCCATTTGTTTGAATTTGTTTACCTTCTATAATTGAAACTTTGTAGCTTGAGTGGAGGCTTAGGCCTGCAACGGCTATGGAAAGCTTGGCTTGCTCTGTTACCTGGGAAACCTTGCTCTCTGTGGCTGTAGCCATCTTGGTTTGGGTTAATTTGCATACTCGCCCTGATTGGCTGGTGGGCGTGGCTTGGCTGGTGGGCGTGACTTATGTAGCGGAGTGATGGTTAATTTGCATATTACCATTTTATTAGAGAAGATACTTCTCATTCAGTCTGGATGGCATGGCTCAGTAGTTGTGTCGACCTATGAACCAGGAGGTCAGGGTTCAATTCTGGTCAAGGGCACATGCCCGGGTTGCGGGCTTGATCCCCAGTGTGGGGTGTGCAGGAGGCAACTGATCCATGATTCTCTCTCATCATCAGTGTTTCTACCTCTCCCTCTCCCTTCCTCTCTGACATCAATAAAAATATATTATAAATATATTTTAAAAAGAAAATACCTCTCATTCACACACAGGTATGTTCCCCTCCATGCTGAGCCTCGGGCCTGTTTATGTGAGATTCAGATCAGCATATTCTGCCCCTGCATGGGTTGTTGTTTACACAACTTAAGGCCACAAACTCAGTGAAAATGTAAAGGCAGCAACAAAGGGGAAGGTTAGTTGTACATTTGAGAGTCTGAGTGTATTCGCTAGACTCTCCAGGACAGAATCATCCTGCTGAGTAAGCCCCAGCCAGAGAGGACCGGAAATGCTAGGTGCTACGCTCACAGTCCCTCAGCCAACACGTCCCTGTGGCAGGTGTGCAATGGCCACGCGTGGCTGCACTGGGTACTGGATTAGACAGCACAGCTGAGGGCCATGTCCATCTGCAGGGACAGTTCCAGGGACAGGGTGCTCTAGAGAGCAAGGAAAATAATGCCTTACACCTCGGGGTCCGCGACGTTGTCAGTGGTCTCCCTTTAGGCAAGGACCCTCTGGGACTGGAGTTGCTCATTCTGCCAATGTTATATCCTCTTCTGCACCTTGCAGGTACTGTTCTTTGGTGAGAAGAGTAGAAACGGAATGTAAAAAATAATCATAAAGGGACATAAATGAAGGGCAAGGCATGGGGGTCCAGTGTATTAGTGATCCCCGTGATGCTTAGTTCCGAAGTTCTTTTTGTAAAAGAAAAGATCAATTAAACCCACAGAGTCCCCAAAGATCCAAATGGAAGTAAAAGCTATATTGGGGGAAATTTTGTTTGTTACTTTTAATGGGCTGCCAGAGCAGTTTCTGCTTTATAATTTTTCACATTAACTTAAATGATAAAAATGAAAGCATAAGAAAATTATATAGATCTATAATCTCCATATCCCTGTCATAGGAATAGAAATAAAATACTATCAGATTTTCATAATGACCTCTTATTTAATTGGAAGGCAATGGAAAATATTTGAACACAATTTGCTTTTAGATCCTTTCTAGAATTTAATTTCTAATCAGCCAGTTCATAAGCATGTTAATATTGGAGTAACACATGTAATTTCCAGAAAAAAAATTCTTATTTCAGAAAAACTACATTTGCAAATATATCTGTGTGTGTGCGCGCGCACGGGTGTGTGTGTGTGTGTGTGTGTGTATGTATATATATGGCCCAGCATGCAAAACAGTGTGGGGCATATAGTCCTGCCACTGCCGCCACGGGACACATCAATGCACCTCCTGGTGACTGGTCATTTGGTCGTTCCGGTGTTCCAGCCACTGGCCTTTTATTATATATATATATGTGTGTGTGTGTGTATATATGTGGCCCGGTGCATGAAATTCATGCACAGGGGGCGGGGGGAAATCCCTCAGCCCGGCCTGCAATGATGCCAGCGTCCTGCGCCCTGGCCGGCTTCTAGCCAGAGGCCCACCCACCCGCCCTCCCTCCCTCCACGGGCCGGGGCACGTGGGATGCTGGGGCTTGTTGCCAGGGCGATGCCGCCAGCATCCAGCACTCCGGCCGCTATGGGCACCACCATCTTTGTGACAGAGTGATGGTTAATTTGCATATTACCCTTTTATTAGATAGGATATATATATGTGTATATATGTGTGTGTGTGTGTGTGTGTGTGTGTGTGTGTGTATGTGTGTATATATATATATATCACAATGAAGTCTTAAATTACTTGTGAATAACTGCCTAGGAAATTGGTTCAAAGTTAACCGTTTGTTCTGTGAACTGCACAGGTGTGCCCTGCCTCTCACTGGGCCAGGAGCAGCCGAGATGGGACCTGGGTTTGGTGGTACGAATCCATTCCTTTTTCAGGTTATCTTCACCATTCACGTTTGCAGCGTGTCTTTAAAAAAGAACCATCATGGCGGCTGACTGCCCGAGAGGAGGCGCTCTCTGTTCCTCGGGAGGGGACAGCCTTCTTCCCGGGAGCCGCTCTCCATCGGGTCTGCCCCGGGCGCAGGCCCACCGGCAGGCTGCCCACACAGGGCGGGCTTTCAGGCCCGCAGCCCGGCTCCCGCCCCTGTCTGTGCTCTGATGGATGTACTTCAGACGGGGCCAGGCCCCGCCAGTACAGTTCTCCAAACGGTGATAAATGACCACCTTTGTGTGAAATGGGTGAGGTGGGAGGGCCGCCCTTTGACAAGGCAGAAAATGAAATGATTACTATTGGATTCTATTGACTTGTCTGGTTAGAACAGTTGTGCCTCTTCCTAGAGGTTAATTGGACTTGAACTCAAGAAATTAAGAGGTCAGCTGGGGTCACAGTGACAGCAGGCCCACTTTTAACTCGCTGCTAATAACATCTGGCAGAAGGAGGGCGAGTCTGGGGGTTTCGGTCTGGGTGCAGTTCAATTTCGTTAAGAGTATTGGTTTGTACAAATTGTTAGACAAACCTTAACTTGGTATCACATACAAAAACACAACGTGTGTCCAACTCCTACCGGCACTCCTTTCTAACTGTGAATTTTCTTGAAATAATGAACGTTAGAATACATCTTGTGTGTGTGTGTGTGTGTGGAGATATATATATATATATATATATATATATGTGTGTGTGTGTGTGTGTGTATGTATATATATATGTTTGTATATATGTATATATATGTGTGTGTATGTGTGTGTGTATATATATATATATATATATATATATATATAGAGAGAGAGAGAGAGAGAGAGAGAGAGAAAGAGAGAGAGATAGAACTAGAGGTATATAGATATATAGATATATATCAAGGATAGATAGACAAACTAATCTCAGAATTATTTTCTTTTATTGAGGATTCTTTATTAAAAAATTATAAACTTTGGGTTTTAAAAGGAAAGATTCAGAAATGCTTGAAAATGACCCTCTGATGGATTTACTGAGATCTTTCTTTTTACCCAACCCTAAATGCTGCCAATTCTGTGTCATAGAAAAGATAAAGAAAACAGAGAGGAGTGTCTGACAACATGTACAGTGAGGGTATGTCCTAAGGTGTAAATTCTCTATTTTGAAGGCGTGTTTGCAAGCTGCACCCCTCTTGATCAGAGAGGATAGCAGCTCCATTGAATTGTTGCTGCTTCCTGAGAAGACACCCCAGTTCAGTCCCCCAAGACTCCCTTGGACTCCCCCGTTCCTTCCTTGGTTACTTCACCCTTCAGGGTGCTTGGCTTGGGCCAACCTGGCTCCTTCCTGTGGGTCTCTGTCACCCCACTGCCCCCACCAGGACTGAGTACAGGGAGCCCCCGGGAGGCTGGGCTGGGCTGGGCGGTGTGGTCCAGATGGTGGGGGGCGGGCACACCACCTCTGAGTGGCACTGTGCAGGCAGCTGTGTGGCTGGGCCCCGCGGAGGGGCAGGCAGCCTGGGAGCGGGTGGGGAGCAGATCTCCAGCCCTCCCATTAGGATGGGTTTGTGCCCGTCCCCTACTTGTACCAAGTCCAGTACTCATTCCTAAGAGACTGGCATGTTGCAGGCATGCATTTGCTTCCTAGACCTGGGGATGAACCCAAAGCAATAACAGGATTTTGGAGATCACAGACACAGCACCTTTTCTGTCCACTGTGAGATGGTGTAAGATGGACAGTGTGGGGATACGATACACTGTTTACATGCCAGAGGTTACCCCAGCTAGCCCCGGTCAGGCCTCCCTTTCTCTTCTGTGGTGAGAACTTTTAAGGATTACTCCCTTAAGTTTCAAGTAGATAGCCCATTAGTAACTAGAGTCACCAGCTGTTCACTAGGTCCCCAGGATATATTCATCTTATGGAAATGGAAGGGAAGGCCTGTACCCTTTGACCAGCAAACTCCTCCCTCCCTCCACCTCAGCCCCTGGTAACTACCATCTACTCTCTGTGTCTCTGAGTTCAGTGTTTTTAGATTCCACACATAAGTGATATCACAGTATATCTCTTTCTCTTATTTCATCCATGTTCTCATAAATGGGATAAAATATTTGAAAATCATAAATCTGATAGATTAATATCCAAAATAATGAATTCATACAGCTCAATGCATTTCAAAAGTCTGATTACAAAATAAGCAGCCCAGGAGGTGTGGCTCAGGGGTGGAGCCTTCGACTACGAACCAGGAGGTCACAGTTCAATTCCTGGTCAGGGCACATGCCTGGGTTGAGGGCTCCATCCCCAGTGAGGGTCATGCAGGAGGCAGCTGATTAATGATTCTTTCTCATCATTGATATTTTCATCTCTCTCTCCCTCTCCTTTCCTCTCTAAAATCAATAAAAATATATTTTAAAAAATAAGTATAAAAACTGAATAGATATTTTCCCAAAGAAGACAAACAAATGGCCACCAGATACATGTGTTTTTTCTAATAAAAATAACTTTTTTCCCTATTTGCTGCAGCTTCCCAGTAAGAAGCATCCCACAGCCTAGCTGTAGCAACGCTACCCCATGAAAGGAGCCTGGTGCACTAACCATATTCTTTTAACCACCTTGCTATGAGATCTCATTATCAGTTAACTCAATAAATTACAAAATCCCTAAAGTAAGCAGAGGGGACACGCCAGGTTCTGACATATTCGGTGGAGGAGAAAGCCAGTGTTCTCTGTCTCTTACTGAAAATGATCCGAGACGAATCACCACCTATACAGCGAGGGCATTGGTTTCGCTTTTAGCAAAGCCCTTACAGATTTGACCATCGGAGGGTCTCAAGCCTGGCTACACATTGAACTCCCCGGGGGAGCTTTACATTGAGCCCGTCTCCGGGGTGGACCGGGCATGGGTGTGCCTTCGCAGTGCCCTCGGTGATCACAGGGTGCAGGTAGGGTTGGGACCCACACCTCTATGATGTCGCCAAGTGCAGGCCATGCCCCTCATTATACCACCACTTGCATTTATGGAGCCCTGAGGACAGGCCCCGGGCTTGTCATCAACTACCTACACTCTGCCGTCATTGCAGCCTGCTATGGATTGGGTATTAGCTCTACGTTACCCCACTTTACAGATGAGGAAACTGAGGTAAATATGGGTGAAGGAAATTAGTCAAGGACACCCAGCGAGACGGGGTAGAGCCCGCAGGGTTTGAGCCTGATGTGGACGCCAGAGTCTGTGCCTCTGACCACGGGGCCTCCCAGCCCGGGACAGCTCTGACTTCTCATGTCACTCAGCACGCCAGCTGCAGTTCCCGGGAAGTACCGACGCCCGGCCTGGTCTGCGACATCCGTCTGCGCTGAGGCCTCACAGTCAGCCTCCATCCTCCCTGTCAACCCCCAACCTTCAAGCCCTCCGCTGGGCAAGAGCGAGACTGTCTTGAACGACGAAAACGCCGGGATGCAGGCGCTGCCCCGGGAAGGGCCAGGGCCAGGGCCGAGGACGCCGAGTGAAGCGGATGCTGGTCACTCAGCCTCCACGGTCAGGCCGAGGCGGCCTCCTCTCAGGGCCTCCTGCTGCCCCTTCGGAGGGCAGATCGGCCCCATCAGCACACCCAGCGCCGCCTCCTCCGGCCGGGAGATCCGCCTCAAACTCTCCGCACAGTCAGGTCACACTCTTCACACGAAGCACACCTGTCAGCGGGAGTCCCGTGGCCCGGGAAGGCACCGACTGCGTTCACATTCATCGGAATAGATTCTTTGAAGGGAAATATTTCAGAACATTCTGGATGATTTATAATTAAAACCCCGCCATCACGTTTTAGTAGGAGCAGCGTGGTGTTCCAGAAGCTTTTAAAACTTAAAAATCGGTCTTTAGAGATGGTGGTGGAACTGGAAAAGTCAGGTGAAGAGTCACCAAACCTGGCTCTTGCCGAGCCTCCTCCCGGCCTCCCCTGCGGCCACGCTGGGAGATGCCCTGGTTGGCAGTGCCCGCGCATCCGGCCCCCCAGCCCCCCCCCCAGCTGTGTGGCTGTTCTCGGTGCCAGGAGGGGAGCCCGCTGCCCCCCTGAATCCTGACTTTCTCAAGAGAGAGCCCAGAGCCCGCCTCCCCTCAGCCTGGACGCGATCCGGGAGAAGGGCAGTTTGAAGGGAGGCCCAGCGGGGACACGGGGCTCCGCGCAGGGAGGGGAGGGTGTCCCCCTCTCCTGTGAACCCCAACCCCTGGAACTCATACCTCAGCTGCTCTACAAAGCGTGAGCATGCGTTTCCCCAGGAGGCCTGAGAGACCATCACTGACCGGCCGCCCCTGCTCTCCCCACACTGGGGAGCGAGCCCACAACCACCGGGCATGAGCCCTGACCCGGAATCGAACTGTGACCTCCTGGTTCCTAGGTAGACGCTCAGCCACTGAGCCACTGGCTGGGCAACCTCACTCTTCTCAAATTCAGTTTTCCATAATAATTCCGCTTACCTGGTGAGCTCATGCACTTCACAAGCCTCGGCTAAGAAATGCCTGCTATGGGCCTCGCCCTGTGCCAGGCACCGGATCGTTGCAAAACTATGTGTATTCCAAGTTGCAAAACTTCGGTCTGGTTAACAGAAACAGGAGTTTTGATATTTTGGCCAAGTTTGAAAGCAGATTCTTGGGTCACTGTGTATCAATAAAGACTGGACTTTGATGCTTTGTATATTTACAGTATTTTCCTGAGAATTCACCATGTTTTATATTCCCCTGTCATTGTGTCATGAAAACCTTCTAAAATGAGGAGGTTCTGCCAATAATACTCGTTTATTTAAGTTGGGAAATTTAATTATATTGCTTTCTTTTTCTTCAAAAAGCCAGGGCAACAGAGAAAAAACGCTCTGTATGCGGCTGATGTTTAAAGAAGGGAGCCAAACAATGGGACAATGGGAGCTTTCTTCCCTTCCCTCTTCGCCCCTTGACTCCCACATCAGTGGCCGCCTTGGGATGCAAGTTCAGCATCAGGACTCGGGGCGCTGGGAAAAGGAGAGTCCGGATGTCTCCGGGCACTCGCAGAGTGAGCGTGAGAGCAAGGAAGGGAAAAGAGAAGGAAGTGGAGGGAGAAGGAAGTGGAGAGAGAAGAGAAGGAAGTGAAGAGAGAAGTCGAATAATTGGGACCTTGCTGGCTGACTTGTGCCACTTGCCCTGGCCACCCCCCTCCCCTGTCAAATCCATGTGTTCAATCCTTAGCTCCCAATGTGACAGGGCCTTTAAGGACGTAACTAAGGTTAAGGGAGGTCATAAGGGTGGGGCCCTAATCCAACAGAATCAGTGTCCTTATAAGAAGGAGGAACACTAGACAGCTCAACCCCATGCACTCTCTCTCTCCCCCTTTCTCCACACCCAGAGGAAAACTTGTGTAAGGACACAAGAAAGTGGGTGTCTGCATCTGAAACCAACCCTGTTGGCACCATGATCTTGGGCCAGGGGTCCTCAAACTTTGTAAACAGGGGGCCAGTTCACTGTCCCTCAGACCGTTGGAGGGTCGGACTATAGTTTAAAAAAAACTATGAACAAATTCCTATGCACACTGCACATATCTTATTTTGAAGTAAAAAAACAAAACGGCAAAAACACCCCCGTGTGGCCCACGGGCCGTAGTTTGAGGACGCCTGTCTTGGGCTGTTAGGCTCCAGAACTGGGAGAAAAACGTCACCCTGTCTGTGATACCTTGTTAGGGCGGCCTGAGCAGACTGGTACATGCAGGGACCGCTGGGTGTGGGTGGATGGAGGAAAAATTGCTGTGGGCAGGGCCGGCCATGGCTGTCATGAACAGGAATGTCCCACGTGGGACTGAAAGGTGTGTATGCGGATGGGATGCTCCTCGTGACCTCACGTCCCTCCGCTGGAGCTGCTGCGCTTACCTGGGCTCACTGTGTGTTTCCTGCTTTGCTCCTAGGACTTCATACCTACGTGTATACGGTGCCAGCCCAGTGGGCACACAGAGGGCCTGGGGCAGTGGTGCCCAGGGAACGAACACAAGCTCTGGGGTGGGGTGGCATTGGAATAATTTGGGGGTAAGAGCTACACTTTAGGGAACATGATCTAGATTAGAGATTTCTGTGCTAAAATAGAGGCTCAATGCTCTTAGCATCCTCCGGAATTTTCTCTAATTTAATCCCTTAATTTAAAAATGAGAGAACGGGGTCCTGCGGGCCAGGACTGAGGTGTTTGGTTCCCAGCTGACAAATAGTGGCCACAAGGCCGTGTTCCCCTCAGGGCCGTGCTCCCCCTCAGGGCCATGTTCCTCCTCAGGGCCATGCTCCCCCTCAGGGCCGGGTTCCCCCTCAGGGCCGTGCTCCCCTCAAGGCCATGTTCCCCTCAGGGCCATGTTCCTCCTCAGGGCCGTGCTCCCCCTCAGGGCCGTGTTCCCCTCAGGGCCGTGTTCCCCTCAGGGCCGTGCTCCCCTCAGGGCCGTGCTCCCCTCAGGGCCGTGTTCCCCTCAGGGCCGTGTTCCCCCTCAGGGCCGTGCTCCCCTCAGGGCCGTGCTCCCCCTCAGGGCCGTGTTCCCCTCAGGGCCGTGTTCCCCTCAGGGCCGTGCTCCCCTCAGGGCCGTGCTCCCCCTCAGGGCCGTGCTCCCCGTCAGGGCCGTGCTCCCCTCAGGGCCGTGTTGTTTGTTTCTTGTTGACTTTCATGCTGCTTCTCTTTTGCGTTGGGCCATAGAACACATTTTTGCTTTTCAGTCCTGTGCCACCTCCTTACGCTTCCTGGTCTCACTGGTCTTCATTCGATGTGAAAATTCATACCATCATTGTACCCGCTGTTGTTTGGAGACACAAAATGAGGTCATTGGCTATAAGTGTCTTGCCCGCTGCGACATTGTATGAAACGTAGAGTAGCAGGTTTGTGTGTGTTTTCATCTGTGTAGGAAGTTCATCTAAATATGTCCTCTCTCCTCGAATGAGAGAAATTGGGTTTTATTTTAATGTCTGAACCTGGGCAGGCTGGGGAGATGCAGGGTGCGTGCTCGCACGCGTGCGCACACACACACACACATACACACACACTCACACACACTCACACACACACTCACACTCACACACACACACTCACACACACACATACACTCACACACACATATACACTCACTCACACACACTCACACACACACTCACACACACTCACACACATATACACTCACACACATATACACTCACTCACACACACACACATATATACTCACACTCACACACACATATACACTCACACACACACTCTCACAGACTCACACACACTCACACACACACATACACTCACACACACATATATACTCACTCACACTCACACACACATATACACACACACTCACACACTCTCACATACAGACTCACACACTCTCATATACAGACTCACACACACATATACACTCACTCACACTCACACACTTACACACACATACACACACACACTCACACACTCTCACATACAGACTCACACACTCTCACATACAGACTCACACACACTCACACATACACATACACTCACACACACATATATACTCACTCACACTCACACACACATATACACACACACTCACACACTCTCACATACAGACTCACACACTCTCACATACAGACTCACACACACATATACACTCACTCACACTCACACACTCACACACACATATACACTCACACACTCTCACATACACACTCACACACACATATATACTCACTCACACTCATACACTCACACACACACATACACTCACACACACTCACACATTCACACACACATATATACTCACTCACACTCACACACTCACACACACATATACACTCACTCACACTCACACACTCTCACATACAGACTCACACACACTCACACATACACACTCACACACACATACACTCACTCACACTCACATACTCACACACTCATACACACACACACACACACACTCCTAGGGCCACAGCGACAGCAGAGACAGAAACACGGAAAGCACTGCCTTTGCCGTGCCGGGGCCTCAGCTATAACCTGGCCGCTGCGGGGAGCACTGGCTGCCCCTGGAACACACGGCTGGGCTCCCTGCGCCTCGGTGTCCCCCTCTGGCATCAGACCACAGCCTCCCAGGCAGGACACAGGAGGTGACACGGAGATCGTGGGGTGGGGGTGCCTGTCGGTGCAGCCCTTGGGGACATGACTCATGGATACAGTGGGAGGTGGGTGCTGGGCTCATAGGGAGAGGACACAGGGAGCCAAGCTTAGTTCCCTTCCATCTCTTTTTTTTTATTTCTTTATTGATTAAGGTATCACATATTTGTCCTCATCCCCCCATTCCCATCCCAAACCCCTCCCCACGCATGCCCCCACCCCCCTGTTGTCCATGACCACTGGTTAGGCTCATATGCATGCACACAAGTCCTTTGGTTGATCTCTCCCCCTTCCCCCCACCCTCCCCTACCCTCACTCTGAGGTTTGACAGTCTGATGGATGCTTCCCTGTCTCCGGGTCCGTTTTTGTTCATCAGTTTATGTTGTTCATTATTTCCCCTAGATGAGTGAGATCATGTGCTACTAGAAATACACTTATAAGAACCGAAAATGAGACAAGCAATACTGGTTATGCTGAGAGGCAAATGAATCAGTCTGTAGTGAGTTTCTTTCTGGGCCAACAGTTCTTTTGAGACCCAATTTCAATGTCAAACAGTTCCTTATGTGTACATGTCAGCAATGATATTTCAGTTCTGCTTGGTGGACAAATGGTGGCAATGCAGGTCCGACCCTCTCTGGTTTGGTCCTGGGCAACCTGCAGTGACGCACAGCTGCTACTGCTAGTATGGCAAGGCGATGTCAGCGTCTTCCATCTCTCTTTTTTTAAATCCTCACCCAAGGGTATTTTCCCATTGATTTTTAGAGAGAGGGGAAGAGAGAGGGAAAGACAGAGAGAAACATCAATGGGAGAGAAACACATCGATTGGATGCCTCCTGCATGAGCCCCCATCCGGGCCTGGGCCGGGAGGAGCCTGCAACCAAATATGTGCCCTTGACTGGAATCGAAGCTGGGACCCTTCAGTCATGAGCCCGATGCTCTATCCAATGCGCCCCGCCAGCTAGGGCTTCTGGCTCATTTAAAACCACTGAGGCGGACTTCAGTTGTGACGTGACAGAGAGCTTTACTCCTTACATTCACAATTCTGTGAAATCGGGGGTTGCTGTATGTTACTAATCCAACCAAAACACCAGGTCTGAGCGACAAACAAGGCCGGGAGCCTGTGTGCATTTACTCTGTCCCGTGGGCTCCCAGTGTTCCCCACGCACCAGCTCCCGGTGATCTGATGTGCTGTCGGGACCGTGCATGCTGGCACAGCGCGGGCCTGGCAGGGAGAGTGTGGCCCCACGGGGTGGAGGCGTGGCTGGGGGAAGAGTAGACGGCTTTTAACCTCTCCAGTCTCTAGAACGCCTGGGGTCATGTTGGACATGGGGCAGACGTCCCTGTGCCCCGAACAGTGGGGCAATTCAAAGGCGCTCAGATTTTTGCATCACAAGGACCAAAGAAAATATTTACATTTTGATCCAGTGCATTTTGAAGCTTTTCAGAGGGCATTTGGAATATAGCAATTTTGCCTGGACCTGAGGTAATGTAAAGACACAACATTCTAAAGGTAAACATATATTTCAAGAAATGTTTTTATTTCATGGGCAATTCATACAAGAATATCCACAAGTGAGTGGAAAGGTAAACCAACTTGTAAACACTGAAATAGAAAGAAAATAGAATCATGAGAAAAGTGTTTTGTTTTTTTATATATTAATCGATGCTTATGAGCAATTTAATTCTTGCCTGGCTTTTAGATAGGTACTCAAACATTCCTTTCCCTGCACACTACTTAGCATATGATAAGGATGGTGACGTTCTGGACATAAGTTTTAATTGAGTATGATGAAGAGATTTTAAGTGCCCTAAATGTTTAGTGTACATAAAAATATTAATTTGGGCCATGTAATTGTAAGACCAGAATGCATCCTCAGACACAAAATACCTGAACCAATCAAACTAAAAATGGATACTATTTTTATATGTTGTTCATCTTCTCTTAGTGCAGGAATGCCTTCCTAAAGGAACATTTTGGAAAATAATGCTGCAGTATTATTCCAATCTCCCTGTACCTAAAAAGGCCCTGCAGTGAACACTCAAACGTGCCACTTGCCCATTCAATATTAGAACATGCACATTGTGCTTCCTCCGTAGTACTCGAGTTGTATGAGCCTGTAACTTCATTAAGAACACTGTAGGTAAGTGTGAAATGCACTGTTGCTTGGGGCACTTTATGAATTTAAAAAAAAAAGACCAATAAAGTAAAATGAGGAATTATCTTGAGGTCAAACATACGCGAAGAAATAACAGCCAGATAGATTTTGGATTTAGAATAATAAAGTACATTCATCCCTGCTTAACAAAATCATGGTCATCAAAGAACCACATATACAATGGTGGTCCCATCAGATTATAATGGAGCTGAAAAATGCCTGTCAGCTAGTGACATCATAGCTGTCCTAATGACATAGCTCAATGGAGTTAGTGACATTATAGCTGTCCTAATGTCATAGCTCAATGCAGCTAGTGACATCATAGCTGTCCCAATGACATAGCTCAATGCAGCTTGTGACATCATAGCTATCCTAATGTCATAGCTCAGTGCAGCTAGTGACACCATAGCTGCCCTAATGACGTAGCTAAATGCAGCTAGTGACATCATAGCTGTCCTAATGACGTAGCTAAATGCAGCTAGTGACATCATAGCTGCCCTAATGACATAGCTCAATGCAGCTAGTGACATCATAGCTGCCCTAATTACATAGCTCAATGCAGCTAGTGACATCATAGTTGTCCTAATGTCATAGCTCAATGCAGCTAGTGACATCATAGTTGTCCTAATGACATAGCTCAATGCAGCTAGTGACATCATAGTTGTCCTAGCTCAATGCAGCTAGTGACATCATAGTTGTCCTAATGTCATAGCTCAATGCAGCTAGTGACATCATAGCTGTCCTAATGACATAGCTCAATGCATGACTCAGGTGTTTGTGGAGATGCTGGTGTGAGCAGACCTACTGTGCTGCCATACAGTTACATACAGTACATAATACTTGATGATGATAATACACTACTAGTTTATTGGCTTATGCATTTACAATACTATACTTTTTAGTGTTATTTTAGAGTGTACTTTCTTATATAAAAAAAGGATTTTTGTAAAACATCATGTAGGCATGTTAGGCTGGCGGAAGCCTCAACGTCTCCTGCTTACTGTGTCTCCCGCTGGCATCATTTTCTCTCGTACTTGCTTTACTCTCCTGTTGTTTTGCACAGTAAACATGCTGTTCAGGGGTGCAGGGCAGGGGCAATAGGCTGGACCACATAGCCTAGGTGTGTAGTAGGCTAGACCATTGAGGTGTTAAGTGTACTCTGTGATGTTCGCACAATGACAAACTCACCTAAGCTCGCGATGTTGCTAGTGGTTCTCAACCCACAGGTCGCGACCCACAGGTTGAGAACCGCTGCTGTAGAGCCTAAGACCATCGGAAAACACAGATATTTACATTACGATTCATTAACAGTAGCAAAATTAGTTATGAAGTAGCAACAAAAATAACTTTATGTTTGGGGGTCACCACAACATGGGGAACTGTATTAAAGGGTCGTGGCATTAGAAAGGTTGAGAACCACTGCTCTGATGGGTGCAATATTGCTGATAGATAAGTAACCAGCTACTTAACCAGCTAACGAACTGGCAACCAAATAAATCTAGGATGGGCCAGGTAACAGTGTAGAAATAGGCATAAAAATTAAGTTAGCGACCTTGTTCCAGAAATGTACATTAATTCCTTCCATGGAGCTCCTTAGAGGCTGGCCAAGTCTGTGCTGTCGGGAGAGAAGCGATGATTTCATTCCATGAATATTAAGGGTCCATATGTTTTCCAGTGGAAAATTTATCTTGGAAAAAATTTACTGAATTCTTCTATTGACAATTGCTTATGCTGACAGCACTATGTTGGTTCAAGTTCAGAGAGAATCTCTCCACTAGGCCATCTGGTCTGGGATCTTAAGTGGTCTTTGACTAGCAAACCATCCCCCCAGATCTGCATGTGGCTCTTAGGCTTCCTGGAACGAATGAGCCCTTTCTAACCCCCATCAGTTGCCCATGGAGATCACCTCTCCGCTGCTGTGTGCCATTTGGGGAAGTTGTTCAATTCAATTGCAGGCTCCTCTGTCTAGGGTGGTCCTGTTTGAAAACTTCTTTAAGTGCCACTCTCTCACCAGCTGTGCACCAAGAGGCAAGAAGATGATTGAAACACACTCCGGTGGGTTTGTCTCTCTGAAGGGCTGAGGCAAAGAACATGCTGGCCCGGCCCGGGCCTCAGTTGGCTGGAGCACCGTCCCATACACCAAAAGACTGCGGGTTCCATTGCTATTCAAGGCATACACGCGGGCTGCTGGTTGGGTCCCTGACTGGGTGCCTACAGGAGGCAACTTCGCTGTTTCTCACATTGATGCTTCCCTTTCTCTCTCTCCCCGTTTCCTTCTCTAAAATCAATAGGCATATCCTTGGGCGAAAACCAGAAAACAAAAAAAGGCTGCATTTGTTCCTTCAGTTTAGCTGGAGATCAGTTCTTGCTTCTGAACCTCAGCAATTGCCTGGTTTTTTTGTTTTTTTATTTTTCTGTTCTAAGGGACTTTGTCTTTTTGCAGTAATTTTCCTTTTGGCCAAGGATCAGATTTTACTTTTTATTTTTATTTTTTGCTAGAAACTAAATACCAAGAGTCAACAGTATAGTTAATGTAATTCTCCTCAATCCTTTAGCCTTCCAGATCAATCAGCATATATAGTAATTTTAGACGCCGTTAGGCCAAGAGTTTAACTTGGCCTGGGCTGGTCACACATCGCCCGGTTTCCGGTACAGGTGAGATCACGCTGCATACGTGCAGACATGGCTTCGCTTTACGAAATAGTCAACGTTTGTCATGTGTGAGGCACTGTGATGAGGACTGGGCATGAAGTACACCCTTCAGTCCCTACGAGAATCTGTTCAAGTAGGTCCGACCATAATGACCATTGTACATATTGAAAAATGGATACCTAGAGAGGGAACATCGTCTTTACCATGTCTCCCAGCCAGCAAGCGGCGATGCACAGTGATCTAAACCTCTCAGAGAGGCATAACAAAAGTAGGGTCAGTGGGGTAAGATACACAGACCACGTATCCTTCAGAATTTTCTCCTCCAGTGTCAGAAGGCGGAATCCTTCTCTCCCATTCCTGCCTTTTCTTTCCCTGAAGAAAGACTTTTTCCCTCCTGCCCATCCAGGTGACCTGGCTGGTCCTGACAGCCATTGATCCAAACATCTCAAGTGAGTAAGTCTAATCCATCAAAAATTCCGACTTGAGGAATTTAATCTCTTACCCCTTCATTCTTTCCTGGGTAAGCACCCGCTCAAAGGGCAGTTGTCACTTCTGGACCCTGGGGACAAAGAGATAGGAAGTGCATTTGGTGTTTGTTCTAAGTCACAGTGCTCAGTCCAACGTTTATCAGTAATGTGAAATTTTGGCCATCCAATCTGCAGACTCACCAGCATTATTTTTTAGTTGGTTCTGAACACAGGTGAGAGATAAGCACAATTGGGTGTGTCCCACAAAAGCATTTATTTTCCCACCTCTAACACCCCCATCCTTTACATAAATTTGTAGAAGAATTGACCATTTAAGTGAATGTTGTTGCAAATGGCAGTATTTCATCTTTCCTTATGGCTGACTAATATTTCATTGTGTGTGTGTGTGTGTGTGTGTGTGTGTGTGTGTGTATATATATATATATATATATATATATATATATATATATATATGTGTATATATATATATATATATATATATATATATATATCGCATCTTCTTTATCCAGTCCTTCATTGAAGTTTTGATATTGTATTAGAGTTATGTAAGATGTTGACACTAAAGGATGTTTATTGAAAGCTTCATGGGCCTCTCACACTATGCTTGCAACTTTCCATAAGAATATAAATATTTCAAAATAAAAAAAGGAAAAAATTTAAACAAAAAAGATTGAGGCAAAAATCACTAAAGGCCTAAAATGAAATACAATATTTTGAACAATTATGTAGCAAAGCTATTTCTGCATAAAATACTAAAATATAGATAGATTTGATTATATAATTTTTAAACATCTGCATCGCCAAGCACACCCTGAATAGATTTTAAAAAGAAAATACAAACTGTGAACATCATTTATGGAAAGACTGACAGGTACAGGGTTTTCCCAGTACTATATAAAGAGCTTTTATTGTTAAAATAGAAAATAGCTAACACTCCTAGGAAAAGTGGGTAATAATATGGCGGCATAACTAACAAGAAATAAGAATTGACAAATAAACATACGAAAAGTATTTAATTGCTGTAATAATAAAATGCAGATTTTTAAAATGAGGAACTTTTTATACAAAATCAGTGTACACCGTCTCACATAGTAGCCAGTGGAGGCACGTGGGAGGGGACCTGGCATTCATATGAAGTTGGAACTGTGACTTGGTACACGTCTTCTAGAGGCAGAAAAGCAACTGTGTCAAAAGCTGAAAGAAAAAACTGTGATCTTTTAACTCAAGTATTTCCTATGCAGGAATTTGTCCTACCGGAAAATAAGGATTTAGCAACAGATTCATCAGAAGAGCCATTTTACAAAAGATAAATTGTAATATTTTAAAAAGTAATTGATTAGTCATTTTTACAGATCCATTAAAACTGAGATTGTATACTTATTGCATATAGGTAAGCTCTGAGATTTTATTCCCCACTGGAAAAGTGGAAATATTTATCAGATTTTAATAATAATCACTCAGGGATCGGTTTCATCAAATTTAGCAGATTGAAGCAAGTGGTGAACAAATTAAAGGAATAATTATCCCCAAATATGGTCAGTATAAAAAGGGTAGTTTTCCTCCTTTGTTTGTACAAAATAGGAAAACAACCTCATTCAATCATAAAGATGTCCACATTGTCCAATATTAGAAGAGGTTGTCTTGTCTTCGGTAACTAACTCTACGTCAATTCTCTCTAATGGATGGGCATCAACTTTTTCTTCAAAGTGGGCCAATTACATATGCATAGAACATGTTACCACGTATAACCTCTCTACTCTATGAGCTTCTTAAAATTGCAAAACTGTTTCCTTTGGTAGTTAATCTTCAAAAATGTCCTCACCATTAACATACCTCCCAGCATGTGTGTCTTTGTGTAGTCCCTTCTCCTTGAACCTGGCTGAGAGCTGCTGCAGAGCAGCAGAAATGATGCTGAGTAAGATCAAGGCTAGGTGATGAAAAGCCTTGCAGTTTGGGCTTTCCTACCTTGGGATTCTTGCTCCAGAAGCAAGTGGCTGTGTGATGTTGGACTACCGTGACACCACCAGGTTGGACTACCGTGACACCACCAGAAACACAAGGTGACTATGAGGAGAGGCCTTGTGAAAGATACAGCCACCAACCGAAACTCTCCCAACCATCCGAGCTCAAGTGCCAGATGTGAGGGAAGAAAACATCCCACTCATCCAGCCACCCGCTTCAGCCAACACTTGGCCGTAATCTCCTGAGAGACCCCAAGAACTGACTAGCTGAATCCAGTGAACCCACGGAATTTTGAGAGAGAAGAGTAAATTGTAATTTTAAGCCACTAAGTTTGGGGGCGCTGGTACTTTATCATGTGGCAACAATAACTGGAATATTTATTCACTGGAAAAATGGGAATATTTTGTCTTTATTGGACTACGTGCCACCTGTTACTTCATGAAAAGGTTAAGCATACAGGGTTGATTTTTACTTGAATCACAATTTTAAGAGGAAACATTTTTGTGCACAGGTATCAGCAAGAACTTACGTTTTTGACTTTCAAATCAATGTATTTCTTGCTTGATGAGCATTTTATTACTGGCAGAAACACAAAAATGATTTCAAAAATTGCTTTGTCTTATTTCTAAAAAGATCAAAATGCAGAGTCATGCACATAATAAGTGCAGCCTCTGCCAAAACTGATTTTCCACTCAAAATCCATCCACCCCTCCATTTCCACTGAGAAACAGATCTTTCTTGGGAGGCTTAGCTCCTCTGACTTTTCATGCTCGCTGTGACTGACTTACTTATCAGACCCATTGACGTCATTTGATTACTGAATAAAAGAAGTCAACACCTGTATTTGAGTGGTAACGATATGGGAGCCCTACAGGAAGTGCTGGGAATGGAACAGTAAACAAGGCGCCTTGGTCCCTAATCACGTGGAGCTTACAGATGACTCGAAATGCCATTACCGAAGGTTTCCAAATTTTCTGTTTGTAGACCTCTTATTTTCTGAATAAGTTTTTTCACGGTGACTCTAGAGAGAAATAACTAACATTCTAGTTGGTAAGCAGTGAGGTGCAAACAATTTAATAAGTATTTTTGCTCTGATAACTTAGTATATATAAATAACACACATACATTTAAAGAAAAAGCAACATGCTACTTCCTTCTTAAACAACCAAGATTACTCAGTAATGAGACACATAGACCTGTTGGACGCTGCACAAGTTCCTAAGCGTTGGAATCAGATGGGACATGGCCACACCCACTTCCTGTTTTACATTGAGTTATACATAGTGCTATCTTTTTATTACAGTAACCACTGAAAACTCGGCTTTGTGAGGGTATGATGACTTCCTATCTACCAGCCCCATCTCATACAAAACTGTGAACCCTCTTAGGCTCAGAGTTCACATACTTCCAACAGGTGCTGAGTATGACTGTGTTTCTTTCAGACTTTTAAAATTTTAAATAGCTTATGGCATCCCTGTGAGTTTACTGCAATGCCCCAGTGAGCCTGAGTGGGTTTTAGGACCTATGACAAAGACAAAATATACAGAAAAATATAACTAGGCTGTAGTGTAGGAGCTGGGTGAGTGCACGGATTCCCCTCCCAAGTTCAGCACAGTTAGCTGCCAGGGTCAACTTTGGTGTAAAGTTCCTTCATCAAAATAACATCAGAGCCAAGTTCCTCACTACTCAGCTGTGTCATCAGAGGACCGTGGAGAAGATGCTGTGACAAAGACTTCGGGCATTCTCCAAGACCTGGGAAATGTGCACTTCAGTCCTACAACCACCATGAACTGAAATCTCAACACCAATGAGCTCGGAAGAGGCCTCAGAGCATCATATGAAATTGCGATATCAACCAGTGCCTTGATTTCAATCTAGTGAGACTGAGAAGAGGACCTGGATTCTGACTCGTGGACTCTGAGAGATAACAACTGGATGCTATTCTAAGTCGCTACGTTTGTGGTCAATGATTGCGGTGCTGTGGAAAACTAATACAAGATAAAATTTCATTTCCCTTTCAAGCTAAAGTCGCTCAGAGATGAGCAGTACACAACCAATCCGTTGTCTGAGGCATCCATCCAGGCAACTCTTCCTCAGTGCTTTGCCACAATGTCATGCCATGATGGTGGCTGAAACCCAGCAATCCTAGCAGCTAGTGAGAGGAGGAAGAACAGGCATGTCCGTTCCTCTGTAAGAAGCCCAGGAGCCCTCGACACTTGTGCTTCTGTCTTCTGGGCCTTTACTGAGCTGCACAGTATTAAGCTGCACGTGTGGCTGAGCCAGGAAGGATTCTAGAGAAACAGGAAGCTCGCTTGTCCCTGGAGTGTCCCTCTTAAAGGAAAACTGTCTTAAGGGTGTGGATTGCAACAGGCTTGTGGTTATCCTGTGTTATTATTGAGAAACAGACGTTGAAAACGGATGAAGGGTCTGAAATTAGGATAGGTATTATGATGCAGACTTGGGATCGTTCCTGTAGGTGGAATCAATCTGCTGAGAGATTTATGAATGGTAAAAACACATGCAGTCCCATAGAACAATTTCATTACTCTCACTCACCTGCTCTATACAATGGAATAACGTGTAGCACAGTGGTTAGAATTGGAAGGAAGGTGGTATGTTTTGAGGGGAAATGCAGAACACGAATTGCTCCTATGTATTTTGGAATAATGTGTGTGTGAACTGAGAGTGTTTCTGTTGGAGATATACACTGAGTGGCCAGATTATTATAATCTCTGAACACATAATAATCTGGTCACTCAGTGTATATCCTATATAATAAAAGGCTAATATGCAAATTGTCCCCTCAACCAGGAGCTCGACCAGCAGGCAGGCCGGCCAACTGCCCATGTCCCCATTCCCTGGCCAGGCTGGCCGGACCACACCCATGCACAATTCATGCACACACACACACACACACACACACACACACACACACTGAGTGGCCAGATTATTATGCGTTCAGAGATCATAATAATCTGGCCACTCAGTGTATATGTGTGTATGTAGATAATGCATACATGCTTACATATAACACACATATGCTTTATAGACTTCTGTATACCTACATGTGTAGTACATACATCTGCATTTCAAAAATACTATCTAGCAATTTATTTATAGCCAAGGCAAGTAGAAATTTCTATCCATTGATATTCCCATTCAATTATTATTGTCAATGTGTGCTTGTAAGACATCTAGAAATTCAAGACCTGTGGACAGAAATAAACAGATATTAATAAAAATAATGGTTAATTTAACAACAGGAGAAATGTTCACCTTATAACATAAAGCCGCTATAAGTATGTGACATTGATAATTCCATTGATATTTTTTTTAATTTGCCTAAAAATATCAAGTAATTATTGCAAATTGAGAATGAGTGTCACACTCATTTTTTATGTTTTTTATCATGCCTAACCTTTGTTACATTGGACATGATGACAGAAACTAACCTTTTGACATTTGTAAATTTCATGATCATAATTTGTTAATAATTTCCTTCCTTAATGATGATACTTTTGAGCCATTCAAACAGCAGTTTTGCAGAAAGTCCTTTTTTTTTAAAGAAAAAATTACCTGAATTAGAAATAATTGAGCCCTATTCTTGCATGTGCGTGGGAGTAAGAGAAAGTGAGTTGTTAGCCCTAATTACCTGGATAATTTATTTCTGTCATCCCAGCCTGGCTGTCCTTAACTTTCAGAGCTGAAAAGTTCTGCTAGAAATTAGAGTTCGTCTTAAAGGAACCGGAACATCAGAGATGACATTTCAGCACCGTGGAGGAGAAGTGGCTGTCACTCACATTTCCCGGGGATGGCTGTGCAGCGTTCCAGTCTGGGATGGAGACAGAGAGAGAGGGTGACAGGAGGGTCAGGGGACTCGCCCCTCACACTGGGACGCACCCACATGGCCATGTGCAATCAGATGCTTAGCCTGTCAGCTCCGTCTGTCACAGTGCTTGGAGGAAACACCTCAGGCATGGGCTGTGGGCGTCCCTGCACAGCATCCAGTCACTCAGCCTTGCAGCCTAAATGGGGCAGCAGACAGCACCTGTTCACCAGGGCGCCTGACTGAGCGTCCCATCCAGGGGTCGTGACCTGAGGCGCAGGCACAGCCCAGGGCCAGGGCGAAGAGTCCAGAAACACGTGATCGCGGCTGACCTTCCTGGGGTGTTAGCAAGGGCAGCTTCTGTCCCTGCAGGCGGTCAGAAACCAATGCACAGCACAACCTGGGCGCAGAACACCAGCGAGGGCACGCTGTTATGCAGTGATGAAATACAGCCACTAGATGACACCAAGAGATAGGTCCTCCCAGTCTGTGTCTGAGGACTGGCCCCTCACTTGCCTGTTCAACGGTGACATTCTTGCTCAGATTGTCATTGAGATCACAGAGGCAGGCCAGCGATGTGGTCCTCACTGTTAGACTCACCTGGCTTCAGTTCTGTTGCTTCCCGTCTAATCAGGAAGACAAAACCAGCCAACCAGACAGACAGACAGACAAACAAAGCACTCCTGGCTGTGAGGTCATATGGACACCCAACCCTGGTTTCCTGCTGTGTGTGCCATTAGGAAGGTGTTGCAACGGAGTCATTACTGGGGTTTCGGAAAGTTTCTACTAATACTTCTGTCACAAAACCCCTCAGGGTCTTGAAATTTACCTGAAACACTTGTCTCTGATCTATGTTTTGTCATCTGAGTTTCAGCAATGTGCATCTTTACATAATTGTAAACAATTGGTTTGCTCCTATGTTCATGTCAGCGAGAGAGAAAGAAACTGTAAATACTGATAGGCTGGAACTCTCAGGTGATTATTTGTGTGTATTCCTTCATGAAACAATTGACGTTTCATCTTGGATTCAGTGTGCTGCTGGTTCATTGCCTGATTAGTGCAATCTGCATCCTGGGAACAGTCTTAAATTTTAAAACAGTAATTTCTCTATATAGAATAGAATACTGTTTTTGTTGCATACAAATTTCAAACCGTACTGTGTGAATCAGTAAAAAATTCTCCTGAACTCTAAGATCATAAAGAAATGGTTATTATTAAATAGATAATTCTACTCAATATAGTTGCTTAAAACTATAACTTTGAAAATATAATGATGGTTTTGTTACTGTTAGCATTGCCTCCTGGCAAATTAAGTTCCAATTTTTCAGAAGATATTTCTTATCAGAAAAAGGCTGTATATTGATTATATAATGGAGGAAATAAATGTTCTTGATCCTAAAAGCAAAATTTTAGACACATAGGAATTAATGGACCACAAGGTCACAGTCCTGTGTTGATTACTAATTTAGTAAAACAAATGCAAAAACATCAATTTACATGACAAGGAAAAAGAAATACAACCTCACTCGGAATAGCTTTAAAAAAAACACAAGACACTATTTTAATAATTCAGTAAATTCTTTATGTCGCCATAATAAATTTTGGACCATTGAATATTTAACTTTCCCCACTTTTGTGGGTTTTCTGAAGTTACAGTAAGGTTTTCTTATTAAAAAGCACTCATTTTGAAATCAATATACAAAGACATTTCACATTGAGTATCTTTATTTTAAAATGTTGGCTAATTTGCATAAGAAACATTGGTATCTACTTATATAGATTTTTGTATCTTTTTTTATTTTCTTAAGTGGCTTAGGATGGACCTACTTAAGAAGTTGGTTTGTTTCCAATACTAGGAATGTTAACTTAATTATAAATTTTATGTGCATAATTTTCATTAGAATTTCTGAAATTCCACAAGTCTCTAGGAAATGAGTCACTCAAAAATATTTTACTTTCATAAGAAATTTTTGATTCTAAGAAATGAGCAATTTCATTTTATTGGACTATGTAGGTGGGAGAAATCTTACAGTTTTATGCCAACCACTTATTCTTGCTAGGTTCTATTGATGTCTACCTTCTCTGTTGAATTCACTCTGTAACTTTCCATTTCTGAGAAAAAAAGGTGTATTTCAAATCCATAAAATAAAACACACAAACACTTCATTGTAAAAAAAATAGCGAATGCATTATCAAGAGCCTGCAGTCCCATACAATTTTGTAATGCCTTGATGTGTTAACTATTCTTTGTGTTCAAGGTCATGGGGCAGTAGGTGTTACCTTCTGAATCCCATTCATAGCAGTTATATAGAGGCAGGGCTATGGAGAGAAAAAGTAGCCCAGGACTCTGCAATGCACAGCCAATATGAGTACTTTAAAGATAAAATATGAAGCTTAATCGGAAGTTTCTGTTTTTCATCATTTTTTTCCTGTGTCCTCAGCTTTTTAGTCACTTAAGCAGAGCTGTCTTATCATTTGATTATATTTATGGGAAACTTTGAATTATCAACCATCTGAGTTTTAAAGGGGAACCTCACGAAGCAGCTTAAAAATAATCAGCTGATTTATTTTTCTTTCTTTTTACATTTTTTGGATAGAAACATTTTCTTTATTTTTCCCCTCCATTTACAGGTGCAGAATTAAAGAACACATTTGCTCACTATATTATTGATGCACTTAAGTGGAGTGTTCCGAAGCATGTAATTACCGTGTAGGCTTATGGCCCTGGAGTAGCCGGGATAGCGTGCTGCATATCCATGATGTGAAGGACGTAGAGGGATGATTACAGAGGCAGTACTCTACATCCATTCGAGCCCTTTTGTGTTTAGCTGGTTGTCATGGCAAATAATTGGATAGAATTTAAGCCACTTTCTTCCAAGTGGGAAATTCATAATTTTACCCTTCACCTAATTTTGTAGATATTTTTAAAGAATCTTAAAGTTTCTACCGGAATGACGTAGAGCAGTGTGGAAAAAACGTTCACATACAAGGGACACCTCAGAAATAAAGTTTCTGGTGGTTTATTTTTATTTTTGAAGGGGGCGGGGTAAGGAAGTCAATTTTCCACTCGCATCCATTTGCTTCTTATCACTAAGCCAGAGTTTGAGCTGCTTTGATAAAATGAGCCCAATGTAGTTTTACTCTGACAGCTTCTGAGAGAAATGGAAAAACAGGGTTAAAAATTGAACTCTTATTCAATTTTAGTGAAAAAGATACTCTGCCTAAAGTCATATTTGGGAGAGACTTAGAGCCTTTTCAAAAACATGGCTGATGGAAGAAATTGTAAATACAAATGATGTAAGCTAATAACATGATAAGGTTGCCATGAGATGAAGAATCAGGATTAATTGACCCAAAGGATATGGAAGTCAAATAATAATGATGTGTTTCATTCATTACTATCATTTTAGTTGCATAATATTGAAACATGTATTTATTACATATTGCATCCTTCTTCTGGTTGTAAACTAGTTATAAAATCTTAGAAAATGTAGAATTGAAAGGTGATGCTTGTCATCCAGTTTGGTATTCTCTGAGAAGTTATCAGTCCTGCAGTCTTTGTTCAATGGACACCTATTTGATGCCAGCCCTCTCTCAGCCATTGAGAATCTGTAATAATCAAATCGTAATATGCTAATTAGACCGGACATTCCTTCTGGGCGAAGCTGGGGCTGTGAGGGAAGGCCCGGTCCCAGGTGCCAGAGGGAAGTCAGTGCCTGCAGCCGGGGGAAGGGAGGCCTACTCTTGCACGTATTGCGTGCATCGGGCCTCTAGTTACGTCATAAACAAATTTAAACAGGCAAGCAAACAAGCAAATGAAAACACTCTTGCCTCCAGGAAGCTTAGATTCTAGGAGATGATGCCTGAGAGAATTGCAGCCACTTTATACAGGTGACTAATTGTACACCACTTAGCATCCACGTCTACGTTCCCAACACTGTCATTCTCTGCACAGGGAGGCCCCTCCGTCAAAGCCCTGTGCTGGCTAAGTGCAGTGCTGCTAAAGCACAGCTAGAACTACTGTGCAGTCCTGGAGGGTCTGAGGTCTTTCTCTGAGATTAGATTTCCCATCTGTGCTCAGAATCGTTTGCCTCTTAGCCAAGCTCAGGGGAGTTTTCATAAGAAATGGGGGAAGTTATCAACTAAGTGGAAGAAAGGCATAACATTGAATGGAAGTTTGACTTATTCCATGTCTCACAGCCTACAATACTGAAGGAAAATCATTCATTCATCTTTAGAATTCATCATTGTGGGGTAGTAAATATAAATAATCACAATCATGCTGTACTACATGAAAAAAAATATTACCATGCAAGGCAGAACTAAAATTCGATCCCAGAAATCGTGTGTTAGCCTGACGGTAACGCAGTAGATCATTGCTACAGGTGAAGTTCTACCAGTTAGACTTCCTCTGTAAACCCTAATGAGAACGGAAACCAATGTGTATACTGTGTAGCATGGCCTAGTAGAAGCAAACTTCCAATCTACAAAACCTCTCCTCTCACCAACTTGGAAGTTAATTGTAGTCATTGGAAACCTCATCAGTAGCTTGGAATTTTATTTGCCGTGACTGAGGTATTGTGAGGAAGAGAAATGGAACGTGTCAGGTTTGGGCCTTTTTGGAATCCACTAAAATAAAAGCAGAATATAATCTATTATTATAGTGTTAAAATTAAATATCTTATTGGAAAAGACAGAACCATAAAACAGCTCACAAAAAAGTTGAGAAAATAAAAGACATGCCCGAGAAAGACAAAGGAAATACATTCCTAACAAGAAGAAATAGAAATCTTCCCGAAGTATTTCCTTTGCAAAGGTTTATGAAAGAGCACCGAGTGGGAAATATTGCTATTGATGCCCAAGCAAACTTACGCAAATATCATTCTGTACCAGCGGCATTTTCTAATGGAAGGAGTTTTTCCCAGGGCAATTGAAGATAAATATAGAAACTTAAATATGCTTTAATTTAATATTATTACTGATAAGTTTGGATTTACGTGTGTTATTTTTTAAAATATATATATTTTATTGATTTTTCACAGAGAGGAAGGGAGAGGGATAGAGAGTTAGAAACATCGATGAGAGAGAAGCATTGATCAGCTGCCTCCTGCACACCTCCTACTGGGGATGTGCCTGCAACCAAGGTACATGCCCTTGACCAGAATCGAACCTGGGACCCTTCAGTCCCCAGGCCGATGCTCTATCCAGTGAGCCAAACTGGCTAGGGCCAAGTGGTCATTTTGATGTTTTCTGTGTCTTAGGTGTTTTTTCTCCTCTGTTCCTCATTGCTGCCTTATTGTGTGGGAAACAGATACTCCCTAGACCTATCACTTTTTTCCTTATATATTTTTTAGTTATTTTTAGTGGTTTTCCTGGTGATGTACCATCATAAACTGAAGATAATATACTTTTAATTATTACCAGCTTAACTTCAATAGTATACAAAAACATTGATCCTATATAATCTCATTCCCTCCCTCTTCCTATATTGTCCTACCAATTGCAAGTTTATATATTCATGCCCAGAAATACTGATTTTTAATTATTGCTTTATATAGTTGTCCTTTAAATCAGAAGGGGGAAAAAAGAGTTACAGAAAATAAATATATTTATACTCTTTTATTTAGCTACGTAGTTACCTTTATCAGTGCTCTTTATTTATTCATGTAAGTTCAAGTTACAATGTTCTTTCATTTTAGCCTAAACAACTTCCTTTAGTATTTCTAGTGGGACAGGTCTGCTAGCAAAAAAATTCTCTATATATTGGTTTTGTTTTTTGAATATTTCAATGTCATATTTTTTTCTTCATTTCTGGAGTAGAGTATTGCTGGCATAAAATTCTTGGTTGACAGTTTTTATTGTGCAATGCTTTGAATATGTCTTCCCTGGCCTTCCGACATCAATAGTTTCTGATGAGAAATTACTGTTAATTTTATTGAGTATTTCTTCTAAGTTATGAGTTACTTCTCAATTACAGTTTTTAAGATTCTGTCTTTGGCTTTTAATGATTTAATTATAATGTATCTAGGTGTGAATCTTTTATAGTTTACTAGACTTGGAATTCATTGTGATTCTTAGATGTGTAGATTAATGTTTGTCATCAAATTTAGGAAGATTGAGCAATAATTTCTTCAAATATTTTTCTTCCCATCCTTCCTTTGGTACCCTTTGGTTCTCACATTATGAGCTTGCTGGTACACTTGCTAGTACCTCTCAGGTGTCTGAGAAAATGTTCATTTTCTTTTCTTTTGGAAACACGGTACATGGGTTCCCATATCAAGGAGTCCCTAAAATGTTTTATTTTTTCCCCATCTTCTGACCAGTTTATTCACTCATATGTACATAGCCTTTGGTCCTCAGCTGGGAGTGAGGCCAAGGGATCCAAAGCCTCTAAGCAGTTCTTGTCTTAAAAACATTTTTGATCCCTAGCCAGTTTGGCTCAGGGGTTAGAGTGTTGGCCCACAGACTGAAGTGTCCTGGGTTTGATTCTGGTCAAGGGCACGTACCTCAGTTGCAGGCTCAATCCCCGGCCCTGGTCGGGACATGTGCAGGAGGCAACCAATTGATATGTCTTTCTCACATTGATGTTTCTCTTGCTCTGTCTCCCCCACTCCCTTTCAATCTCTCTAAAAATAAATCACTGGAAAAATAGCCTCAGGTGAAGATTAGCAACAACAAAAACATTGTGAGACCCTTATCCAGAGTGCTTATGAGCCATGCCTCTCGTTGTCATTTTTGCCTTGCAGTCTTTTCAGTTCCCAAACTAAGATGAATAGACTAGATCTGTTTGACTTGTTTGAGGCCCCTTAACATTGGCAGGACAGCAGGGCTTCTATTAGTCCACACAACTGCCGAGAGTGTTGAATTAAGACCTTTGTTTTGACCTCATCAATATCTGCTTTATTCATCCCATCCTATATAATAAAAGTGTATTATGCAAATTGTCCCCTCAACTGAGAGTTGTCTGGGAGTTCGACCATGGGGTGGGGCCAGCTGGGGGAAGGAAGGGAATACCTGGCCAGCAGTTGGCAGCCACTAGGGACCCTACCTGTGCATGAATTTTGTGCACTGGGCCTCTAGTATCTTAATAACCATTTAAAGATTTCCTCCTTGCTGGGATCAGTTCTTTGACTCTCTCCTTTTTCTTTCCTCTCTGTTTTGTCCATTATCATATGAATAATTATAACCTTTTTACTGTCCATTTTTTCTGCATAATTTTTCCCTTTGGAGTGGCTCAGATACCCATTGTGAAGATCCACCACAATATTTTATTTGCTTTTACTTTAACTTCCCCTTTGGTGTGGAGGCTGGGGATAGAGACTGTAACTCAGTCTAGTCAGGACCCCATCTTGGCCCAGTCAGGATTCGCTTAACACTTTTCAACTTTTCATTTAACTATTCATGTGGAACCTGAGGTGAGTGGCTATAAGAGGGACCAGCCAGAATCCAAATTTGGCCTAATATTCTCCCTTATTTTCATTTTAGGTACTAAATATATCAATAACCGTGGAATTGTATATTTAGTTCATTTCTCCTTACTTTGCACTTCTTTATGTGTCCAGTGAACCCGCTCCTCAGGAACTCTAAATTCCACTGGTAACTTTTACTTTCATTAACCCTCAAAGCACAGCTACAGTTTCATACCATGGGTGACCCTGTGGCACTCAAAGGTTCCTCATCACCTAGCCTATTATACTTCCTCTTTCTAAAGCAGTTTTCAGTGAATCACGATCATTGTAGGGAACTAACAATCCTACCAACTACCCAAACTTAGACAAACTGCAAAGTTCAAAGGCCTAGTACTCCAGGCCACCAATTTCCCAAGATTTCGAACACCAATTTCAGATTTGAGGGCTTTCCAAAATCACTCTAAGTTTTAATAATTTCCTAGAAGGGCTCACTAAAAGCTATTACACTCACAATTTTTGTTTTATTAGAAGGAGTTAATACAAATTAAAATCAATCAAAAGGAAAGATGTATAGAGCAGAGTCTGGGAGGGTTTCAAACAGGAAGTTCTGTTGTTGCCCAGACACATTATCATCCTGGCATTGATGCGTGACAATACATGTGAAGAACTGACAACCAAGGAGGTTTACCGGAGATTCATTACCCAGAATTTTTATTCGGGCTTCATTATATACCCGTGACTGATGGAGTGATTGCCCACTTGCTTCAACTTCACCTCCAGGTCAACTGATGCCATGTGACACAAACCTTTCTCTCTTAGTCATGTGATTGGGTTTCGGGTACCACCAGCCTCACCCTAGGCTCTGGTGTGCCCAGCCTCTGCGCCAAACAAAGACACTCCTAGCGGGTATGACATCAACGACCTCCCAGAAGTGCAGGGCCAAGGCCAGACCTCTCCTAGGACAAGGTCAAATTCTTTCCTGGACATCCTAGACCAGTGGTCGGCAAACTCATTAGTCAACAGAGCCAAATATCAACAGTACAATGATTGAAATTTCTTTTGAGAGCCACATTTTTTAAACTTAAACGATATAGGTAGGTACATTGTTATTAACTTAATTAGGGTACTCCTACGCTGGCCTAAGAGCCACACTCAAGGGGCCAAAGAGCCGCATGTGGCTCGCGAGCCTCAGTGTGCCGACCAGGGTCCTAGACAGATCAAATAGTAAGGATTTTCTGGGAACACGGTGTGCAGGAGCTCCAGCCTTTCCTGCACCCTCGGGGGCTGCCAAGCTGCTGGGAGTCACGTGGTCGCAGGCTGTTAAGTTTTCAGGCTTCCCCTCCCTCCCCAAGCGGGAGTGGGGAATAGGAACGGGTCAAGTTAAAATGCTACGAAGCTCACTGTTCTTATTGAAATTCAGCCATTTTTTAAAAATAGGTAATTCCTGATCAAATGAAAGCCTTTGATCAATTTTCGGAAAGAGTCAATTCTGACAATGTTCCCAGTTTCCATTGTTTTGACAGAGGAGAACGTGTTCAGGGTTCTGTGCTCTAACATTCACTGACGTCCTGCTCTCCAAATGGTTTTCTACATCACGTTGTGTTGGAGCACAGCCATTCTCATCTGTTTACCTATCTTACCTAATAAAAGAGAAACATGCAAATTAACTATCACTCTGCTATGCCCACAGCCAATCAGAGTGAGTATGCAAATTAACCCAACAAAGATGGAGGTTAATTTGCATATGCAGGCATGGAGAGGCAGGGAGGGGTGTGACGCCTGCTATGAGGGGAATGGGGGCAACAGAGGGAGCTACAGGAGCGGTGCTCCAGACAGAAGCGAGGACTTGCCAGCTCCCAGGTGGCTGGGAGGGAAGCCAGGGGAAGGAAGGCCTATTCTTGCACGAATATCATGCAACGGGCCTCTAGTCTCCTATATTTGCTTTACCACTGCATTGACAGGGTTGAGTAATTGCAACAGAGACCTTTTGGCCCTAAAACTCCTAAAATGTATACTATGTAGCCCCTTTATAGAAATGTTCACCAACCTCTGCTCTACTGTATAAACATGATTCTCTCTCTCACTTTATATATAGTCCATAGTCCCGTACTCAAAATATATCACTCACTTTTCAAAACCCTGGGAGGAAATTTAGTAATATATTATAAAATTTTGTTAAAAGAAGACCATCTGGGCTCTACAGTTTTTTTCCATGCTGCTCCTCCTCACTATTCTTGAATACACACAAACAATGGTTTATGACATCCATAGGAAAGGCGGGGGGGGGGGGGGGAAATCATTAAAATAGAAGCCGTATCAAATCCAATAACTTCAAAGCTTCATTAAAAATCTGGGCATTGGCCTTTTTGCTTCCTTGTTGATTTTTCTTCATACACCATTTTGTCAGTGTTATAACAAAGAGATGAGATAGAATTTCCCCCCACTTGTATAAGATTAATAGAGTTAAAGTAAACATAAATAAAATGTTCTGCCCAGTAAGAAGCATTATTTTATGTAAATTAATATGACCAATCATATTATTTAATTTTAAGAATTTATTATTTTGCTTGAGTAAAATTTTGAGAAAGAAATGATTCATTTATTGAATTAGGATCCCTTTATATGTTCATTAGTGCTCAATTATTTGAATAAAGATTCTTTAGCTTGAGGAATCTTTCAAGCTAAATTTTTAATGTACCGGTTTCTTAGCCATGATGCACAAACATATCTAATGGATCTTTGGATTCATTGAACTGTGTGTGAATCAAGTCTCCCTCGTCAAGAAACACGCCATGCTTTACAAAAGAGTAGTACAGTAGAACATTGAAAAAAGGTGAAAATTAACTCAGGTATTATGGATCTGAAGAACTGGACAAGGTTTCATATACAAAAGCAAGCGCTGAGTCTGATTCTAAAATTAATAGGATCTGCAACTTGCTTGCATGACTGGATTGTATACTTTATGGAACAGAGAGCAGGCATCATCTCTGAAGTTCGATTAGGGTTGATTTCATTATGAACCAAAGTAATTCTGGACCAAGAGTTGACATATATGACAAAACATACTACATATCTCTGCTTATATGCCACGTGCACAAATTTGCTGTTTCGTACTACGGGGGACGATAGATAATTAAAAAACACGGCAGTGAGTAAAGGAACTGGTTTGCCCCTTTCTGATCTCTTCTGCCGGAGTAGCAGCAGAGTTGGAAGGCTCAGCAAATGAGATTTTACTGGAAAAACAAACTCAGCCCATGAGAGTTCCCTGGGGCGTAAGGGGTCAGAAGAGCATCTAATCATCAGAAAGACTGCGGATATTAATGATTATTTATACGGATGTAGACGTTTACATGTGTTTATTGCCATGTCTTCCTGGCACCAAAACCTCTGGGCATGCTCTGGAGCGGCCTCTCTGATGTAGATGCAGGTGGGCCCCTCGATATTTGGTATGTGACCTCGTGGGGACACCCACCGCGCCCTTGGCCTTGGAGTGTCATACAAATGCTTTTCCCAGCACGGACATCGGCGGTTGTTTTCCCCATTCTTCTGTATTTATCTGGGTCCCCTTCCCATCATTCGGACACACACACTGCCAAATTCTGTGGTGTCAGAGCAAAATGAAATGAAAGCGGTGAGTTGGCACACCCCGTTCTGGGCTGCCCCTGCCTCCGCTGGCCTCCAGCAGCGGAAGTAATTATAAGTTCACTGTATTTTTATCACTTGACTTTATCTGTCAAAATGTTGTTTGAAAAAGTGCCTGCCCGCTGCTCTTAAGTCTCTCTGCAGCCCAGCCAAGGCCTTTGTGCAGAAGTGGTGCCTTTTCCCGGCTCCCCGGGCCAGAGGAGAGGCAGGGACCCCGGGGGGAGCGGGAGGGAGGCTGTATTTTTGGCCATGAATCCAGGGCTTTCATTTGAAGTTTCAGGGTGCGTCCTGCGGCTGAGCACTGATTGAACGGGGCGCTGGGGGCCCAGGATCCCGCTGTGGCATTTTTCTGAGCCTGGAGGCAGCGCGCAGTTCCCACCCCGCAGACCTGGCTGGCTGCTGCTTCGGGGGACCCACCCCAGAGAAGGAGTGGCGCCTCCAGTGTGGGTGGTCGAAGAGACTCTTTGAGCAGCAGCAGTTGGTCTATTTAGCCTGAAAGGAGACCAGCAGCAGCCCCCGAAGTGCTCCAAAAATTACAATCAATTTTAAAAAGATATATTATATTCCATAAAGGCCTGGAAGGGCGAGTGCTGAGCATTGCTCCACAGAGTGGCCGGCTGCTGAATGCAGCGGCGCGGGCAGCCGAGGGGTTGATCCTGCACCCCAGAGAGCTGCCACCTCTCCCACCGCGCCACCGTCTCTGGGGGGGGGATGGGGGCGGGAGAAAAATCCAAACAAGACAAAAAATAGCAGCAGAAAGTGAAAGTGAAAAACACGAGCCCGTTCCCAGGAAATGTGTTGAAGGCAACTGCTGTGGTCTTGGTGTTTGTTCTTTGGTTGTGACTGGTTTGGGGTTGGCTTGTAAAGGGGCTGTTAAGGCTCATGTATTGGCCATACATGTGGATAGTGACTAAGGGGTAATTTGCATCGCCCTAGCCGGTTTTGCTCAGTGGGTAGAGCGTCGCCTGTGGACTGAGGTGTCCCGGGTTCGATTCCAGTCGAGGGCACGCACCTCAGTTGCAGGCTCAATTTCGGGGGCTTACGGGAGGCAACCAATGCATGTGTCCCTGTCACATGGATGTTTCTCTGTCTCTCCCTCTCCCTTCCACTCTCTCTAAAAATTAAGGGAAAAAATATCCTAAAGTGAGGATTAAAAAAAAGGGGGGGGAATAATATGCATCTTCAGATTCATTAGGGGTGTTGGCTGTCAGTACTGTTCCTTAATATTGGTGTTAGCTCGGTTTCAAAGGATTGTCTCAAAGTTGTCAAAGCCATCAACTGTGCCTCTGTTCTTAATTCTACATTTGGTTTAAAAAATTCTTGACTCCCAAAATTGTCCTAATTGCTGTTTTATAATCTTATGTAATGCATAAGGGGCACTTCGGCCATCATATTAAATTGAGTGATTGGTTTCTTGATCCAAGCAATCGGAAGTTCAGGGGTCAAGAAAACTTGCATGCAACATATACCTTGGTGGGTTGGCTATTGGCATCTTACCTTCAAACACACAAAGCAAAACTCATTTCACACTTTGTGCTTCTCACCAAACCCCAGATTGAAAGCGTAGTGTCTGGCCCTAGCTAGTTAGGCTCAGTGGATACAGCATCTGCCTGCGGACTGAAAGGTCCCAGGTTCGGTTCCAGTCAAGAGCAGGGTTGGGGGTGTGCAGGAGGCAGCTGGTCAATGATTGTCTCTCATCATTGATGTTTCTATCTCTCTCTCCCTAACCCTTCCTCTCTGAAATCAATGAAAACATTTTTTTAAAAAAGAAAGAAAGTGTAGTGTGTGGACTAAAACCCCTGTAAGATAATCACTAAGAAAAAGTCTCACATCCGGAAAGATTCAGAGCTACATCCCACCCCACAATTCTTCCAGTGATAAGAAGTAGGGGATCTCCTTGTACTTTTAACCAACTGCCCTTGTCAGAACCCATATATTTTAGTGGAATTGTGCTTTAGTCTCTTCCAGGAAGTATGTTCTTTCAGAATCCCAGGTCTATCGCCCAGACCAGTGGTCAGCAAACTCATTAGTCAACAGAGCCAAATATCAACAGTACAACGATTGAAATTTCTTTTGAGAGCCAAATTTTTAAAACTTAAACTATATAGGTAGGTACATTGTTATTAACTTAATTAGGGTCCTCCTAAGCTGGCCTTTGCTAAAAACGTCCTCAATCTGATTGAGGCATGTGGCTCGCGAGCCGCGGTTTGCCGACCACTGGCCCAGAGGCTGTGCATGGCAATGGAAAGCCGTGGTTAGAACATGCACCACGGGACTTCCCAAGCTGGCCTCCCTCACTCAGGACTTACTGCTGCGTCCTGTGGCTCCACATTTGACATCTTCCCGGTTCTGTGAGCATTCTCAATTATCCGGAACCAACTGAGCCGACGTTAGCCCCTCGGTAGCCTGCTTTCCAGGACTCTGGTCTATAGCTTCATCTCCTGCTATTGACCTTCTCGTTTCTGTTGGCGAGAGGCACTGGACTCCCAGCTCTCGGGGGGTGATGGCCTCTCGGGGAGTCTCAGCCCTCCCTTCCCTCACCGGCCTCCTCCATAAAGTGTGACCTGACCTTTTCCAAAACTGCTTCTTCCTGATTCTGATTTTGGGAGCCACGCTTCTTTCTTTATCATTTTCTTCTGGTTGGAACCACACAAACTATACCTGACCACCCTCCACTTACAGTCCTGTGGGTCACAGGCAGCCCTCGCCCGGGGGCTCCTCGCCAGGAGAGCCAGCATTTCCTTGCGTTTCTCCCACCGTGTGAATCCCGGACAGGACCTTCACCTTGGTTATATGCTGGCAAAGGAGACTCCTCTTCCCTTTTGCCTGAGCACCGTTGTTCTACCGAACATTGTATTGACTATGTCAGAAGTCAGATGACACCGAGGAACTGACAATGCATGAAATCATGAAGCTGTTTTCCTAAACGCTCCCATTAAGGTGACATCTACTTCATTTTGTAGCTTTACGGTGACCTCAAGTTTTGTTAAACGCATCTCTACACATTTAACCTTATTCATTGTGACCCCAGCTTTTAAAATCCAGATTGTAAAACATTTTGAACATGTAGTCACTTATTCAACATATTGTGTACATATCTCTAGTAGCCCTCAAAATTTTGAAAATGTGATATGTATACCTTATATACTTTCAATCAGGATTCATAAATAGTGTATAAGCACCTATTATAATTCAATTCAATGTCTATGACTCATTTTTTGCTGCGATTAGGACTTTGTAAGATTATAAACTCTATGGGTAAGGGCCATGTCTGGCCAATTCACCACTTTGACGCTCACCATTGTATCTGGCACATTGTACATGTGTCAAGTCTATGATAGCCCGTGAATTCATCAGTGGATATTGGAGAGGAAGCAAGAATATAAACCACTAAACTTCATTGTGACAAATGTCGGTTTTATTTTTATCAAAAATTATTACCAAGGGTACAGCTGGCAAGGCTGTAGCCTTACTCTACATTTAATTTACTTTAATTTTGAACATTTCCAGCAAATTACATCTCAGCCCAAAGACCCACCAGAAAATTAAGCTCCCTGGTAAACTCAGGATATACTGTGTCTAAAACACTGTAAAACAGACACCTAGTTTAGATTACCTATTAAAAATAAAAATTTAACTTTTTAAATATCACCCAAATAGCCTTCTCTTATAGCCTAGCCGGTGAAGGTTTTGATGAACCAAATTGGTAAATAGAGAACTCTCTTTCATCATTCCTGTAACACTGAACCAAGAATGGATGCAGAGCCCTGATGAGTAGGAAGCCAGAGGATGAAACTAAACTGAAGAAGAAGCCAGAAGTAGGTTTAAACATCTGAGGTCCATGTGAGGGCTGTTCATGCTTGAAGAGCTATATCAAGGCTTGCTAGAAAAGGGGGGACCTATTCTGTGAAATCTGTGCTGGCTTCTAAATGATCATTCATTTAATTTATAAGCTCTAGGAATTCAAGAATTTTATTGGAGCTTAATTGCAAGCCCCTCTTTATGAGTCTCCCAATCCATCTCACTACCTTTGGGGTAAAACAGGGCAATATTTGCTATCTACATATTTTGTTATTAAAGCTATTCTACAGGATTTTATAAAGATGGTCTTTAGTATCTTTTGGATGCATAATGCACACTTTTTTTTTTCTTATCCAGAGTAATAATTAATTGAGGTATTTTACAAAAATCCAAAATCTAAATAATTACATTACTTTAAAACAAAACAACTATTCCTGAAATTACATGTAGTTTGTTCTTTATGCTGCCTAATTTTTAAAACAGACCTTCAAAGACGTAGTCTGTTTATAAAGTCATCTTGTGTCAAACCGCCTTATAATTTAAGAAACTAATGAGTATATAACTCTGTTAAATGTTGAGATAGTCTTAGGAACATATCTTTCTTTAATACAGTGACTTCCAAATCCACATTTAAGTGACAGATCCTTTTCTTCAGTGGAACTCTTACCTTTTAACCCAAATAATTAAAGTAATGAGCATCATAAACTTTCTGTGGCTGAATCAGGATAGAATCGGGGACAGATAATTCCCATCCACTCTGAGGTGTCTAGTTCCCATTCCCTCCATATTTCTAAAGCAGATCCTCACAGTCCTCCTGAGGAAGACTTGCGTGAAGTCTACAGCTTCGGCCCGAAAGAGCTGGGTCATCGTTGCTGCGGGGCTTTGTTAACCCTCCTTGTGTCTCCTTGACCAGCAGGCTCCATAGGTCACTCAGGTGAAAGTGACCTGGGCACAGATCAGTGTCGGAGCCTCGGCAGCGTCTTGGCCGTGCTCTCCAAAACCACTTGATGAGTCAATGACAGCGTTTTATGGTGGTGACCCCTGGCCACCCCGAGAATAGACTAATTCACATGTCAAGTGCACGCTGACAAAGGCCAGCTTAGTGGTGAGTGGTTGTGCTTCAAGCCCCTTTAAGCAGATTTATTCCTCCATCCAATGTGAATGTTTAAGTGTTTCTGAACGAGTATTATAAAAGCAGCTATTGTGAACATTTTTTAATCCAGTGAAAAATTTTTTTCAGGGCTGCTATAAGTAGCTATTTTTTTATTTATTTAATGTGAAAGCATAATATTTGGAATCAATAGCAGTTCTCATTTTCACGATGACTATGCAATGATACAGAATGAAATTAACCAAGTACAATGTACATTTCACAATAGAAGTTCGGTTTCTTTCAGAGCTTTTTTTTTTTTTTAAAAAAAGAAACATTTATTTTCTTCTCTATTCAGTTCACTAGATAATTTTGTAGAAAAGATAGGTATATTATTTTATTTTTGTGAATCAAAGACGGAGGTAGATAGGGATTCTCAGACAATGGGTGATGGAGAGAGGCAGGGGGCTGGGCACTGAGTGGAAAAGATGAAGGGATTCAATGAAGAAAAGTAAACTCATAGACACAGACAACAGTGTGGTGATTCCCAGATCAAAAGCGGGGGGGCGGGGGGTAGAAGAGGGTCAAGTGGGGTAAATGATGGCGGAAGGAGACTCGACTTGGGGTGAACACACAATAGAGTATACAATTGACGTATTATACAACTGTACACCTGAAACCTATGTAAATTTATTAGCCAATGTCACCCCAATAAAATTCACAAAATAAAAAAAGAGAGGCTAATAAATCAAAAACAATTATGTGAGTTTAAAGGTGAGATAATTTTTCTGTGTTTGAATAGTTTAGGTGTATTCATGAGAAAAGAAAGAAAAAAATTACAAACTAGAGAATTCTCAACACATCTTACTGACATTCAAATCTTACAATTTTTTTTCTCCGGCAATTTTACCTATAATTGGAGTCATTAATGTGGCTTAGTTTTAGAATAGTCATTTTCCTAAACTTATCTTTTTTTTTTTTCTAGTTCTTTTTCTGACTAAAGATAATGATGTCTGAATAATGTGTTTTTCTTTAACTGTTACGGATATCTTTTCAGTAACGGTTTATTTCTGTAGGTGGGCAGGTCTGTCCTTTTTCATTTGATTCTGATGGCCGACATCCCGGCCAATGTGTCTGTTACCTGGAGCTCCAGGCTCACTTCCTTCTCTGTCTTTACATGTGGCGGCCTCATCAGAAACTTACATGGACTGGTAGGATTAATTTATTTCTGGTATTTGCTAGTAAGGTTTGTGAGGAAAGATCTAGAAATGCCCCGTCTCTTTCTCACAAAGAAATTCTATTTACCTGGGAAATATTTAATCTACTTTTAAATTCCAATTTAATGTCATATAAAGCTCAAGTTGATCTCTTCTCCGTCACTGTTAAGTGCTCTTTCATTTACTACTTTTTAAAAATATATTTCTATTGATTACAGAGAGAAAAGGAGACTGAGAGAGAGATAGAAATATCAATGATGAGAATCATTGATGGGCTGCCTCCTACACGCCCCCTACTGGGGATCGAGCCTGCAACCTGGGCATGTGCCCTGACAGGGAATCGAACCATGACCTCCTGGTTCACAGGTCAACACTCAACCACTGAACCACGCTGGCCGGGCATAAGAGCTCTTTTAATGTCTCCTGAGAATTACTAAGTGCTAGAAAGTTAGAGCATAGGATGTCTCCATGGAGGAGATGGGAACCTCGGGTTGTTAATGCATCACCTGGCTGACATTAGAGCTCTGTGATCCTATCAGAGAACAAGACACAGTGATCCTAGCAGGGCAGTTAGAATGACGATTAAGATGTAAAGCACATTTTCAGGCCAACAGATATGCATTGAAGCCATAGAGACTAGTGACCACCCAGCCAGCCTGGGTCCCAGCTCTATCTCTTCCTCCGTGCAGCTGTGTTACCTCGGGTGAATCACTTCAGCTCCTGTGCCCAGACTTCCTCACCGCCCCCACCCCCAATGGGTGATGGTGGCACCTCTCTCCAGGGGGTTGTGGTGAGGATTAAATACGTCCACATTAGCAATATAGTCAGAACCATGATTGTCCGCACTTAGTAAGTACTATACACATGTTTGCTATTAGTATTTTAAAATATTATTTACAATGAATCGGTCTTGAATTTTTTGGTTATCTCTGAAAGTCATTCAAATGGAAACATTATTTGGGGCTTTTTTTTGTTTTTAATGTTTCTCAAGTGAAAACTTGAAGCCCACAGAGTCAGTCAATGGATGGTAGGAAGGGAGTAAAACCTAGGTATTTTCAAATGAAGAAGGAAAGACGATAGGGGGAGTGGAGTAGAATAGAGCACAATTTACGACAGTTTAGCTACTTTGTCATAATAAATCAGAGGTCAGGAGACCTTTCCTATGAAGGGCCAGAGAGTAAATATTTTAGACCATAACAGCTCATTCCCAAGTACACATGTCTGCCTTAGAGTGAGCACGCTGTCATGGGTGATATGTAAATGAATGTCGTTCCATAAAACTTTATTTGCAGAAATAAGAGGGTGTGAGTTTGGCCCTGCAGGCTGTGGGTTACTGTCCCCGCAGAGGGGAGATCCTCGTACTCAGGCTCGACCTCTTCCTCTAACCACTGTCCACGGTGGTGTTGTGAGTGTCGGCAGGAGTCCTTGGGCATTTCCAGGTGGAAGAGCCAAGCAAGTCATCGATGTGACAGAGGACCATGAGAACAAAATCAGACAGAGACAAGTGCATCTGCTTATCAGGTCCTTGGAAAAAAAATGTCAGGCACACCCCAAGATCATCTTCTATAACGCATTAGAGTTTAGTCGTGTTATTAATGGCAATTTAATTAGATGAAAGTCTCTTACAAGATGGTGAAAGACTCTGACAGAGCATCACTCAACGTCCAGATAATTTGATTCAATAATTATACATACAATTCAGCAAACTCTTGAATATCTGAGCAGGATTATATATTTATTATATAAATGATTTGTTTGCATGTATGTGACTTACAAGTGTATTTGGCAAAGTATAAACTCACTCTTGTATTCCTTCTATTCTTCTGTTCGTGCACTCCTTCTTTACATACAATCAATATACAGTATGCAGCTTCTTCGATACCTACTCGGCAACCAGCAGACTACTTTTTTGCAAATTATTGTCATATTAACTAGGTAAAATTAAAATTATTAAATATAATATATATTCATGGGGTTAGTAATCCTACTTTATCCAATTTGTTCTACTCTGTCTCTGGCAGTCCAAAATTAGCCCCATGATTCAATGTGACAAATAGTCCACCCAGCATCGAGGACTGTAGAGAAAGTCAGTGAGACCAAACTAGCTGCATTAGACCCGATGAGTAACATGTTGGAGAACCGATGGCGTTCTTTTCCATGGACACGGCGCGGGCGATGATGAGCTGGCCTACTTTCCATCTTCCTGAGAGCAGCACAACAGCCATCAGCGCGCAGCTACCCTCACATTAACGGGGAAATGCCCACGTTGCACACATTAGATGAAAAAGGCCTGGGAAGACATTTTATTCTTTGGGGAAGAGACAAATACGTGAAGGCCAATTTTATTCCTTCAACTACATGTTATTGGTGGTTATTACTACTATGAAGCATTTATAAATGCCAGCCACATGGTACCCAGAGCATCTCATCAGTGCTGATGGGAGCATTTTGTTATGAAAAATAACCCCTGCCTAATGCAGGCGGGACACAGCCTTCTTCTCGACGGAAAAGGGTGGCTCCAGAGGCCCCTCCTGGCACAGGCAGTGCTACTGCGCGCCTGGCAGGACAAAACGGGCCAGTGGGCACCAGGAAAATACACCGATGGCCGCATCTTCCATGCTGCTTGCTTTCTCAGTTCCTTTATTCAGTTTTCCTCTTGTATGTGTATGTACTCAGGCTCCATTTCTCTCTCTCCCTCCCTCTCCCTCTCCTTCTATCCCTGCCCCTCCCCCTCTTCCTCTTCCTCTTCTTCTTCCTCTCCCTCTCCCTCCAGTTTTCATGCATTATTTCTGACTTGCTCCAAGGGAACTCTTAAACCTATTCTCCCCTACATTTACTTTTCTCATGTTCTTCTTTGAGGTCTCAAATTTGGCAATACAGGGGGAAAAAATGCAATTAATATGGGGTTAGCCCCCCAAAAGATGTCTGTCTACTGACCCAATTGCAGGTTAATGCTTTCCTTTCAAGGGAGTCTGCAGCAGAGAGGGCCCTGCAGAGTGACAGTGTTTCTAGTTTCCACTGTTAGGCACGCATGTCTTGTAGTAGTGTTTGCCGCGCTGTGCAGAGCTGCGAGTGCTTCCATCCTAGCGCAGAACCTTTGGCTGCGTTTGTGGGCCTGAGTGCGCACGCATCACCCAGAATGCTGACTGCACCCTTGAAACAAAGGCCCACCTCCTCAGCCCCTTCCCGCTGCCTGCCTGGCTTTTCTGCAAACACGCGCTGCAAGAACTGCTTTTTCCTTGGTTTCCTGTAACCTAACCATCTCACCTACATTCACAATTTACTTTCCTTCTTCCCTTTTGACCTTGAAGCCCCATTTCAAGATCTTCCCATGTGTGACCCTATCCCCCTGCTGGTGACAGACCCGGCACAGACCCCCAAAGCTGCCTCTTCCCTCGGGGGACAGCTGGCCCCGTCTGACCATCCTTCGCCCCAAGTGCTGACAACTAGGGAGCTCACCTCTAATGTGGATGCAAATCTCGATCCAGCTGGTGATTCCCTTTCAACAATGACGGTCACCATGAGCCCACAGGACACTTAGACCTGACACCACGCCACGTCCTACAGCCTCCAGATGCTGGCCCGTTAGCCCTATTCTGGGCCCAGCCCGGCCATCAAGCATAGGCCTACCGCCAAGTGGGGTTCCTGTCCCGTGACTTCTCCTGCCTCTGCCTCACTCTCCCAACTGGCTCCTGTGTCCGAGGCGGAAATGACTTTAAATATGAGCTGAGCACTGTGATCCTGCATCGTTTCCCAATGTCTCTGAGCTGCTGAGCTGCCGGGAGCGGCACCGTTTGCTTTGGGCTGCCGCTCACCCCGTTTTGTGCTGGGAATGGCGTTTTATCAAATCCCAGTTCTCTCGCATCATTTTAAGGAATTCTTTAGCTATAACATTATTCTAAGAAAACGAGTGAGTGGCAACTGAAAGCATGCAAATACAACGGGAGTTTTAAGAGTTTTGCATATCACACAATGACAATGTTTGTCTTTTATATGATATGAATAAGTATCATGAGCTTATACCAGCTTCAACTTACTGATTTAATAAAACAGTTTTTATTTTTGAACAGTTTACCCACATTAGAAAATGCAGTTGATCCCTATAGTTACCATCTTTCATTTTTTTTTTTACTCCATAATTCACCAAAATTGCAACATTTTCTTCATTAGAAAAATATTTTTTTCCCAGCTGAAATTTTGGTATAAGTAAAAGAACAATGTACACTATGAGAATGGGTTTTATTTTATGTGTATTTGGAACGTGATAATTTCTAAACATTTTTACTTAAAGAGCTAGCAAAGGACACTAAAGAGATGCCATATGTTCGCTGAAACCGAAAATGGGCTCTTTTCAGACATTTGAAGCTGGAATAAGAGTTATTTAAAAATTTGCTCTACAGTTCCACATAACACAAACACACCACCGGCTACACAAGTGAGGAAATGTTTCCTACTCATCAGACAAATAATTTTGAGGGTCAGAAATATTATAAAGCAGAGCCCTAAATTATTCATTTTTCTTTTGGATGATTCCTAAGTATTATTTACCATACACATGGAAAAATCTAGATTTTATATACATATATATTATAAAGTATAATATATACTTATAAAGTATATATGTATATATATCAAAAGAGATACTGTAAGACTTTCTTTTCACTTTCAATATACATACTGAGAAAAATAATGGAAATGGGTTTAGGTGTCACTCTCAAAGCATCTGAAAAATAAAAAACAAATAAAAATGTCTCCCTTCCTAAATAGTGAACATGAGAAAAATAAACTGGTTTTAATGTTAAAATAGAGACGATGCTTCAGCAAGACAGATTTCATTTTTATCGTTGTTAGAAAGCTTTGATTTGTGTCTTTCTCCCTTTTACATTCCTATACCACCAAATTTCGTGTGTTGTCCTGTGGCTGATAAGAAAGTAACACAGTGCGTTAGAGACGGTGCTGCTGCGTTTATGGACACACGTTCAGGTTCTCTGCCACAGCGGGACCCGGACAAGCAGCCCATCCTACCGCCAGGAGGGCAGGAAGGAGGGAGGGGCAAAGCGGGGTTCCTTCAGGCACTGCCACAGTAAGAACCGATTACGAAAACGCCTGCCACTGGGGATTCATCCTGAAAGCTGCGGAGGATACTGGCAGAATTAGTTACTGCTCCCAAACCTCCTTGAAGCGTTTCCCCTTGTTAGAGACCAAGCTGGACGGAGTGCCAGGGAGCTGGCATGGAGCCCAGGGAGCCCTGGATGGTGTCTGTCTGGTGTGGGACTCGGGTCCGGAGTTTTGCCGAACATCGTTGCAATAGCCAAGTTCAGAACAACAAAGGATGCTCCGGAAATAGCGCTTCCATTTTATTTGTTGTCTTTTTAGGCGTTAGTTTGTTTTGCTTTATTTTGTTTGGTTTATATTTTTATCTGGCTGGAATTGACAAGTACTAGACACGTCAGTGAGTTTTGAGATTTCAGATCTCATTAAAGGACGTTCTGAAATATGGGTGATAGAATTGACATTTTCAATGGTGAAAATGCTGATGCCACAGTATTTGGCATTTGCCTCCAATATAAGTATGTATATACTTATGCTTATATATACACATGCATATAAACGTGTGCATTATATATGCATATACTCAAATTTAATTGTGCATCTAGGTAATATATGTAACTACATATTTTAACATTAAAGAGGAAGTCAGGCTCACCATCGCCATGAGTAATTGAGGCAAGGGTCTTTTGCAATATTTCATATACTAAGTAATACCTAATTAATGTGTATAGAGAGATGGCGTTTCATATGTATGTTCATTTTTATGATTAGAGAAGTGATACATGACATGCTGGAAATTTTTAAAAATCCAAAAAAGTATGAGTAAAAATTTAAATCACCAATAATCCAAAAACAAGGCAAAAGTCACCATTTTCTACATTTTAGTGTCTTGTCTTAGAGTCTATTTTAAAACTACATCTAGTAATTTTGCAAGTTTGAGATCCTATAGTACACAGTTTCATCTCCTGATTTTTAACTTAGTTTTTATCATCATAGGTATTTAAATACATTTAAAAACATTTTGCTTTGAACATTGAGGAATGAATATTTTTAACTGTGATTTTTCTGCGTCTGATAATTTTCGTTGGATACATTCTGAAAGTGAATTTATCAGATTTTTATGTACAAGAGATGGTTTTTAGGCTTCTAGGCGTGTTGTCAAATTTCCCCTTAGAAAAAAGTCCCATCTCTGGCAAAAACAGCAAGAGAGGTTTCCCCGAGGGCTGGGCCATTTCACATGTAGAAAATGATGACTTGTGTTGTAGCTCACAGCTATTGGCTACGAGTGAAAATGAAGATTGGTCTAGATGGTGTTGCCATTGCATTTTTTTTCTTTTGGTTATGTGTTCTTTTACTAGTGCATGTGAAGTTGAAAGATTTCTATCCAAATCAATAGGACCCTGTTTTATATTGGGGTATTGACCTCAATGAATATGACATTCTTTTCCTTTTTCTTTCATATTTAAAAAGAGTTCTCCCCCCTTTCAAGAAAATAATTCAGTTGCTTTCTTTCAGATTTGGGGAGGTTTGTGTACTGAATATAGATGGATTTAAAGGATGATATTTGTATTGCCTTTTTGTATCATAGATCACATTTTTTTCAGATGGTCAATGGGATATTTTTGCAAAAAATAAAAAGCAAATTTTTGCTCTTAAAATTTTACCATAATCATATGTTTGCTTATGAAGTTGTCTTGAAGTTTTAAAATGTGCATTCAATTATTTAATGTATTAATAGCTTTACTTTTTAACCCATAGTGTGAAATTACTGTGATAGATAAAACAAATTAATATAAAATTGATATTTTAATAGTTTATATGTAAAGTAATAATCTCTAAATTATTCGGTTTTTTGAGGAAACACATCCTTAAAAATATGTATCTTAAGCTGGGCTTAACTTTCCTTTCCCAAGTGATGTTTTCCTGCTGACGTTTTGGACAGAGAACATGGGCACCAGCCAACACAAGGCCCTGGTGGCTCCATACTTGACTGGCACCGCTGACTATACAACTCTATGGTTAGAATCTGCTCACTTTCATTTAGGCCAGTGGTCGGCAAACGGCGGCTCGCGAGCCACATGCGGCTCTTTGGCCCCTTGAGTGTGGCTCTTCCACAAAATACCACGGCCTGGGCGAGTCTATTTTGAAGAAATGGCGTTAGAAGAAGTTTTAGTTTAAAAAATTTGGCTCTCAAAAGAAATTTCAATCGTACTGTTGATATTTGGCTCTGTTGACTGATGAGTTTGCCGACCACTGATTTAGGCAACTCTAAACTGGTCACTTATAAACCAGTGACAGCAAAGTTTAGCTCACGTTAAATGCATGTTTTACATTTGCTGAACTAATAACATGCACTTAATTCCCTGTTGAAAAGAATGTAGAATCTCTATTAAGAATTAACCTTGCGCCCTGACCGGTTTGGCTCAGTGGATAGAGCGTAGGCCTGCCGACCGAAAGATCCTGGGTTCAATTCCGGTCGAGGGCATATACCTTGGTTGCGGGTACATCCCCAGTAGGGGGTGTGCAGGAGGCAGCTGATCGATGTTTCTCATCATTGATGTTTCTCTCTCTCTCTCCGTCTCCCTTCCTCTCTGAAATCAATAAAAATATATTTTTTCTTAAAAAGAAATTAGCCTTGCTGAAACATAACTGCTGGGCTTAGGTCCTCATGCTTCTCAGTTGGGCCACTCTGAGCACAGAGCATGCAGGAGACCTGGGCATCTCTCCTCCGAGTCCCAGGCCCTGGGCACCTAACCAGGTCCCTCTCTCCTTATGCTGAGCATCATAAGCCCTCACTCACCCTCCTAGTTTCCTTTGCTGAAAAATTTAGACTCATTTGCTTCACTACTCAGGTCTCTCCCAGACAAAATGGCTCTTGGTATCTAATTGTCTCCTATTTATTTTCATCATTCGATATAGATAACCCTCCGTGTTTAATGTGCCTGAGTCACTGTCCAGTCTTGTGCAGAGACATTATAGTGACAACAGCACTAAACGTTTGAAGCTTTTGCAGGATTTTACTAAGGAAGGCAAGGTTAATTGCCTGCCTTATCTTACAAGATAAAATCTAAAAAGATAAAAAAGAAACTTAGAAAATTTTAGTGGCCTATTTGGGGAACTTGGGATATGAATAAAATAATTTAGCTTGGAAATCAAAGAATCCTCGTTCATAGGATATTCAGGGGCTGGCTATGTGACTTTGAAAAACCTGAGAAAAGAAACATCTTCATGGAAAATCAAAAATGTAAATTTGTGCTGTGCCTTCTTCCACACAATCCCAGGTTAAACTCTCCTGGCTTTCTCCTGGCCTCCTCCTTCACTGCGACCGGCCCACCCCCATCCCCACCCCCCTACCTCCCCTTGTTTCTCCTTCTGCCCCTTCCCCTCCTCCTTTTCCTCCGCCAGCCTTTCCCACACACCAGTTGCCTCTACGATGTCTTCTAAGGGGGCTTCGGAGGCTGACCAGCCTGGCTGGCTTTAAGGTTTTAAGCTTCAGTCAAGATTAGATTTGCACTATCTAGTTAAAGACTTCCCTGGCCCTCACACATAAAGATAAAATTCTCCTAAGAATTCAGTCCTGCCCTCGGGACGTTTAGTCCAGGAGCCTCTTCCTGGACCTGGAGATTGTTAAAACCTGGCTGGGAACCTGAGAATGAGAGGGCATTGATGTCTAAAGTGACACCCGATATCTGAACCAAAACTTGGCTAGGGAAGACTATAAATAGAGCTTAACAATAGAACACCAACTGTTCCAAGCAATTCCTGAGCTCTTTCCTCTAAAATTTGGTCAAAAACCCAGACCTGCATACAAGTCAATAAACACATCGCAGATAATAGAGACCATCTCACTCCCGCTGTCAGGAGGTGAGGTTCCGCTCAGAGAGGAGATATGACCACTGTGCTAGCCACCTCTGCTGTTGATGGCCTTAACCAGGTGTCAGATTTGGTAAGAAATGCTACGAGAGCATGGTATCTATGAGACTTCCCGTCTCTGATCTACTAGTATAAGACCTCGCGGAGCATTTTGAAGATACTTTCTCTCAAAAAATTGTAAACCAGCCTAATAACTCCGCAAATTTAACAGTTAGGTAAACCTAAGAATAAGGACCTCTGGGGACTCCTCTTACAAAACAAAAAATAAAACCAATTAGCAGCAGCCACAAACCCCAGTACCTGTCAATATAGGCAGGCAAGGGCCATTGAAAAAATAATTGCCCCGCCTTATCTTCCAAGATAAAATCTAAGAAGATAAAGAACAAACTTTGTCTGACCTAATGATGCCTCCTGCTTGACCAAAATCACCCTGAAGGAAATAGGGGGAAATTCGCACAAGAAAGCAAGAAGAGAATAGCTCGTTTCTAGTTGACACGGGGTTACCCTGTGGAGAGCCTCAATGGGAGTTGAAATACAGATGGCCTTATTTCGGGGCGTCCTTAATGACCTCAGCGCTTTGAAAGCAACAGGGTTCTTATCTGGAGGCAGAGCTACAATTGACCATGGCCGCCGCACCCAGCTTCTCTCGGAGGAAGTGGTTCTAGTTGAGTGAAGCGAAAAGGAAAAGCAGATCCCCCCGGTAGCGGGCCGTGCTTTAGGAGATTGGGATGCTAACTGAGCTGCTTCGAACCTGTCTCCCACAAATTCAAAAAGCAAAGCCCAAACTCAACCCTCATTGATGTCCGCAGGCCTTGATTCAGTGACAGTGTTAGACGTCTAATGCGGGGGGTGGGGGAGAAAGACGGCGTGAAAATTGGATTTTGGTCCACTCAGTGTTTCTGTGGCACCTGGACGGTCTGCTCAGAGACAAGGCAGAGGCGGTCAGAAGTGTGCGTATCGGAAACCCCGTGGAGAGAGAGCATGAGCATCCTAAACGGGCTTTGCTGGGAAACCTTCAAGGACAGTGACCAAAATGTTGATTTTTTTTTTCTTTATTGTTCCAGCCCACAATTCTAAGGAAATTTAAAAGTGGAATGAGAATGTCAGCTAACAGGTTAATTCTGTTTGATACCTGCAAACGTTTATTCTAGGCCCTGCCCATGCTGTCATAAGCATGTTCTTAAGGTGGTCTGCTTGTTTCTGGTTGGCTGGAAGCATTTTCATGCTCCTTCTCTCTTTCCTCCAGATTCTCTCCACGATGAAACAATTGCTCTGACAGAAGCAAGGAGAAGCTAGACTTGACATTTCCGTGTGGGGGAGACTGTGTGTCTAATGATGGGGCGCTCACTTCACCGGAACGGTGATTAAGGAACTCTGTAACCCGGACGCTCCACTGCTTTTACCGTCTTCGGTCCTCAGACAGGGCAGAGTGTCTCCTCCCATCCCCTGCGTGCCCGCTTGTCAACCACACGCCAATTACACGCCGGGGCCTGCGTGCCCCACTTTCCTTTCCGGTGCCTTGATGCCTCGCTTTCAACGGTCCCACCCTCCCTCCTCTCCACCCCATCCCTGTCCTCTCTCCCAGGCTCACCTTGGGACAAGTCACCTCCCTTCCCTGGTCGCTCCCGCAGCCCTAAAACAAGCGAGTGAGAGACAAGGCTGGAGAGGTGGCAGTGATTTAGTGGGCTATTAATACTTAACGCTGCGTTTCAGTGAAATTTAAGGCTGCAAAGAACCCTGCTGGGTCACCCAAGCCATTTCTCTTCCTCATCAAAGACTGTACCTTCACAGCTAACTAAAATAAATATGTAAATAAATTATCCCACTTCAAAGGGCGTGTGCATTTTGTACAGCACTTTCAGGAGCCCTTCGTGACGCGCAATGAATCTGTTTGTTAAACTATTGTTTCGGTGCCATAAATCTCCCATCCCGAGATGTAAACCGCTTTCCTTCCTTTTAATTCATGGAGAAGCTTGAGACGGGCACCTGATATTTTTAACTTGAGGATTTAAATAGCTTCCAAGTTCTTGCCTCCGAGTTGAATAATTCCAGCTCTTTTAACCTTTTCTTGTAGGTCTTCGTTTACAACCAATTCATTATCTTTGTGGCTGTCCTCTGAGCTCTCTCCCAGTTTTCGCATTCCTTCTTCCAGGGGCTGTGGGATCCCAGGGAGGGGCTGACCAGTGGCCCTCCGTCAGGAAGGTGACCTCATCGCCCCACGTGCCGTGTCTTCCACTCCCACACGGCACTCACATCCGTTCCCAGCGTGAGGCCTCCACCGCGGATTGACTGTCCTTGGCTTCCTGTTCATACCCTGATGGGTTCCCCTGGCTCCCAAAACCATCAGTCCTTCTTCCTCCTCCATTCATTCCCATCCTCCTCAGCTGTTCCTGTGTAAGGTCGTCTTGATGGAGCGGCGATCTGTTTGTCTCTGGCTGTCCTTCCAATTTCCTAAAGTAATATCGAGTTAGACGTCTGGCTTCCAAAGCTGCCACATGGGAATTGGCGATAATGACTCTTTAACTGGGATAATGGACTAATATAGAATAAAAACAAAAATGAAACCATTGTACCAGATATTTTATATAAATGATCTCACGTAATAGTAATATTAATCGCAGTAGTCGTTCTAATGAAACATGCCGTTAGGTAGTGATCATATTAATTCGTGTACCTTTGCAATCCTCTGTGAATTACTAGTTTTTGTCACCAGGTTACGTAACGGGGAACTAAGGTACTGAGATTTAAATAATTGTACCACTGCCCAGCACAAAAGTTCTGGAAGTCTGATAATGCTCAACTTAAGCACGATTCACCCCAGATTCTACAATCCTGTGCAATTATTTACACATGCAGAAAACCAAAAGCTACTTAGAATTGAGGTTCTGAGGGTACAACGATGCTCTGGGTTCTTTATCATCTCAAAGTGCCAGCGATGGGAAAAATAGACTCAGATCTCTAGTTGTCCTTAAAAAAGTAGCAAAACAAAACAACTTAAGAGAGATAAGGGAGGGGCGAGCCAACAGACCGAACACTTCTGTCTGCAGGAGGAATTACCGCGGCCGGAGGAGGCTCTGCTCCAGCCCCTATTGACAGAAGGAAGCAAAAGTGATGCCTGCCTTTGATAAGATAAGCCACGCTACAAGGATGCGCTGATAACCGGGCGGCCTGGACATTCCCGCCGCTTCCAGGGTGTTTGCCGGGCTGAGCCTAAGTGCCCGCATGAAGGTTGCGCTAAAGTAAGCATCGCACACAGTTTGCTGGTCCATTAGTAGGTGCTTCAGTTTTGTTTTTGAAGGACTTTTCTGCTAAGGTTTACACGGATGGTGGCAATGATTGTCTGATTGGATTTTTAAGAAGTTATGCTTTATATAAACATGTAATAGAGTAGAACAATCATATCATCTCTGTAATGCTGGTGGGTTGCCCTAGCCTTCATCTGAATGTTGGAAGTATGCTGCTACCAAGCCAGACCCGAATTTCCCTTGTTGCACAGCAGAAAATTCAAGCTTAGACTTTCAGGATGAAAAAATAAGCCTTTAAATTTAGTTCAGTTCAAAGAGCACTTACTGAACAGCTATTCAGTGAGACAGTGTTTAAATCTGGCCTTATTCAGAGGCAGAAAGTAATAAAAATTCTTCTTTAATTCTACCAACTCAGAGTGTGATGGCAGGAACCACCAGGGAATGGAAGGCTGCGCTTTTGTTCTGCTGATAAATACAAATGAACTGAGTGCCTAACTTCAGAAGGTTCGTATTGCTATTAGGAAGCGCCACATCCAGTGTTTCCAAATTACTGTAGTATCTTCAGGCCTTATCTTCAAATAGTAGCTATCATGACACTGATTTTATCTACAAGTTCCCTTCGCAATTAACTTTTAATCTCTTTCCTCCATCTTTGGAATTTAAATGTTATTAGCAATTTCCCACAACCTCATTGACCAAGTACAGGTTACTGTGTTGATTTTTAAACACAGTTTCCAAAATTGAAATTCTATTTTCAAGCCAGTCCATGTATGTTCACAGTCTGTAGAAGTTGGATCTAATTCCAATTCTTACATTTATAAAATCTAAAATATGCTGAGAATATTGTCTTTTCTTATTAGTACGACTTTTTTTTTTCTTCAGTCCTAGGAGTTTGCTTCTAGACAAAAACATTGGGAAAAAATAATAATTACATTTTCATGACAACAGATTCCTACGATAAGCTCTTCTCTCCTTTCAACTCTATATCATAGCTCTGTACCCAGTCAACCGGTAGACATCGTGTGATGAGCGGAGCTGTATGCAGGCCCTGTGCTAGATGCTGGACCCAGCTAGAGGGTTGCTTTGTAGTGTGGGACTAACTCCAGGTGATTACACGTGATCTGTGTTGTGAAACTTGGTCTTTACGCCTGGTGGGATGGGTACTTGATTGAGTAAAGCCCAGTCCCTTCCATCTCTCTTTCCAAATCTGGGGCTTATCAATCTTCATTCTAGATCTATCTTTAGTGTACCAATAGATGGTTCTTTCTTAATAGCATTTATGATAGATGAGAGGCCCGGTGCACAAAATTCATGCACGGGTAGGGTCCCTAAGCCTGACCGGTGATCAGGGCTGATCTGTGGGGTGACTGGAGGGGCAATCAGGAGGCCCCCACTGGCACCCATCTTGGTTGGCCTGGTGCTGCCCACTTGCCAGCCAGCCCCGCCCCCTGATCGCCTTGCCACAGCCGCCGGTCTCCTCCCTCTGCGGGGCAACCAGTGGGGCAATTGAAGGGGGTACCCCCTGTTGGCACCTGCCTTGGCTGACCTCGGGCCTGTGGGCAGCTCCTGTGTTGAACGTCTGCCCCCTGGTGGTCAGTGCACATCATAGTGACTGGTCTTTTCACAGGTCCTTCTGCCGTTCGGTCGATTTGCGTATTAGACTCTTATTATATAGGAAGTTACCTACAAGGTAATAATCTTGTTTGTTACGATCAAAAGCAAGGGAATCTAAAACTGTTCTGTTGATCTCTTCTTATTCCAAACAAATCTCTCTCTTCTTGCTTCAATACATGGTGATCTAGACTTGGTTAATTTATCTCATAGTTTTGATTCTTTGTTTAAGAAAAATGATACATATTTAAAGCTAATTTATATTTGTTGGAATTTTAATGCAAAAAAGAATATTTTAATGTAAGGGAGAAGAATTAAGTTGTGCCTCATGGTTTTGTAGTCATATTGATAGTGTTTTGAATGCTTTGTGGAAAGGACTATCCTATGTTTTATTTTCAAGTTTTGAAAAAATAACAAATAATTCTGGTCTCTCCAAATTCTGAGGGGAAACATTGCTACCATTACATCATTGGTAATAAAAGGAATGAACGTTTAAATAGTGGCATAATGGTTGTTTACAATGAAATCTTAAAATATATTTAAACATGATAATACTCAACACTCGTGGATAAAAATGAGCAATGAAATTGGCACAGCCTGTCCTTAGGAAAGCTTTATATGTATTAGGAGCCTTAATAATGTCTTTACCCATTAGTGTGGGACTTACCCTACAGAAATGATCAGAGATGCTTCCATTGATGCTTATCATATTATTGTGAATCATTTCAAAATATAAAAATCAGTTTCAGTGCACAGGACTTAGAATTGGGTAAAGGCTTTGTGGTCCAGCAATGTAATGCCTTTTGTAGCTATGTACCAAATACAGGGTGGGGCAAAAGTAGGTTAACAGTTTTGAGTATACAAAACACAGAGTTTATTCTTGTATGATTTTCCATATGAACAACTGTAAACCTACTTTTGTTCCATCCTGTATATGTTAAAATATGACAAATTAGTAACAGTGATTATTTCTATGACTAGACCAATGATGGCGAACCTCTGACACGTGTGTCAGTGCCATTTCTGATGACACGCGGCCGCCTCAGCAGCCGCATGCCGAGGATGAAACATTTATGTTATTTAAACTATAAATATCGCGAAATAATGTTTTTTCCTCAAAGTGACACACTACCCAAGTTATGCTCAGTTTTTTGGCGAAGTTTGACATACCAAGCTCAAAAGGTTGCCCATCACTGGACTAGACTGTTGAGAATTTCTATTTTCTTCATTTTACTTACAAATTAAACACGTGTTCTGTAGTAAATTCATTTATTTCATACTTGTAAGCCAATTGCTTTCTAACTGTGGCTTCCTTATTTATAGTAAAGACTAGAGGCCTGGTGCATGAAATTTGTGCTCTCGGGGGGGGGGGGGGGGTCCCCTCAGCCCGGCCCACGCCCTCTCACAGTCCAGGAGCCCTTGGGGGATGTCCGACTGCCGCAGAGGCAGGAGAGGCTCCCACCACCGCCACTGCACTTGCCAGCCATGAGCCAGGCTCAGCGCTTCTGGCTGAGCAGCGGTCCCCCATGGGAGCACACTGACCACCAGGGGGAAGCTCCTGTGTTGAGCATCTGCCCCCAGTGTTCAGTGCACATCATAGCGAGCAGTTGAGTGGCCTTAGCATATCATTAGCATATTACGTTTTGATTGGTTGAATGGCCAACCGGATGACTGGACACATAGTATATTAGGCTTTCATTATATAGGACTAGAGGCCCGGTGCACGAAATTCGTGCATAGGGGGTGTGTCCCTCAGGCCAGCCTGCACCCTCTCCAATCTGGGACCCCTCGAGGGATGTCTGACTGCCCGTTTAGGTCCGATCCTGGTAGGATCGGACCTAAACGGGCAGCTGGACATCCCTCTCACAATCCAGGACTGATGGCTCCCAACTGCTCGCCTGCCTGCCTTCCTGATTGCCCCTAACCGCTTCTGCCTGCCAGCCTGATCACCCCCTAAACACTCCCCTGCCAGCCTGATTGATGCTTAACTGCTCCCCTGCCAGCCTGATTGCCCCTAACTGCCCTCCCCTGCAGGCCTTGGTCCCCCCCCAACTGCCCTCCCCTGCTGGCCATCTTGTGGTGGCCATCTTGTGTCCACATGGGGGAAGCCATCTTTGACCACATGGGGGCAGCCATCTTGTGTGTTGGAGTGACGGTCAATTTGCATATTACTCTTTTATTATATAGGATGCTTCCACTCTTTCCTCTCCATCACTTTACATGATGTCTGGCACCTGTGTTTTATATGAATGCACTTGATATAACGTTGTCTTCAGTGAGGATAAACTGTCATAGAGGAAATACTGCCAAAATTGAGTTAAGAATAGTATGAAATAATTTTAGAGATATTTGTTTTAAAATAAGTCTTTCCTTTTAAGCTAATGCTACTAACATGAAATATCAACTATCATTACTTCACATTCACCTGTAGTGGTGGGGATAACACACCATTACTAATGACAGTTATGTCTGCCCTAGGACTTTTGTCATTTTTTTTACAATCCTACTGTATGCTCACTGCCATGACAATTTCTTTATAGGCATCATCTCTCTGAGTCTTATAGAAATATTTTAAAGTTGTTGCTATTCTTCTTTTTATTATTTCCATTCCACATTTGGTTATGATATTAATTTACTTTCTCATTCATTAAATATTAATTAATTTCCCAGAGCCAAAAAGCTCTGGTAGTAGAAACTAAGATCTTGTTTTCCTTAGTGCAACCCTCTAGGCGACCTCTCAGCACCCAAGTCTCTGTTACTCTTTTAAATCCACCACCCAATTTGGACTAGAATAGGATAAAGAGAAGTCACTGCTCTAAGCGTTCGTAGAAAAATGAGCAATGAAGTTGGCACAGCCTGTCCTTAGGAAAGCTTTGTACGTATCAGGAACCCTAATAATGCCTGTACCCACTAGTGTCGGCCTTCCCCTACACTTTCCTCTTGATTCTGGCTTTACTTTCAGAAAAACTATATCCATATGTCTTGCTAATCATTTACTCTGGCGATTTTCAAACTTCTTCATCTCATGACACAAACTCATTACTGAAATCTGGCAGCACAAGAAAAATAGGGGCAATTTTGACTCATTCACACCAGGTGGTTATGTTGCATTGGCTGGTGTCATTTTTTTAATGTGAAAATCTAAGGAAAAAGAGGTCAGTGCCCCTAACTAAATAGTCAGGTATTACATGGTTTAAAAATTCTGGCACACAGGTTGAAAATTGCTGATTTAATCAATTGTGCATAAGAACAACTTGGAAATTACGTAGCAACTGTTTTGAATGAAAAAAGTAACTCCAGTAATAATGTTTAATATATTACAATAAAAATGTGGTTACAGATTTGTTAGTCTTACATATAAAGATGTCAAAGAACAAAATGCAAGGCCTTCATAATTAGAAAATATGCCTTTACTGCTAGTACAAAGTAGAAAATGTGAGATAAAACTTAGACGATTCAAGATGATAAGAAAGTATAATTCTGTTTTTTTAATCCAACCCATAGAGCTGTCTGTCTCTTGCTCATCATATTTATATTGTGCATGGAATTGTAAACTACATGGATAATTCCACTCAGGATTATTAGCAGGGAGGTAAATTTGTCTCAGGATCAAACTATAGAAAATAAATTTTGTTCTCTAACCAAAAATCCCTCCATAATTTTAAAACAAAGGCCATATGACTTCTGTGTTATATTCTGCTCCTTGGAAATTAATATGCTCTAACAGTGACAAATACTGTCCTTTGTCAACTGTTCAGAACCATTTCCTTGTTTCCTTTATAATTTCTAAACCAGGGGGACATTTAAAGATGTCATTGTGTACAGTCCCACAGATTGCCCTAGTTTCAAGGCCCTGGTCAAATGCTTTATTTTTGGAAATCCAGATAATTTCTGTCTTAAATAACCTTGATTCCGGTCAAGGGCATGTACCTTGGTTGCAGGCACATACCCAGTGGGGAGTGTGCATGAGGCAGCTGATCGATGTTTCTCTCTCATCGATGTTTCTCTCTATCCCTCTCCCTTCCTCTCTGTAAAAGATCAATAGAATATATATATTTTTTAAAAAAGATACTGATGTTGCTGCTTGAGGATTGGGAGTTCCTACAATAAAGCTTTGTATTAAAGAAATACAATTTTTATAGCTAACAATTGCATAGTTACTAATTACTATTTTTTCTTTCTTTTTTTTTTTTTAAATATATTTTATTGATTTTTTACAGAGAGGAAGAGAGAGGGATAGAGAGCCAGAAACATCGATGAGAGAGAAACATCCACCAGCTGCCTCCTGCACACCCCCCACTGGGGACGTGCCCGCAACCAAGGCACATGCCCTTGACCGGAATCGAACCCGGGACCCTTGAGTCCGCAGGCCGACGCTCTATCCACTGAGCCAAACCGGTTTCGGCTAATTACTATTTTTTCATTGTAGAAAATTAATTTCAGTTTAGATTAACTTGTAAGTTTTTATTTATTCTACTACAATTGCATTTGGTTTGTGTGGAGTAGTGACCTATTCAACAACAGAAGTCCCTCTGTGATCAACAGACTTTGCAAACATCCACACATATTCCTGCTTAACACAGTAATTATCTTCTCCCTACACATCCAAGTTTCTAGAGATTGGCTGAAACATGGTGAGGAGGACTTTTTCCCAGTTAATAGATATTCCTGACATTTGGCTGTCATGCTGGGAAATAAAGGCAGTCTGTAATGTGGCCAGAGCTGCCTTTTCTTCTCCCGCACAGAGGCCGAGGTGTCCAGAGGCCTGAGGCATTGGTATGGCACTGTTTACTGTATTCCTCCCAAAGGCAGCCAGAAGCTTAGGGCTTATCAGGGCTGCCTGTCTAACAGATTGCAGACTCGAATTTCCCCTTCCAGGCAATGCTGGGTTTCACTATTGTTCACCACCACAAAGGTTTTCATGAGCCCCACAGCTTGGATGTCTGTCTTGTTTTCCTTAGTGCAACCCTCTAGGCGACCTCTCAGCACTTGCAACTTCTAGAAATTGCGCAAAATGTTCCTACAAAAGCTGCACCTTAAAATCTCAGGTCTTGCTTTGGACTCTTTTCCTTTGTGGGGGTGGGGAGGTGAGTATATGCGTAGTTTCCAGTTGTGTTTAAAACAACAAGCGATTACACAAGGTCTGTAGGCAAGGCGACTGAAAGCAAGGTTGCCTGGATTCAGTGAAAGCACCTCTGTTCACCACACACATCAGGGCTGCAAGTTTGAAATGAGAGGAGGATTTACCTTAGATCTTGGCGAGGTACCAACCTAGCTGCGTCGACCCGTCTTCTTCCTTTTTTATCTCTATTTCTCAGCCACAGTTCCCTCTCAGTGTGATTCTGTATTGGCTTCAGGGTACAGCACGGTGGTTAGACAGTCAGATGCTTTGCATAGTGTTGCCCTATAGTACCCATCCGGCACATACGTGGTTTTCGCAATATTATTGATTATATTCTCTATGCTTTATAGCAGGGGTCCTCAAACTTTTTAAACAGGGGGTCAATTCACTGTCCCTCAGACCGTTGGAGGGCCGGACTATAGTTTAAAAAAAACTATGAACAAATTCCTATGCACACTGCACATATCTTATTTTGAAGTAAAAAAAAAAAAAAAATGGCAAAAACACCCGCATGTGGCCCGCGGGCCGTAGTTTGAGGACGCCTGCTTTATAGTGTCATGACTATTTTGTACCTACCAATTCCTACCAATTTGTACCTCATTAAAAAAAAAAAGTTTTTATTTATTGCAGAGATAGGGAGAGGGAGAGAGAGATAGAAACAACAATGATGAGAGAGAATCATCTATTGGCTGCCTCCTGCACACCCCCCACTGGGAGCCCACAAACTGGATATGTGGCCTGACTGGGAATCAAACCAGTGACCTCTTGGTTTATGGGTCAGTGCTCAACCACTGTGCCACACCAGTTGGGCCCAATTTTTACTTCTTAATCCTTTTATCTCTTTCACCCAGTCCTCCAATGCCCCTCCCTTCACACAACCACCAGTCTGTTTTCTGTTTCTATGAGTCTGTTTCAGTGTTATTTGTTCACTTATTTTGTTCTTCAGATTCCACATATAAGTGAAATCAGATGGTATTTCTCTTTCTCTGATGGACTTATAGATCTGATAAGGAGTTAATATCCATAATTTATAAAGAACTGGTACTACTTAACACCAATAAAACAAACAATCCAATTTAAAAAGTGAATAGAAACTTCTCCAAAGAAGATATACAAACGGCCAATCTATATATATAAAACCCTAATATGCAAATAGACTGAATGGCAGAACAACCGAACAACCGGTTGCTATGACGTGTGCTGACCACCAGGGGGTGTGCATGGAACATAGCGGATGTCGGCTGCGGCGGGATGGTGGAGCAGGTGAGCGGGGGGTGCCAGACCAAGGCAGGGCGCTGGTCACTGTCATAGGGGCGAGCCTCTGGTGGTTACTGAAAATTCTTTGCTCCCACACTTTGGGCCCGCCTGGTGCTCACACCTGCTGCCAGTGCCCGGTGCTGATCCCGATCGCTTGGCACCGTCAGCCAGTGCGAGCGGTGGCTGCTGGCCCTGATGGCCCCTGAGGGCTTTTCTACCTCCCCCTGCTCCTGCGGGGCAATTGGGGCAGCAGCTGCCACTCACACCTGCTGCTGGCACTGGCCCCAATTGCTCCATGCCAGCAGCAGGTGCAAGCGGGGCCAGCGCCGTCAGCATGTGGGAGCAGTGGCAGCAGGAGGGGGGCTGTCGGCAGAGAGGGGACCGGGGGCTGTGGCGGGAGGGGCCAGGTAGGGACGTGGAGGATGGGCTGAGACCCGTACCTGAGCCCACCACAGCCTTGTGGACACAGTTCCTTTCAAGGTGCACAAATTTGTACACTGGGACCCTAGAATATGTACATAAAAAGATGCTGAACATCAGGAATTGTCAGAGAAATGCTAGCTAAAACCACAATGAGGTATCATCTCACTTCCTATCAGAATGGCTATCATCAATAAATCAACAAACGACAAGTGCTGGTCGGGATATGGAAAAAAGGGAACCCTAGTGCACTATTGGGAATACAAATTGGTATAGCCCAGTGGTCGGCAAACTCATTAGTCCACAGAGCCAAATACCAACAGTACAACGATTGAAATTTCTTTTGAGAGCCACATTTTTTAAACTTAAACTTCTTCTAACGCCACTTCTTCAAAATAGACTTGCCCAGGCCGTGGTATTTTGTGGAAGAGCCACACTCAAGGGGCCAAAGAGCTGCATGTGGCTCGCGAGCCACAGTTTGCCCACCACTGGTATAGCCACATGGAAAAGAGTGTGGAGGGTCCTCAAAAAAATAAAAATGGAACTGCCTTAGGACCCAGGATCCTTAAGACCGGTGTCCTTATACGACGAGGAAACGGAGAGGCAGATATAGACAGACCCTGTGAGGCTACAGGAGAAGATAGTCATCTACAAGCCAGGGAGAAAGATCGAGACCAGAACTAACCCTGCGGACACCCTGAGTTTGGGCTTCTAGCCTCCAGACGTCAGACGGGATTTAGTCTAACCAGTGCTTTGTCACAGCAGCCCCCGCTAAATGACACAGCACATTCTCACCCACAGGAAGGGAATGGTACGCACGTCACTGTGTCCAGGGCCAATGAAACAAAAAGGATGCACGGAGTTCAGAAATCTGAGGGGTTTACCTCCTCTCAAGCCTTTCCCACGTGTATTTGTTGGTGTGTTTAGAAAGAGTGTAGAAAACTAATAATGCATTATGACTTCCTGAGGTCCACGTATTTAGGAAATGGAAGTCCAAAAGCATCTGGGAAAAGCCCCCCATGTTACAGACCGAGAATCATGGCCAAAGCCTTCAGTAAGAAGCTTATAATTCCCCAAATATTAATTATGAGGAGTTTAATATTTTCATGTCACTGTTGTGATATTCCATAGGAACTTGTTTAGTTTATTCTGCGGTTCCCTGTGTGTGAGTTGTTGGGAGGAAGCCACTCAGTCTGCTCTGACACTAAAGAGCAGGGCAGTGTGACCCCATGTTTTCCACGGGCCACCCCGTCACCCCGTGCAGCGGTGCCCTTAAGGCGAGATGGGGCCGGAAGCGAGCGATGGAAACAAGTGGTCCCCGTCCTGCCCTCCCAGGGCCCTGGCACCAGTGGTTCCCACCCCTGGAATTCAGATGTCCCGTGCAGATGCGATGAAAGCCCCTCTTCCGAGAAGATCAGATCTGAACGGTCTGCTTTCTGCCGCAATTCAAAGCATGGGACAGACTTCCCGGGCCTCCAGAACGGCCGAGGAGCAGAACCACGACTCGGATCGGGACGGACGTGGAGAATGAAAAGCAGACCGCCGCTCTCCGTGGCCTTTCCCCACTCACCTCCTTTCATTTGTTGTGGGAAAGCCCGACGTAATCCCCTTTTATAGGGGATGCTTGGTTCGCAGAGGACTCTCAGATGCTATTGGGAGTCAGAGGTTAAAAGAAGTCTTAAATCATTCGACACCCGGGTCTAGGTTTCTGGGCTGAACAGATGCACAAGTGTTTACACGCGCCTCCAGGTCTGCGTGGTTATATGGCCGGTACCTCGAGGGTCCTCCTTGGGGAAGGTCACTTCCCCTGTGCTCTCCTCATCTGTGTTGAGCATTGTGCTCCGCTACGTTGTAAATACTTTGAGGAAAGTTACTAAGAGTGAAAATCAATGTGAGCATTTTTTCTCATCAAACTGTTCAAAAGTATTTTAATAATCTGTTTCGTGTGTTTTAGAAATGAAATTAGATGAGTTTAATATTTAGTAGAAACATTTTGTGTACGTGGCTATTACTACTAAAATATAATTTAAGAGAAAGTCCATGTGTGAAAATATTTATAAAATAAATAAAAAGAGATGTTTTTTAGTGAAAAGATAGAGGTCCCTGTAAAGAATGAAAGGCATGAGTTTTATTCCTTGTAACCTTTGGTGTAACTACCATTACATTTGAAGTTGTTGAAACAGTGCATTGCTTTAGAACTGACTTCCAAGCTAGGATATTCCCTCCCACCTTCTGCCAGCTGTCACTCACCTACCACCTCCTTCGGGGAGCCTTCCCTGACCACCCCCCCTCCCCACTCCACCATGAGACTGTGCTATTACAGATCACCTGAGTGAAATATTGTTCACCCAGCACAGGTTATTTCAGATAGACATTACACCAGCAAATGGCTGGCATGATGCATTTGAATCTGCACTACTTAAAAACCTTCATTTTTTAAACATCCCTTTAGGAAATTTAACCCACATTCTGTAATACATTTTAGGCGTACTGCAACAAATTACCAAAATCTGTCTTTTCAAACTGAAGTCAGCAAAGAGAGAATCTCTATGCTCTAACATAGAGATCCAACATTTATTCAATTAAATCCCAATGCTAAAACCTAAGCATAGTTAAGTCTTTATAAGAAAAGAAAGAATCTAAATAAAATCTTTAATCCAATTTAACAAATTTTTAAAAACTGCTAAACATGTAGGTTTGCCCATATTTTATATTGAGTTTGAAAAAACGTGCTTTACAAATTCTGCTTTATCACTTACAGTTGGAACAATTTTGAAGAAATTTAACTAAAGAATCATGTTAAAATCTAAGGAGAACACACTGGTGTAGAGACTTCCCGATTATGGATAGAATATATTTCTAAAGACTTGTATAGGAATGACCCTCCATAACATGCCTTTCATGCTGGCTGGATTTCTGTTCAAATCAGCGATCTCAGTGTTAACACCACTCACAACGCTATCAGCAGCAGCTCAAGGCCTGGGAGACAGCAGAGTCCATTATGGATCTCTTGTGTCATAAAACTATTTGTCACAACATCGCCTATTTTAATGAATAAGTTTGTCTATGCACGATAAATGGCACAAACTGGAGTTGATGTGAAGATAGCAAAAGTTATTTTCAATTTCATCTTGTCTCTGCGGGCTGAGACCTACAGTTGCTTAGCAATAGGAAACTGTCTCTAGACTCAGCTTTCAGAAAAGATCTCTTATTTAAGATTCCAAAAGAGGACCAGTCAAGTGAAAAAAAGTACATGTATAGTCTACCTTTAAAAACCCACAAAGGCTAAATGTGGGAGATATTTGAAAGCTCTCGGAAGGTACCATTTTCTAATCTAGGTTTCTTGTGAGGTGAGACAATGCTATGTACACACTAAACATTTAAAACACACACACAGCAACGATGTGTCCTGATTTTGCTTCAGCCTAGAATTCCTTAGGATGCCATAGTCTGCCGGGCTCAGTCTCAGTTTAGGTGACTCAAGGAAAACACTTGAGGGGGCGGCTTTGCACGGGACTCGTTCTCCACCCCGTTACAGAAGAGGTGTGCAGACACGCGTGTACCGGGTGTGGATGCCCAGGTGTCTCTGGCTGTGTGAGGCGGGCAGCAGGGGCCAGCAGCCTTCCTGCCGAGCCTGTGGGTACCGCCTCCAGCACCCCCTCCCTGGCCTCTGGCCAGCTTTTATCTTTCTGATCAAAACACTACTCTGTGCTCGCTAGTGAATATTGCGTTGGTTTTTGCTTGTTTGGCTCACTTCCACCTTGTTTTTCCCGAACATTCTAGAATGGTTCCTTTGCCCTGGCTGGTGAGGCTCAGCCGGTGGGTTGGAGCATCGTCCAGGGCACCAAACCGAGGCGGCTTCCCAGTCTGGGCACAGACCCAGCTCGCGGGCTTGATTCCCGGTCAGGAGCTTGCAGGAGGCCACAGATAGATGTCTCTCTCTCTAAAAATTAATAAAGGGGAAAAAACAAAACAAAACAAAGACCTGTTTCTTTGCCATCACTTCTCCTTTTCCTCCTTTAATTCAGCATCCGTGTTTTTCTTAGTAAATTTGAAAAATAATTTATTTTTAATGTGAAATGAATGTTTTATATTATAAACAACAAAAATTATTATTTGGCTCTTTTGTGAAGGAAAACAAAATGAAGTAGTCAATGATTTACATTTTAATTCTTTAAATTATGCAATATATTTTCATCCATGAATTCCCAGATTGTGTGTGGAGGCAATTTAAAAAAAAATAAAATAAAAAAGGGTGAAAGTACCATTTAATAAGATCTTTATGATATTAGTAGCAAAAGATGACTATGAACTCAAATAACATTAGTTTGTGTTTGGAACTCTATATGTATGTACATATAGCATTCTATTATATAACATGTATGTTAAAATACATATGTATATGGATATTTATGTTAATTATAATTAATTATATTATTATTTTGTATACTATATATTATGCAGTGGAGTTATATATATTATTATTTTGTATACTACATATTATGTAGAGTTATATATAGATACTCTTTTCCTGACAAAATATTCTACTTTAATAATTACAAAAATCCTTGATGCTCTTTCTATAATGTAGAAAATTAACGTGATCAATTTTAAAATAAACGTATCCCAAGCTGCATTTGAACCATAGTTACTGAACTCACAGAACATGTTCCTGGGGAGGCATATCTCCTTAGGGGAGCCCCTTAATGAGATCATTTAGGATTTACGGCATCCTCAGGTGGGTACTGTATTCCCCCGTGACCTTTGATGGTGACCTAATGTTTGTGGGTCCCAAAGAGCTGGGAAAAGCCTTCTCGTCCGGGAGGTGAGTGACAAGGAGAAGCCGGCTCCGGCGGAACGCAGTCCCAGAGGCGGCTCTGTGAGAAGCAGGGCCTGTGCTGGGCTGTAAGGCGTTCAGATGCATTTAAAAGTAAAATAAAAACCCATTTAAATCCAACTCAAAAATATCTGTGGGATGGCTGTTTCATAGCTTAGTCTCCTGCCTCAATTTTTCCTCTAAATTCCTTTATTTTTAGCTACATAAACACAACTCGCTCGTGGTAAGGGCATAGCTGGTGCGTCTTGTTCACCTGGTATCACCGGGTACCTGCCCCCACAGTGGATCCACGGACACCTTCCTGCAGGAAGCCCCTCTGCGTGCTTTCCTTGAATCAGCGAGCAAGCAGAAATACACGGGGCCCTGGGTTCCAGCACACGCTGGTGGCAAAGCCTGACTTAAAATGGACTGAATTGAATTCACAAAGCTTTTGCTGGGGATCTGGAATGCTCCAGTCACCAAGGGTAAAATAAGAGGGAGGCATGGGGGTGTGGTGGGGGCAGAGGATGGTGTGGTGGGGGCAGAGGAGGTGAGGAGACAGAGGCCGTCTCTACCCTCAAAGAGAAGCAGAAAAGCAAGGGTTAGGGTTCGGTAACACAGGTAAAACATATCCCAAAGGAAAATGTCAGGACAGGATCGCAAAAGGGCCCCGAAAAAGAGGGTCGCCCAGCATTCTGAAGAAGAGGAAAATGAGGAAAGTTCACCCAGGAGGGGACAATTGAGTTTACACTTGACCCCGCGTTAGTGAGTAAACACTTGGGGGAGGATTTATTTATTCATTCTTGCACATTCTTTCGAGTAATATTTACTCCAGGCTCAGGATGTGTCAAGCACTGTGATAGGATCTGAGGTCTCAAGGGTGAACCAAAGCAGGCCTGGTATCTATCATTAGTAAGTATTGTGGGGGTGGGGATTGGTGGATTTACGAATTCCAAGTGACCAAATAATGTTTGATTATTTCTAGGGAAGTTATTTTAGAAAAATCAACCATGTGGTTTTAATTATATATATATATGTATATATATATATATATATATATATATATATCCACACACACACATATATATGGATTATTTTAAAATTAAAGGCTTCAAATATATATGTATTGATGAAATATTATCAAGGAAAATCAATGACTGACATATTGCCAAGATTAAAATGGTGAACATTCTTAGAATGTAAACAGCTTTGGCAAATAAATAAGAATACAAAGATGAAAACCTTGGGGGAGGAGGAGTGCAAAGGATTTGAATAGATTAGAGAAAGAAATAGGTATCTATTAATTTCATGAGTAGATATTTGATATAGCTAATATTTAAATACAGAGATATTGGACTAATTATTCTTTATTTCATTAAATCAAACTTGTGAAGATTAAAATTATTGATAATTACTAATATCATGGAAAGTGTAAGAAAATAGGCATTCTACATAGTTCCTAGTATTCTAATGCAGTATCTTTCAGAAGAATGATTTAATAATATCTACAAAATTGTAAATATGTACATTAATTAATCTGGCAGTTCTACTTCTAAAAAATTGTTTTACAGACACATTCACTGAAATATACAAATAATTATTCTCAAGTTAGTTTATTGTACTTTATTTATAATAATAAAATTTGAGGATAATATATAAAAGTTCATCAATAGGAAATTGGTTAAATAAATGACATCTATTTAATACGATGCATTTAAAAACTATAAATACTGACCTAAAATAATAATGATAACTGACATTACTGAGCACAAATAATAAGTTAGAAACTTTGCAACTGTCCTAGGATCATTATTATTATCATTCCGCTTCAATGCTGTGTAAACTGAGACAGAGGGATTGAGTAACTTACCCAAAATCACAAGGCAGAACCTCAATTTCAACCCAGGTTCTTAGTCTATAATTAACTTACCATGCATACATACATACATACCTATATATATATACACATACACACATACATACCTATATATACATGTATATACATACACACATAGATACCTATATATATTCATATACATACATACACACCCACATATAAACTCCTAGTTTTCTTTAAATGCTTAAGGATCTCTATATATCTACATGGACATAAAACACTGAAGGGATTAATAGTAAGTAAATATCCTACAATGTGTATCCAGGGAAGTAGGAGCATTGCTTATAGGACTCTCGTTTCTCAGTTGCTGCACCTCTGCAATTTCTTAACTTTTGTTACAACTGTGCATTACTTCTATGTTTAGAAATGCAAAACTAGACAAAAAGTACAAGGAGTTTTTATTTCTAATGAAGTTACATGTCAAATGGAGTTTGGAAAACACTTATAGGAAGTAACATTTTCTTTAAAAAAGAAATCTGCCTCCTTGAGGGTCTCATAAGAGCATCAGGACAAGGTTGATCTCCTGGTTGTCACGGTGACAGGCATGATGCCACTATTGAACAGCCTTCGTGCGGCTCTGCACCAGCTGTTAGGGTGTCAAGGTGAACTGTGAGGACAGCCAGGGCCACTCATTCTGTCCGCGTGGACACCGCCACCCGCCTCATATCATGGCAACCGGGGGCAATTTCTGTTGCCTACTGCTCAATTTGAGTTACTCTAACCAATTTTCTAATTGATGGATGACACAAAATTAAGACTTTGTTTATTCAATTAGATGTTACCTAGAAAATAGAGGACTGCAGAACAAAGATTATAAACTGAGAAAACACTAAGTTTTGACTTAATAGTCTTTAGCTCTATCTTGTTCTTTAAAGCCATCTTTATGCATGACTTATAAAAACTAATCTTTTTAATATATGCTTTTACTTATATTAAATAATTGGATTCTTTACAGCACACCTGTATGGTAGAAATTATTTCTCGTGTATCCTTTACCACAACTAACCGCATTCTAATGAGAGATAGTGGTGGTGTTTAAATAGTTCTATTGGCCTGCCCACTCAAACTTTATTTTATAACTTTCCCTATTGACTTATTATTATCCTTGGATGCATCTAACTCAGTTTAATCTGCTTAATTTAATGTAACTCTTCTAGTTTAAAAAATATACTAGAGCATTTATTCTTCATAATTTAATGGGCTAATTAATGTGCAAGTTGCTAATTAATAGTATTTAAGGGCCAAATTATCTTTTTGGTTTATTTTTAGAATAACATATTTTAGTGTCTGCTTTTTAACGTTACTATTAAGATAAATATTTCTCATCAAAATTTTCCATTAATGTCACATAAAATAATTACATATGTTCAGTGTTAATAGGTTATCTTATTTGCTGTCGTAAAATCTGAAATCCCCTACAATGAATAATATTTAGTTCTACTTTAAAATGTGACATTTAAAATAAGACCTATAGATGCTTTGACTTTGCATTTGAACTGTAATTAGAAGATTCCTTTTTGGAAAAATACATGAACCTATTTGTAAGTGTTTCGCCATATGATATTAGTTTAACAAATTTGAGTCTATTATTTATAATTAAAAGTTTTTCTATTAAAACTTACTTCTAAAATACCTTTGATTTTAATATTTGAGTAGATATTTTAGTTGATGAATCGATCCATGTAATTTTGTTTTTAGAGTCTGTTTTAGAGTCTATTTTGTTTCCTAGATTAAATATAAACAAACTCTGAATAATGAGAAGATTGTTACTTGATCAAAGATGCTGTTTGAGTTCATGGCCGTTTGGTAGTATTCGTGGAGACTCATCTGTTTGCACAAACAGCATCTCTGAGGAATGAGGTTCTTTGTTCTGGTGCAGAGTAGGCCTGCTTACTGGCAAAGCCAGTGCCTTCCTGCCCTATTATTGACCTCGACTTTGACCTGGCTGGACCACCCTCACAGGAATGGAGGGTAATAAAGTCCGCTGACCGACTCAAGCCTGAGTTTAAGCAAAGCAGATATAATCAATCACCTAAAATTAAGTGTTGTGGTTTTGTGATGTGGACATTTACTGGGGACGGAGCTGAGATCACCAAACATCATTCATTTAAGTTTCCAGGGCTGTCTGCCGGTGGGATCAAGGGCATTTTAACTAGTACTTCAGGAGCTGTTTACCAGATCCGAGCACAGAGATAGGATCTGACAGGAAAAGAAAAGAGAACGAGGAATTCAAATAATAAGGATAGACCCATGGTAACAAGTGAGTTAAACAAAAGAGCGAAGCATTCCTCCAGGAAACACTGTTTTTCTTCATTTATCTCAAGGGGGATTGGACTCAGCTTATTAACAGCTTGCATTTCTCAGTTGATGAGCTGTCCGTCTTTGCTGGCCAAAATATTTTGCTTCCTAAAATCAATTTTGAAATATTAGACACACGATCAGACTGTGTTTGGATTTACTTTTCAGGATGTTATTCCGAAAGTCTTGCTCTCCCCCCGACCCCAACCCCGCTCACCTTTCCCAAAGCAGTTCAGTGCTTCCGAGGATCAAGACGCCCTCGGACTCTTAAATGCCCCCGTCTCCTCAGTTCCAATCTCTCACTGACCTTTCTCTTGTTAACCTTACCCCTGCAATCCACACACTCCTTTAACCAGGCGAAGCACCCTCCCCTCCCCACAGCCAGAGGCCTGCTGGCTGCTGCCTGTGCAGAGACGTGGGGGGGGGGGGGGGAGGGGGGCGCTGTCCCTGGCTGCGGGAGGCTTGCATAGCCTGCCTGCGGGGAACTGAAACCTCAGTGTTTCTCTGCCACTGGCCTGCTACAGGCTTCACCAGCAAACACTGAGCTGAGGCCAGGGGGCGAGCCCTATTTTGGAGTCTGTTGTGTACATGGTGACTGGGGGACATGTGCTGGTGTCTTGGGGAAACTAGGTGGTGAGTGCCTCTAGAGAGTGAATCTGGGATGTTGTGTGCACTTCCCACGAGACCTGGAGTGATGGTAGGGACTGTGGAGCCACTGGGTAAGTATGAACGAGGCGATGGGGGTTATTCGTCTTGAACTACGACTCCCAATAGACAGCTTTCATCTTGAAGTTGGAGATGAAAGTATGATTTCAAATCTGTATGATTTGAATGCGCCTGAGGAGCTCCACGGGCCCGGCCGGCATGGTTCAGTGGTTGAGCGTCGACCTATGAACCAGGAGGTCACGGTTCGATTCCCCGTCAGGGCACGTGCCTGTGTTGCGGGATCGATTCCTAGTGGGGGCCGTGCAGAAGGCAGCCGATCAATGATTCTCTCTCATCATTGATGTTTCTGTTTCTCTCTTCCTCTCCCTTCCTCTCTGAAATCGATAAAAAATATATATATATTTTTTAAAAAGAGCTCCAGGGCATGCTGGACTTTTAAAGCCAATACTGTACAACTTGAAGAGAGTCAACAGTTCCCGGGGCCCGTGGGGAACGGTCCTCTCCCTGAGACTCTGCGTCTCCTCTGGAGCTCAGGGAACTCGGTGGAGAGCAGCCCCTGCGGCCTGCGCAGCCTGTCTCCCCAGCAGCTCACGGAGTCTCTGAAACGGTGTGGCTGTCGGTGACCGTAAACCCGGGACCTTGTAGTCACATGTCTCCCTGTCTCCCACTCTCACTCCCCGGGGAAGGTTAGGTTCTAGGCTAGAAAAATAAATAGATAAGGATTTCATCCACATGGAGATTGATGATTGGTTTATACTCCCAGGAGTTATTGTAATTAAAACAAAGAGGTTATCAATTTGATGGAAGTATTTAAAGGAGGGTTTTTAAAGGAAAGAGACGTTTCCCAGGGCCTTTTTTCTATTCTCAACCTGTCTCCTTCTCTCTCTACCCTAATACAGAATAAATACTTTAAAACATGTATATATAATGCCCTGGCTGGTGTGGCTCAGTTGATTGGAGCATTGTCCTCATACACTAAAGGGTCAGAGGTTTGACTTCCAGTCATGGCATATTCCTAGGTTGCAGGTTCAATGCCCAGTTGGGGCTAATAAGTAAGATGTTTCTTTCTCACATTGCTGTTTCTCTCTCTTGCGCTCTCTAAAATCAATAAAAAGATTTTATTTTTATTGATTTCCCCACGGGCCCATTTTCAATCTTCAGGTGAGGATTAAAAAAAAATATATATATATATATATATATATATATATATATATATATATATATATATATATAATTCAATGTAAAGTCAATAATTATGACTTTAGTTCAGAGAGATAGTAGAGATCATTTTTATTCAACTTTAGCATATTAAAAGAAAAACATTCTCCAAGTATTTATTGATTTATACTTTCTACTCATTCAAATCTTTTTATGTTCTATGTTTGATCAGATATTTAGTTCTATGTTTGATCAGGTATTTAGCCTTAATCTTATTTATTTTTATGTTGTTTATATACCCTGCTATCTTTGGAGGGAACTGAGATAAATAAGATGAATAATGTAATTTAATATCTATATATATAAAAGGCTAATAAGCTGTGTCCTTCCGACCATCCGACTGGCTGCTATGACATGGGGCAGATGCTCAATGCAGGAGCTGCTGTGATACGCACTGGCCATTTACAAAGAAATGGCACTGTGAACCTAGTGCCGGCAAAGCAACACTCTGCTTCCCCCAAGTGGGACACAGGCCCTGCCACCACCCCGGAGCGACAGCCCACCTAATCGCAGCCAGTGCTGTCGAGACACACCATGGTGCAAAATGCAGCCCACAGCCCAGCTCAGCCCGGAAATGGTCACTGTGGGCACCAGGTAATGACATCACGTAGCAACACCCGGCTTTCTCTCCCCTAGCAACTAGCCTCCTTGGAGTTTCTTCAGCCCTGGGACACAACTTGCTTAATAGCCAAGTGAAAACATTTTACACTTTAACCAAATGTCTGTGAAGCATTTTCCGTGCCTCATCTCATTTGAGCCTCACAGAAGTCTTGGAGTAGGTAGATAGGAGACTCGGTGGTATCCTATTTTCATTTCATTAGCTGGAAAACGGAAATTTAGAAAGCTTAGAAACTTAAACTGACTGAAAAGAAGTAAGAAATGGTGGAACTTGAAAATGATTTCAGGTTTTGTCACTGTGCAGAATATAGTCAAACACTGCTGCCGTTAAATATTTTACCTTTGTTCTCCCTGCGTGATCTACAATAATGATCTGCTTCGTGTTGATATTTACTGTTGTGTTGCTGACAATTACCTGAAAGAGAAGTTGGGGTGCTTCACTGGGCTGGAAAAAGTTTAGCTACATCAGAAAGCAGGTCTAATTAAGCAAGTTTATTCTATATCTATAAAATCTAAATTGACTCACGCATGTGCGATACATGTAAAGCTCTTGCTGGTGCCAATCCCATGCGTGTGTTTCAATCTGTCATTGTTAGTCATGAATTTGGTTGACACTTCTATTATAGAGAAAGAGCGAATAGCAATATTAAAATATTTCTTCTAATTAATTACCTTTCAATGTGCACGAATCCATGCACCAGGGCTCTAGTAAATATATATATGTATATGTATATGTGTATACACACACATATAGTAGGTGTACCAGTTAATAATGGAAGATTTTGTAATAAAAGAAAACATGATAATTTCAAGAGAAACATCAGAAGTGCTTTATTCAAAGTACTGTCCATCACTAGCTACACATTTCCCCATCTTTCAGGTAATTTGTGGATACCGTTCCAATAGAACTTTTCTTGTTTTGAGGCAAACCATTCAGAGACCTAGTTTTCTACTTCTTCGTACGTTTTGAAGTGCTGCCCCAGAAAGTGCGTGTGCCATCGATGGAACAAGTGGTCATCTGAAGGAGCAAAGTCTGGTGAATACGGCGGGTGGGTTCATACTTCCCAGGCAAGATCTTTTAACGTGTCTTTAACTGGTTTTGAAGTGTGTGATGGTGTATCAGCATGAAGTAAAAATCACTTTGCCAAGACTTCTGGCCAATTCTGGTCATCTCACGATCAAAGCATGGTTAAAATTGATTATTTGTTGTTGGTAGCCATCATTATTAATGGTTTCATCTGGTTTTAGAAGCTCATAATACACCACACCTTCCTGATCCCACCAAACACAGAGCATTGTCTTCTTTCAGAAGCGATTTGGCCTTGCAGTCGATGTTGATGGTTGACCTGGATTAATCCCATGGCTTTGTACATTTGAGATTCTCAAAATAAATCCACTTTTCATCACCAGTCACAATTCGATGCAAAAACGACTTTCTTTCGTGCCGTTGAAGCAACATTTTACTGATGACTTTTCGGTTTTCCATTTGTCTTTCGTTCAGTTGATGTGGCACCCATTTTCCTTCCTTTAAATTCTTTCCCATTGCTTGTAAATGATCGGAAATTGTTTGCTGAGCAACGTTTAATCTTTCTACAAGTTATTTTTTAGTTTGACATGCATCTTCATCCAATAATGCTTGTAATTGTTGATCTTCAAACTTTTTCAGTTGACCTAAACGGTCTTTGTCTTTCACATCGAAATCATCACTTTTAAAGTATTTAAACCAGCGTTCACAATATCTTGAGATAGAGCATGTTCACCATAAGCTTCCCAAAGTATTTCAGCAACACTTTTCTTCAAAATAAAGTAAGAATTAAAACTTGCCACAAATGTTCTTTTTTTGGCATGAAATTTGACATTTTTAAGTGTAAAAATATCTATGATGTTAACACCTTCAGCAAATTTGACATATGAAGTTTTGAAGCTTGTTGTCAATACAATAAAATAGCATACATATCAAATTGCATATATACCAACATATGTATAACTCCATCAATTGAAAAAAATCCGCAGTATTAACTGGTACACCTAATATATGTTTAATTTAAAGTGTATTTTTATTGATTTCAGAGAGGAAGGGAGAGGGAGAGAGAGATATAGAAACATCAGTGATAAAAGAAAATCATTGATTGGCTGCCTCTTGCATACTCCCTACTGGGGACCGAGCCCATAACCCAGATATGTGCCCTGACCTGGAATCAAACCTCCTGTGATATTACATGTCAGCAATAGAAAGCTAGTATGGTTAAATTAATACCAGACATAATAGACATCAAGACACTAAGAGATACTAGAGATGAGAAGGCAAATTATTTAATTAAAAGGTTGTTTCTTTAGGAAAATATACAATCATAAATGTGTTTTTACCTAATAACTAAGTATCAAAACCATGATATATAAGGAGGAGCTAAAGGAAGAAATAAATGTATTCATACTTACAGCTAGATGTTTTTACATCTCTCCTTAGTAGTTGATAGAACCTTTTTTAAAACAAAAAAATCAAGAATATAAAGAGGGTAGGGGACTAGTAAAGAGTAAAGGGAGCCAAATAAAGGTGACGGAAGAGGATCTGAATTTGGCTGGTGGGCACACAATGCAATATATATATGAGGTATCACAGAAATGTGCACTTGAAACCTATAAAATCTCATTAACCAATGTCACCCCAAAAAGTAAAAAAAGAAGAAATCTGAACAATAATATCAACTAATGTAGCACAGCTCTTGTTTATAAAACATTACAACCCTAAATGCAGAATACACTTTCTCTTCTAGCATAAGTGTAATAACTAAAACAAAACACGTGGCAGAACTTTATAGAAGTTGCAATAAACGGTGAAAGTTTAATATCTTACCCAATTCATCTATGAACCAAATCTATATCAATACCAATAAGAAAGCTATAATATCCTTAAGTATGTGGCCAGTTTTCTATTTTATATATATACTAGAGCTCCGATGCACGAAATTCATGCAAGAGTAGACCTTCCTTCCCCCGGCTGCCGGCACCGGCTTCCCTCTGCACCCAGTACCCGGGCTTCCTTCCGGCCGCAGGAGGCACATGGGACACAGGCTTCCCTCACAGCCCCGGCTTTGTCCAGAAGGTCGTCCGGAAGGACATCAGGTCTAATTAGCATATTATGATTTTATTAGTATAGATGGAAAAGACTCATATCTCAAATATATGAAGATTTCAAGTCAATAATAAAATGACTAATAACCCAATAAAAATGGACAAAGACTAACCCAGGTTTCAGTAAATGAAGGCTCACAGGCCAAATGTTGTATATTGTGTGCAGCCAGGTTTTGTATTACACAAACAAAAAAAGATTTTTCCATTTTAAAAATTAACAGAAATCAAAACATTAAATTTCTAATAGTAATTTTCTCTGACTTTTGGAATTATGGTAAAACTTGTTTCTTTTCTGAAATTTTCCATACATCACACAATAGCAAGTCCTGCTCTGTGGTGTGTATTTTTTATAATTAGTTGATATTGCATTATAATTTTAATGACACGCATGGAGACGTCAGATGCTGTGCAAACATGTTTTTGTTGCTGCTATTACAGCCCATCATGTCTTCAAACTGCCCCCACTTCTGCATCTGTGTGTTGTGAATTCTTTGTTCCAACTGCAGCAGAAAAAGTGTTCCTTAGAGCACCAGGAATATTGTCAATATTACTTAGTTGACACCCATTTTTGCATCATCTTTTTTTCATTTTGTGATAAAATATCACTCGCAGGAGCGGAAATCATATTGTCGAGGGCAACTGAAGGCAGTCAAACCATATGACTGGCTTTTTATTCCCTTAAATATGGTTTCTGAAAACCAACATTACAGAGGTGACCCAACATAACCCCTTCTCTGTGGCTCTTGAGACTCTATCGAAGGGGAAGAAAGTCCAGGAGACGTGGACAGCGCTCCATCAGAATAAATAATTCATTCCGAAAGGGTACTCCGTTATGCACCGAATGGCACTGTTAAATGTAGGCACCTGGACAAGAAATATATTCTATGACAGTGGAAAACATACTCCATGGCTTCCAAATGGGTGGCAACCCGGCTCTCCAGTAAAATAAATATCTGTGGCAAATGACACATACCTCTTTAATGACACGGGCTCAGGAGAAGTTTGGCAGCGTCGTAAAAGCCTTATCTCTCGCTTTCACTGTTATTGCTCAGATCTAAACTGCTGCCTCAGAGGCAGCTTTACTATCTTCTCCAATCCGCCCCATAAAAGTGAGACTTGATTTGCTTAGCATGAGAACGGATCAATAAAAAGCTAAGTTATACAGCAGATTAGATCACCGACTCCGAGATCAAAGATGTTAAATACACTCGTACAGAAAGCCCAGATCAAAAGGGGAGCTCACACAGACACACGGTACATATTTGCAGAACCCCAAATAGCCTTTCCTCCCCGCCGGCCATTTACCTGCGGTCTCGTCTCGCCTGGTCATTTTGTGTTGGAACAATTCACACACGGCTGGCGACGTTTTAAATAATCAAAAATGCAAGCATGTTTTAAAGTAGCTGGGGCGGGGGGGGGGGGGGCTATTTTTCTGAATTATTCCCCTAAAACTAACACTGCAAGGGAATGGTGTTCGCCATAGCACGGAGAGTTTATTTTACAAATAGCATGAATATTCTTAAATTTTCAACTTAGCTCTTATAAAAGACAAAAAAGTAGTATGCTGTAGAAATGTCAGTGCCACTGTTATTCCATCTAACTTTTATTTATAGTAGAGCTATGCACAATGTTGATTGAAGTAGAGATCGTTGCTGTGTAATTCACAGTTGTGATTTCGTTGACTTGCTCTATCCAGTCCTTGCGCAGTTGCTTAACTGATTTGAGAAATTAAAAATTGCATTTCACCTTGGCGTTCGCTCCCCACCGCCTCTGACTCCATGAAGAGCACGTGGGTACAAGGTGATCTGGTCTTTCACGGCCTCTTCCCACACAGACATGACAAGTCAGTAAAACCAATGAAACCATCACCAGCACCCCAAAGCGGTCCCGCTATCGCCCCCCGCGTGAAGGGCATTAAACATTTCACCAGGCATCTCCCGGGCCCTAGCAGATAAGCCCCTTCAAGGCGAACCTCCGGCCTGGCTCCGGGGACCATGCCCTCCTCTCCTGGCTCATGGTCCGTCCTCCTCCTCCACCCCCTCCAGCAGCCTGGGCGCCTTCGCTTCTGGGGTTCACGCAGAAGAGGCCTGGCCGCCCTGGAAGGGCCCCTGTCCCTCACCCACATATTGTCAAGTTCCCCAAGTTCCCTCTGTATTTCTAACCACTCATTTAGCATTCCCCTCCCACCCCCCCCCCCCTTTTTTTTTTTTTTTTTTGCTGGGAAATAATTTCTCTCGTTTTTTTCTTTCCACTTATATTTGGGTTGGTTTCAGGTGTGCAGCTCAGTGGTTAGACCAGTGGTGGAAAAACTCATTAGTCAACAGAGCCAAATATCAACAGTACGATTGAAATTTCTTTTGAGAGCCAAATTTTTTAAACTTAAACTATATAGGTAGGTACATTGTTATTAACTTAATTAGGGTCCTCCTAAGCTGGCCTTTGCTAAAAACGTCCTCAATCTGATTGAGGCATGTGGCTTGCGAGCCACGGTTTGCCGACCACTGGGTTAGACAGTCGTGACTTTACAAAATGCCCCCCCATACCCCCATATTGCCAGTACCCACGCGCCCCATACCCAGTTATTACACCACCATTGACGGTCCTCCCTCTGCTGTGCTTCACGTCCCCGGAGGACTCGGTAGCCAGCGATCTGTGCTTCTAGTCCCTTCACCTTTTCCCCCAGCCCCCCACTGCTCTCCCCTCTGGCAGCCATTGTCTCTTCTCAGCATCTGTGAGTCTGTTTTTGTTTTGTTTTGTTTTTATTGTTCTTTCGTTTCCACATAGAAGTGAAAGCACATGGTATTTGTCTTACTCGGAGTGGCTGACTCCACTGAACACAATACCTTCAGCTCCACCCACGCTGTCATCTGTGATGTGCTGTTTTCCAGTGTTTCATATCAGCATATGTCTCTCCATACTGTGTTCTCATACATCCGTATTTGCGAAATCACAATGAGTACTTTTTCTCATTTAACTAAAATGGCAAGATATTGGGCACTAATAATACATATTATGTATATATAATATATATAAATTACTTATACTTTAACACACGATCAGTACTTTAACATTGTCAAATATATACTGTTTTATTTTTTTAAGTAAAAAAAAGAAAAAGCTAATAAATTTCAACAAATATCCCTTCTCAACTGAAAGGATTTTCTTTTGCAAATATTGCCAAATTATGTCCAATAATATTTAAAACTATAATAGATTCTAGCTAACTGGTTGTTATTAGTAAAGAAAATAATTTTCCTTTTGAAATGTGAACATTTTAATTAAAATGTAGCTTCAGAAGTAAATGTCAGAATGTTTAAAGAATAAATTTTTAAAAACTAAATTGAAATGAGCCAATAGGTCTATAGCACTTGAATTCTATGTAGCCTTTGGGGGTTGGAAATGAGAGCATGTTAATAATATTCACCCAGTAGAGAACATGACAAAAAATATGATACTATTGCATTATGACTTGATTATGTTCATTTTATATATTAGGCCAAATATCAGTAGTTGGCACCACCATTAACTTTTTAAAAAGTACTTTAAGTATTTTTATGTAAATTATGTAGGTGTTTTCACATAAATCACACAATCAAACTTGTGCAATTGTCTTTTGTCCAGGGACTTTATCAATATGGGAGGTTTCTTGGGAAAATTGCCATGCAGAAATGTGAGGAAATTATCATTGTGATCATGACTAAAAATAGAAGGACTTGATTTTTATTTCGTTCTTTTAAAGAAAGCTTATCTTAAAGCCCTCGTCAAATGGTTTTAGTTATTTGTATCATATATTTTGAGTTTCTCAGGCATTGAGATCTGAGCTCAGCTGAAGACTCAGTCTCAATAAAGTCAACCTACTCACTCACCGAGAAAGAGATCCAAAAGAGAAGGAAACACAACACCAGGGGGAGGAAAGGCCTGAGATGAGTCTTTTCTCTCTCGTGTAAACCAGGTGTGAGTGGCTGATCTTGGAACAGACTGGCAAGCAGCGGCCATGGTACCAAATTGTGGCTGTTTCACACCCAGCTTTATCCTAAACGTCACCACTGAGAGAGTGTGTGAAGAGCTAAGGATTGTTAGTTGTGTTTTCATTACTTCTTCTAAATCTTAAACTCTTCTCCGAAAACACACACTGTGAATTTATATAATCAAAATCCCTTTCCTTCCTCAATCACATTTGTAATATTTTCTATTTTTCTGTAATTATAACTTGTCTCATTATTGTCCTTAAAAAGTCTATTTGATAATGTAATTAATTTCTCTCCTTGTATGCTTAATAATAACGTTGATTTTGTCTATTCGGTATTTGGAGATAAAAACTATAACTAAACGTGTGTCTACATGTATCATCATGTATTTTATGATAAAAACAACTTTGTACGTTAGAGATGTCGGTGCTTTCTTCTCACTAATGACTGACACGGGCAGGGAGAATGTATTTCCTGGCACAGCAGTCAGTCATTCGGAATCTCAAGGCTGTTCCGAGGGTGTTAGAGGGTGGTCATCCTGATGTGATTGCAGAAGGGAGAGAATTTCACGCGGTTTCACAAAAGGGCTGATTGTGAAGAATGAAGGGGCAGGAAGAAATGCAATATGCAAAGGGAACCAGAGATGGCTTTGCAAGAAAAATCAGAGTTCAGTTCTGGTTTTGACTTTCTGCATCTTCATCACAAACAAGGCATGCCAAGCAATTTTTAAAACTCTCTTCCATTTAGTATTGAATTTTAAAAAATAACATCAATTTACATTATAATAGCAGTTAAATAGACAGCTAAATTAACTCAGGGGGAAAAACATCTTTGCTTTAATTATCTGAATATTTTATTACATAAGCTGGATCTTTATTACACTTTCTTTCTCCTTGTCTTTGTGATCTATTTTTAGTTACATATGAATTTTAATTGTGATGTTGCAGAATGTTGAATAAAATATTTTGTAATTACTTCCTCTGGAAACTTACACTCCTAACCCTGAAAGGAAGCTTCACTATGCCCCCCGCCACACACACAAACACTGAATAGGTTAATAAAGGTACCACTATAAGATCTAAAATTGAAGGACTCATATTTAAAATCATATTTAAATAAAATTTACTATTTAATGTGTAAGCTATAGATGATGACACGTCACTGACATTGTCCATCCTCACTTATTCCTCCACAGCAATGTAAGGAGCAAAGCATTGAAAAGCATGCTTTTGTTTTTGTAGGTAAATAAGTGACAGAATCAAAGAGAGAAAATTAAATAATAACGTGCTGCATTTTTAAAATTTAGGCTGACTAGGAATGTTTCCAGGTCACAAGACAGGATGATGGCCAGAAACAATAATTTATTTCCACATGGAGTAGCTAATTTATAGTTATAATAAATCCATCCATTTCAATTTTATCTTATTCACAATTAGCTAAATAGAACATTCTACCATATTTTATTCCTACAGCTCCGTTTACTGGGTGAAAACAAGATGTTGAATCAAAATTTCTAGGAGAAATTTCCTGCTCCAGTTTTAAAGGCATATCCATATTTGGTGGGCGATTCCTAATACAAAAGTCATAAAGAAATGTCAAATAATTAACATTTATTAATCTTTATTAATTTATTAATTAACATTTATTAGCATCTCATAATTTTTATAAGTAAACTCTTTTTTAATGAACATGCTCTTTATCTTAAATTATGTCAGATAATTAACATGTATTCATTTTTATTAATTTATAACATTAACATTTATTAATTTTTCATATTTTAATAAGTAAACTCTCCTTTAACAAACATGCTATTTATCTTAAATTATGACAAACTCTTTTTTGATTAAAAAAAACATGCATAGAAAAATAAAAAAGCATGGACATATTAATTTAGCATGTCTTGATTTAGAATAAATATTTACTTAGTCTGCAATTATTACCACTTCAGACATTGGGTGTAGCAGATACTAACACAATGGAACTCATTCCCACGTATGTTTTATTCTTTAATCACTCTTAAGTGTTTAGTTTTCAGAATTATGAGGATTAAGAACTTAGAGCTTAAGTCTACAGGTTAAAAAGAGAAACCTTGGATAAAGCAAATATCCCTGGAATGCATAAAGGGAGATGGAGAAGGAACGTCTGGGCTTTCGCTCTGTGCTCTAGGGCACTGGCTAAGCAGGCAGGGAGGCACCAAGTTATTTCAGGCAAAGCCGAAACCCTGGGTCTGAGGGGATGGGACTTAACAATGGAGCCCACCCACAGCTGTCTGACTGGCACTCCGTCGCAAACACTCAAGCTCCTGCGCCTTCTGGGACCTGGTGGGACGTGGGGACCAAGCGAGCAGGTAGGAGCAGGTGTCAGATCAGCAGAAAGACACTGATCATTGTTTTGTTATTTTTTGTTTTTTTTTAAGCAAAATGTTCATTGGATTATTTTTTTTTTTACAACCAGACAGTTGGTTTCTTGGGGGGGGGGGGGGGGCAGTAAGAAATTTTTATGAGATGTTTGATTGCATGATGAAGATTAAAATAACAATCACTAACAATTAATTTTAAAATTATATATTGAAAAATTATCTTGAATTAGCCATATATGGACAGAGAAAACTAAAAATAATGTGGTACATAGTCAAATTAAATGTGAACAAAACAAATATTTACAAAGCCAAGTTCTCCTAAGTGATCCACAAATGTAGCCATGCGAAAGTAGACTCGTGGCTGTCAGTGTTAAGTTCATACCAAATGAGATATTTTACAAATGTAGAAAATTAGTTATCTAATTAGGACTGACAGCTAGTGACTGGACTGTTTAAGCAGGAACTCCATAAGAAATTCACTTCATTAAAGGTTTGTGGTTTTATATTTGCAGAAAAATTTATTCAGAACCTATCCTATATAATAAAAGCATAATATGCAAATTGACCAAACGACGGAACAACCAGTTGGCGGTGTCAGGGCTAGTGAGCAGGCGGCACCAGACCAGCCAAGGCCTGTGCCAGTGGGCAGAGGAAGGGGACTGCGATTGGGGGGCGACAGCCACCAGCAGTGGCAGAGGGGTGATCAGGGGGGCAGGGCCGGCCGCTCGCAGACTGTGGCTTAAGAGGAAGCAGGCCTAAGTCATTAGTCGGACATCCCCTGAGGGCTCCTGGACTGCGAGAGGGTGCAGGCCGGGCTGAGGGACCCCCCCTACCCTGAGTGCACGAATTTTTGTGCACTGGGCCTCTAGTCTATACTTAAAAAAGGGTAATATGCTAATTAGACTGGACATCTTCTGGACGGCCTTCTAGATATCCTCTGGACAAAGCCATGGTGACGGGGGCTGAGGCAGAAGTGGTTAGGGGTGATCAGGCTGGCAGAGGAGGGCAGTTAGGGTTGATCATGTCGGCAGGTGAGAGCAGTTAGGGGCAACCAGGCCAGCAGGGGAGGGCAGTTAGGGGCATCAGGCAGGCAGGCAGGCAGAGTCTTTAGGGGCAATCAGGCAGGCAGGCAGGTGAGTAGTTAGGAGCCAGTGGTCCCAGATTGCGAGAGGGATGTCTGACTGCCGGTTTAGGCCCGATCCCAGTCGGACATCCCCCGAGGCATTCCGGATTGAAGAGGGTACAGGCCAGGCTGAGGGACACGCCCCTCCGTGCACAAATTTCATGCACTGGGCCTCTAGTTAGTTATAAAGATTCTGATCTCACTGTTCTGGTTGATTTCACACTAGAACAATAGACCTCCACAGTTGCTAGCTATTATTTAGGACATGTATAAAGCATGCCTTATGCGATCTTAACTAACACCTTTCTGTCAAGCCTCTTTGCTGCATCCAAAATATTGTCTTACCTTCATTGTTTTCTATTTCTCATCCTTTGAATTTCCAAAGATCTCTGGTGAGATCGCCCCTTTTTGTGATGAGTCTTATTAAATTTTAATCATATGAAAATCCAGGCGTTCGTTTTCATATTATTTCTTCCTCTTCACTTGTGCATTTTTCTTGTCCTTTCCAATTTGGCATTATTTCCCAATAATTTAGAGGATACTGTATTACTGTATGTGCTATTAGTCCAGTATTGAATATGCAATGGGTTTCTTCCCATATATCATAAACTGGCAGCCAGCTGCATGGTTTGAGTTGAAATTCCACGAGCAGAGCTTCATTTCCTAGCGCCTGTGACAGGATTCCAGGTGCCTCCTGGTGCGCTGGCCGTTAAGAGAGGAAGACATCCATTTCTTATCACTCACTGCTGTCTTGGCTTGAATTAGCTTAGAGGACAGTTTTAAGGTGAGATCAGGAATTGGGAATAGCATAATACAGAACTGGTTGTACTCCCTTTGAGCAATAACAATACAGAGAAATGATAAAGTAAAAAATAATAAAAAGTGTGAGTGGACAGGAAGTCAAAAGGCTAAGTGGGTCACCCAGCTGCAAAGGAGTCATGTTCTTCAGGGCCTGGAACCATGCTTTCGCCGTCATGGCAGATGTGCCCTGTGGGAACTCTCAGGTGCATTTTCTTTTCTTTTTTTAATTTTTGTTTAAAGTATTACAAATAGTAGTACATATGTCTCCTTTTTCCCCCATTGACCTCCCCCCCGGCCTCCCCTACCCCCAGGCACATGCCCTCACTGCTCTGCCTCCCACCCCCCCAGTGTCTGTGTCCATTGGTTATGCTTATATGCTTATATGCATGCATACAAGTCCTTTGGTTGATCTCTTACCTCCCCCAACCCTCCCCTGCCTTCCCGCTGTATTGTGAGAGTCTGTTCAATGCTTCTTTGTCTCTGTATCTATTTTTGTTCACCAGTTTATGGTGTTCATTATATTCCACAAATGAGTGAGATCATGTGATATTTATCTTTCTCCAACTGGCTTATTTCACTTAGCATAATGCTCTCCACTTCCATCCATGCTGTTGCAAATGGTAAGAATTCCTTCTTTTTTATAGCATCGTAGTATTTCATTGTGTAGATGTACCACAGTTTTCTAATCCTCTCATCTGCTCTGCTGATGGGCACTTAGGCTGTTTCCAAATCTTAGCTATTATGAATTGTGCTGCTATGAACATAGGGGTGCATATATCCTTTCTGATTGGTGTTTCTGATTTCTTGTGATTATTTGAAAGCTTCTTGATGGAGAAAACATTCATTCACTTGTGAGTTTTTCAATAGCTATTTTGTCCAGGTTAAACACCAGTTAAATCTCCCAGCCTCCAGCAAGGTGGTCAGTGCAGACTTTCAGAGGTGGAGTCAAGACTCGGTTATTTCCAGAAACATGTTTTAGGCGGTGAAAGAAGCAGCAGGACCTAAGGGGGAAACACCAAACATGGAGATCTCAGCTTTAACCAACCTCAGACAGAAGGTTTTGTCACCTTCATGTGCCCTGAAATAAAGCCAGCCTTGCTATTGGGGAGCACACGAGACTTGGTTGGAAAGTTTGTAAGGAGGACATTCCGAGAAAAGGGAAGTATGTGGAAGGCCACCTGCCCTGTTTATTAGAATTCTGACTTAGGGGAGTGCCGAAGGCAGAGCCCCTAATTATTCCTTGACCTTTCCAAACAAGTCTGTGTACGTGCAGACCCCTGGGTGTTTCCTGGAATCCTTATGCTTAATCTTTGGGTGTCCTTGCTTTAAAGGACATTACAAACACATGTGTCCTCCCTATATTACTTACCCTACTGATAGCATCTAAAAGATAAACTTTATCTCAAACTGCTGCTACAATAAAAGCCTGATGAGGCAGGCAATCAAGGCTGTCTGGTTCCTTTAGCCAGGCAGTCCCTTAGCCCTCCCTTTCATAGCAAACAGTTGTGTAGGAGTAATCCATTCATCCATTGCTCAAGGTCTGCTGGTCAGCCCTGGAACCTTTCCCCGATAAATCTAAATGATGGTTTGAGAGACAATAAAGTGCTTTATGAGTCAGTTTTCTGTGAGCTGGAGGTCAGGAGGTGTTAGTAGGAGTGATGGTCAGCATCGGGCAGATACTACTGGTAGAAGGTCCCACCCCAACAACTCATGCTCCTTCCTTAGCCTCAATGAATAGGGGGGGAGTTTGGCTCAGCTAGGCCAGTGTCCTGGTAACCGGGAATTGGAGATGGGATTAGTTGGCTCGGGCTGCTGTAAAAATACCATGGACTGGGGGCTTAAACAATGGACATATACTCCCTCATAATTCTGCATGCTAGAAATCTGAGCACAGGTGTTGGCAGGGTTGGATTTTCCCAAGGCCTCCCTCCTTGGCTTGTCTTTTCCCTAAACTCCTCTTTTTTATAAGGACACCATCATATTGGGTCAGTCCTCCCCGGCCCGCATATGATCTCATTTAATCTTAATCATCTATTTGAAGGCTCGAACCGCAAATACGTCACATTCCTAGGCCCTGGAGGTTAGGGTTTCAAAATATGAATTGGGGGATGGGGCATATCATTCAAGCCATAACAGAGAGTGAAATAAAGATCTCTCTAGATTTTTCTCTTATATTATTTTCTAATGCCCTAAAGAAATGTTCCTCTGGTCCTGAACCTTTCATCTTTGTCTTCAATATAAAATAATAAAGCACTCAACACCAATCTCAACAAAAACTACATGTCATTCCCCTCTTCCTCAGTTATTTGGGTGACTATTAGGTAATGTGGTAAGAGGGGTGACATAGTACCCCACAGTTAAGAAGACAATTATTCCATCTTCACCTGGAGCAACCTAATCCTCTTACCAGAGCCATGTAGATTGGCAAAATATCAGAGTTTGCGTGAATCAAGTGAGAAAATCAATGCAATTTTTTTTTCATCCTGAGTGTGCCTTTGACTATTAATGTTTCAGAAATATATTATTTGCCTTTTCATCAAATTCACGCTTGTCTTTGTTCCTGCATAATTTGTATGTATAAAAGGATAAGAGTGTAGCTATTTTGCTAAGTCGTGTGTCCGAGTGTGTACCACAGGTACAAAATGTTCCCTTTTTCTCCTGTTGTTTCAACGCTACTTAATGACTAAAAACTGAATACCAAGGACAATCATGAGCACTTAAGGCCCAATTCATAAAAAAATGATGCAAGCCATTTATGCACAAATGTTGCTACTTTCATATGGAAACAAGGTACATAAAGAATTCTCCTTTGTGATTCATAAACCCTCTTTAAGGTAATTTTATTGCTCAGTTTTGAACCTCAGGAGAGCAAAACTCCAAAAGGGAGAAGTTGGAAAGGAAAGAAAATCGACTGATATACTACGGTTCTATTTAAATAAAAAATAAAAAAACAGCACCTTTTATGCAATATTAATTAATTAAGCATGAGAGACAGTGGTGTGTGGACTGTCTAGTCATTACCCACTTGATCCACTTTAGTCAAGAATATAAAATATCCTTGAATATATCAAGAATATAAAATAAAAACATTGAAAAACACAGCTCTATATATACATAAGTATATATAGAGAGAGCTATATCTATGTCTATGTCTGTCTATGCCTCTATCTCTACCTCTGTATCTATATCAACTATATATCTATATATCTCTACATATCTATATCTTTATCTATATCTATATCTGTATCTATATCTATATATGTATCTATATCTATATACATATGTATATATACGTGTGTGTGTGTGTGTGTGTGTGTCCTCTCTCAGGCCCAGAACCTTGATAATTATGCATTAATTTGCTCACATATACACATATATTCCAAGAGGATACAATGGTGGGATAAATACTTGGATTCCATGACCAGTCTTTTTATTGTCTACCCTGCAAAGTTAGAAGCAGAAAAAAAAAGTCCCCGTAATTTGCTTAGAATCTGTCCAAGGATAAAGGTTATTGAGTCTGATGTTGGCTTCCCGTGGATGCTAAGGAGATTAGAAACTGAAGTGATCTGACTGAAAGAAAGGATTTTCCATGTCAGACAGGAAGACATGATGGCGACCATGACTGCCCTCCATATTATCATTCAAAAGCCTGCAAACAGGGTCAACAAAATTCCCATCCCTTTAAATTCTAAACAAATGAGAACTCTTCATGTGTCCTACTCACTGTGGCCAGCGTTCTGTTTAGGGACATTGCAACTCAACATTCCTCACAGTTCCAGAATAACAAAATACACCCCCTGCCCTGGGGCGGTGATTTAAATGAAACCAATGAGGCAAAATTGAGAGCTGGAATGGAAACAGTAGATGTTCAGCATCACATGCCTGTTATGCTTCTCCCCCTCCCCATGCTCCAGCCCCTGCACACATGCTCCCAGACCCGCCCTCCGCCTGTCACTGCCCAAGGGAAATATCCTCGATGGTGGGGCTCCGGGTGGGCCCAGCCAGTGGGAAATCCTGGGAAACTGCTGGGGCTGGAGGGAAAAGGGTTTGAGACCCTTCCTCCTGCTCCAATGATGGGACCCTGCTGTGGTCCCTCAAGTCTGTACCGCTTCTGTTGGGTGGCCCTTCTCAGTGGGCTCTGGGAACCCCACTTTCCTCCCTGGCCGCTCAGCCCTGAGGGGCGTGTCTCCTTGTCTCTTAGTGGCTCCCTACACCTTGTCACGTCTGTAAGCAGTGCTTTCTCTAGGTTTTTTGTGGGAGTAAATATGGGAGGAATTCTGTTTTCTGTGGAATGTTAACTGACAGACATTGGATGTTATGGTTCTAACTTCTGGTTCTGTGTGACTAGTGTGGGATTCGTCCTGTTGTTTTAGCTTTGTGTGGGGCATGCTATCAACTTCAGGTTGAGCCTATCAGAGGCCCTCCGTCTGCAGAACGTCAGCCACAATTACACGGCACTTAGAGTTCATCTGTCTCTAATTAAGCAATGAATAGAGTTTGGTCATGGTGAAGTTTAATGTACATCACAATTGGATTGAACCCCGATTTAGTCAGTTGAGAAAGCCTTATTGGTTAACCATATTTATAAAGCATTTTACAAGGACCAGTAGGTGAATAAGATACTTAGATATCTAATATCCATACAACCATTAGTAACAGGAATCTACCTAATAAAAGAGTAGCATGCTAATTGACCATACCTTCGCGAGGCCCACCAGCCAATCAGGAGTAAATATGCAAATTAACCCAACAAAGATGGTGGGTTAATTTGCATACGCAGGCACCGAGTGGCCGGGGACGGGTGGGATGCCTGCATCGTCGTCATGGCGATGACGCAGGTATTTCCGCACCACCCCAGCCGCTCCGGGCCTCTGGGCAGCGTGGGAAGGCAGAAAGGCTGCTCCAGGCCTGAGCGGAAAGGCTGCTGCAGCCGGAGCGAAGGCGGTGCCGGCAGCCAGGGGAACGAAGGCCCATTCTTGCATGAATCTTCATTCATGCATCGGGCCACTAGTGATAACATAACACTCACCACGCTAAGAACCATGCCTGACACTTCCCAAGTACTTCCTTTGGGCCAGGCACTGGCCTTTATCTTATTTAAGTGAAGCATATCTGTCTGAGCTAAGTAGTGTCGTATCAGTTTCATCCTTTTCAGTAAAGTAATTGGAGCTTAAAGAAGTCCTAAGAGTTGCCCAAGGTCATTCAGCAGGTAACTAGCAGAACTGATACTTGTTCCCTCAATAGTTTTCCTTCTAAAACTTAGTTCTGAACCACCATATCACATGGCTCTACTTAAAAAAATCAGCTTTGGAAAATTCTTTGGATTTTATGTTTATTACTTTCTATGAGGGCCTTTTTTCTTCATAACTTATAAGAGTCATATATAATAAGATTATTAAGCCATCGCTGTATCTGTAGTACCTTCGCTCCAGGATCTGTTAGGCAGTTACATGATGGATCTTTCCTTACTCTGATTATTTCCCTTGCTCTTGTGCTAAAAAAGTTCTTACCTATTCACAGTTTCTTAAATGTTAATGCACATTTACATATTTTGGATTTTTCATTCAATTATTTTCTGTGAAATTTATTTGCCTATGTAGTAAAAGTAGATATTTAACTAGATTTTTTTTTTTTACAAATTGTCAAAGTTTCCCAACTTTTCACTGAATGACATTCTACAGAGTTTGTTGAGCCTTTTGCTCTGAAGGGTCTGTCCCCGGAAGGTCCCGCCTCCCCAGCAGCCTGTCAGGTGGTGATGTCTTCTTCTTAAAGATCTCAGCTGGGACAGCTGTCCTTGACCTCAGTACTGCTTTCAGGTCATTCTCCTCCTCGCCCCTTAAACGTACTGCCTGAACCTCACATCCGCAGTCTACTTCTACCCAGAATCCTCTGTTTTGAAAGCACCTACAGAATTCTGAGTCACGACTATTCCTTGCTTAAAGATTTAATACTTGCCTTGCTTTCGTTCTCTCCCACATCCCTCTTTGTGATAATTCTTGCAGATTCTAGAGTTCACATGGATGATCCTCCTAATACCATGGCCTTGCAGCTCCTTGATCTCTCTTGTTCATCTGTTTCATCCTTGCCTATCTTAACCACTTATTCCCATGATCCTATTCTAAAACGTATTGGCAATAATTGCAATCCCTCTAAAATCTGTTTGAAGGCTCCTATCCTGCCATTGTCAGCAATTAGTTTTACAACTTCTGTCTTCAATTATTTTATTTCCAAAAACACGTCCACACCAACAAGACCTACCACCCATTGGTCCCACTGTCCCACGTTTCTTCCGTGTCTCAGCTTCCTGTAATCCAGTTTAAATTGCAAGTTCTACCATTAAAATTGCTTTCTTGCCCTCATCCTCACCTCTTGCCTGTTTTGTTTTGTTTTGTTTTTCCTTTTTGTCTTTCCACTTAGCTAAGCCACAGTCTGCACCCTGTTCATTCATTCTCACACTTGAACGTGTCTGAAGGTAAGAACCACACAGACATACTGATGAGTCTTATGTTAAATTCATGACAACTCAACATAAGTGGCTATCATGCTGTTTGGAAATCAATATTTGCCAGTCTCCTCACTCTCTCAAGCGCTTAGCCAATTATTTCTGCTCTTCCTCTTTAACTCCCCAAACACCTTGTCCCTCATTCTCGTGCTCAACTCTTTACCTTGTTTCCCAGCTCCCTTGGAAAACTGGGGATGTTAGGAGTGAATTTTTACGTGCTTCCCCTTCTATCTACTCACTTGCACCTGTACCTTCTTTTCTAGTATCAAGGATGAGTTACCCCTGAGTCCAGCGAAGGCCAAACTTGCCCTTAAATCACATCCCTTCTTCCTTCTCAAGGACTTTGCCATGGAACTTCTCCCCTCTTTCTTTCACAGTCGTTTTCCCCTTTTACTGAAAAATGTCTCACACCTACAAAGTAGCTGTTACTTATCTCAGACTAAAAGCCCAATTCCCCCGAGTGCCATCTCATGACTACGTCTTCCTCCAGGTTCTGCCTGTTCGGGTCTTCCCTTCACAACAAGCATTCTTTTTAAAAATTCTGTATTCACCATCTTTAATTTCTCTACGACTATCCTCTTTCAAACCTGGTGCATTTCAGCAGCTTTTATCTGGGACGTGAATGGTCAATGCGCCCCTGAATCCAAGGGCAGGTGTTTGGTCCTTACCTTACTTGGTGAGCGGCGGCACTGAGTTCAGCGGCCCGCCCAGGGCCTGCTACCCTCGTGGATGCTCGGTTGGGCCTCCGTGGGCTCCAGTGCCATTTCTTCCTCATCTTTTCTTTCTCGAAACATTAAGATCTCAGTCTATTGGTTCTTTTTTCCTTCTCTCAGTTCAGCTTTAGATGCCACCTCTACACTGATGCATTACAAATCAAGTTTCTAGTCTGGATCTGTCCCTTTGATGCCTAGTCTGGTTATTCAAATATCTAACCACCGTCAGGGTATCTCCATGTATATATTAGGGTACCTCAAACTTAAAGAACGGGGCATTTACTTTCCCATCAACCCCAATACACTCCTTTCAGTCTTCTCCAGTTGTTATTGTGAGCCAGACCCTGATCTAAGTATTTTGAAATCATTACCAACTTAAACCTCATAGGAACTCTAGAGATAAGTCTGGGTATGCCCCATTTTACAGAGGACGACACGAAAGCATTAAGAGATGAAGAACTTGCCCAAGGACACACTAGTGATGGAGCTGGAATTACAGATGCTGACAGTCCACCTCCTGAGATGGTGAGCTTAACCACAGCCCTGGTTTCTGGTCTCCGGACCTGGGAATCCCCTTTGACTCACCCCAACCCTTAACAACAACAACAACAAAGCTCTCAGCCAGTCCTGCTGGCTCTCTTCTGAAATGTCTGCGTATTCCTAGCATCTGACTACTTCCTCAACGCTTCCTCTGGTACCAGGCACAGGAGAACACCAGTGCAATGTCTCAGGCAGTGCTGCGGTCTCTCCTTCCCTCTGCCCTCATCGGGTACGCTCTTCCCTCGCTCCCCTCTTCCAGCTCACACGTCTCCTTATTTTGTTCAAACACTCCCGCAGGGCTGCATCTCAGGGCTTTCCTATGCGCCGCTCTCTGACCCTCCCGCGGCTCATTCTCCACATGCTTCCAGGTGTTTCTTCGAATCCCCCTTCTTTTTAAGGGCTGTGGGCAGATAGAGAACATCCTGGTTAAAAAGACACAACTTTCTCCATATATAAGGTTCAAATCGTAGGTCCAATGAATGTGTCATCTAATATATTCCCCAGTCTCTCTGTTTTCCATCCACCCATGAAAACCCTGACAAGTGAGAGGGGCATCATGTACTCAACATTGTGGTCGTCGGTGAACCTGGACTCGCTAGGACTGCCACCGCGGCCTGGGAAGTTCAACTTTGTGCCCATCGCCGCTGTTGTGCCGAAGGACCTGTAGTTATCAAAGCCTGTGACTCTGAAAACCGCGATGGATACCGCACACACTCACTAGATAGAGCTCCTTCACCGACTGTAGGAATGCTTTGTTTAAAGCCACCAAGAAAGGGACGGGCTTCACATTCCACCCACCTGCTTACCTCGGATGTCTGGATGGAGACGCGGATATCAACAGCAGCTCTGACGCAGTGCCACACACTTCTCTCTGGGAAGCAATCTTGTCACATGTGCATAGCCCTGGACAGTAATGACCTAATGTACTCGCGGTTTCATACCGAGTAGCTCAAGTGGCAGTGACACCATTTATCCAATGGGTGTCATCTGCTCCCCATGTCATTGATATGCACGTTAATGTGCATATATGTGTGTATAATCCTATCTAATAAAGAGGGAATATGCTAATTGACTGTCACACCCTCACAAAGCTGGCAGCACCCACAGCCAATAAGGAGGGAATATGCTAATTGACTTCCACACCCTCAAAGATGGTGGAGCCCACAGCCACAAGATGGCGGCACCCAGTCCTCTCAGCCCCGCTGAGACGGCAGGCATGCAGTACAACCAGGCCTGCCCCACGCGCCTGCCTCTGGAGTCCCCCAGTCCCCTCAGCCCCCCAGCCGCCCAGCGCAGGCCCGAGGTGCAGACAAGCCTTGGATGGCGGCTGCCCAGCCACCCAGGACTGCCCAAGGCTCAGGTAACCATGGCCAGCCAAGGCTTGCGCTGCCGGCAGTGGCAGCAGCAGAGGTGTGATGGGGGTGTTGCCTTTCCCTGATTGCCGGGTCACCTCCCACCCCTGAGGGCTCCTGGACTGTGAGAGGGGGAGAGGGGGCAGGCCGGGCTGAGGGACCATCCCTCCATTGCATGAATTGTCATGCACCGGGCCTCCTCTAGTATACACACACACACACACACACACACACACAATATACCTTCCAAGCAACCATTTTTTATTCTAAGTCTTTATTGTTGAAAGAATTACAGATGCCCTGTCCACACCCCACCCCTGCTGCTCCCTTTGCCCCTTCTAGGACCCCCTCCCCAGACCTTCACCACATATTGTCTGTGTCCATGGGCTGTGCACATCTACATAAAAGTTCTTTGGTTGACCTCTTCCCACCCCGCCTTGCTTTTGATATTCCACAGTCTGTTCCATGCTCCTATGTCTCTGGATCTATTTTGTTCATTAGATTGCACATGTGAGTGAGATCATGTGATACTTGTCTTTCCCTGACTGGCTTATTTCGCTCAGCAGCCATTTTTATCACAAACAGCAACTGGAGTCCAGGGTGGGAAGTCCGAATCTGAGAAAAGGATGGCCACAGTTATTTGTAACACACAGATATGAGTTTGCTAAAACACATTTGTATGTAATACATGTGATACATGTACATGTTAATTATCTCTGTTCGATGAATTACTATAAATGAGCTTGGTGATATTCCCCTTGAAATATTGAATGCAATGAGTTATAGAAGAGATAAGATCTCAGAAATTTCATGCATTCAACTCTCAGTACAGACAGTAAAACTAAAATCTAATTATTTGATTGTATAAATTTTACATTTCTGACCTACATCCTTCTTCCTACTTTTATGTTTAAGTTCAACACAAAATATTCTTAAATGTTTATCTCATTTTAATAGCATTCTGAAGGTGATCTATTTAATTAAACATACCATTTGGCACTATGTTCAAGTTATCTGCACACGGTTTCCTAGTTCATGTGTCCTTTTGATTGGGCATAAGAGAGACCCTAAGAATACACTGTTTCATGCCCATCGTATAATACACAGAGGATTGGTGGGCTCCACGTGATGTGGAAGCAGTTCATTAGATGGAGGCTGAAATGAGCGGGAGAGGCGTGACCCGCTCAGATAAGACCAAATGAGGGTGCAATGCTTGTAGACGTCATGCGGCCCACAAGCCTTCAGTGTGTAAACGAGTCCTTGGCGCCAGCGTTGGACACCAGTTGGCGCTGAAGGAACTGACAGCCAGACTATGAAAAATTAAATGCCAGCATTAGAAATAATAAGCTCAGACATCTTCACAAGTTAGTAGGAGAACAGGATCTGCTTGCTTCACAGCACAGCCTTCCACTATGGAGCATAATTCCAAAATGCCTGGCAAATTGAGGATTCTAATTACAAAGAACATAAAATCCAGGTCCCTACCTTTAAGAAGCTTGTATTCTACTCATTTCGAAACCCTCGGAGTTTATAATATGAAAAACATGGGTATTTTTATGAAAAAATTCTTGCAGAAAATTACATAGTAGCTTTTAACTTTATATTGATACATATAAAGACCTATAACAGAAATGAAATGAAATTTCAAGACATCTTTATGTCACAAAACTTTATAATGTTGCCTAGGCTTTATATAGTACTTTTAAAAGGAGCAGATAAAGTATATTGGATTCAAGTATAATTAATTTCCAGTGAAAAGCCAGTCGCATCTGTCAAAGTATGAAATACCAAATAGGAGTAAAAAAAAATATGCAGGATATTTTTTAAAATTTAAATTTGCAAATGATTTAAGCACCTCTGATTTCAGCAACTCCCTTCTAAACCCTGGCGTAAATATGACAACATCCCCTGCGACCCTCGGATTCTGAGGACGGGAAGGCAGGAAGGGCAGAGGTGGGGTGATTGACAACGTTGGGTCAATGTGATGATTGTATCCGTTTCAGATTCTCCGCTAACAATGGGTGTCTGATTGGACCCCACCGGCTTTCTTGGGAAGTGGCTGGGATGTAATCTACCTTGCCGAGCCTTCCCTGTTGGCGCTGATTGGGTGGAAGACAAGTTCACGGGGGGACCGCTGAGCCCCTCGCTGTGGCCATGGCGCTGCTCACCAGTGGGGCATGCCCTCTGCTTGCCAGGCTGCTGCCGATTAGCAGCGTTTCTTCAAGCCACCGGCTCCCAGGGCTCCACCTGGCTGCTTCCTCCCGGCACGGAAACGTGTTCAGATACGTGTGCTGCAGAGTCAGCGGCAGGATGGCGTGTGTCAAGCAGGGACAGGTTCTTAATCACGCCCCCCCCCCCCCGCCCCACTCTGCGTGTTCCATAGTTGGTAGCAGCCGGTGGGCCGCTGGGCACTGGGTGCATGGACCGTTCGTTGCTTTATTATTTTTTTTTAATTTCTTTATTGATTAAGGTGTCACATATTTGTCCTCATCCCCCCATTCCCATCCTACACCCCTCCCCACGGATGCCCCAACCCCCTGTTGAACTTAACCATTGGTTAGGCTCATATGCATGCACACAAGTCCTTTGGTTGATCTCTCCCCCCGTTGGTTGCTTTATAACATCTTTCCTTCTACATTGAGGGCTGGCGCACATGGGAAACACGGCAGTGAGCCCAGGCCTCAGTGTTTCTTGCTGGAAGCAACATGCCGACCTGGGAGCTGTGGCAGTGGCCGCCCGTCCTCCTTGGGACCCGTGTCTGGCATCCTCGCCTGGTGCTCCGGTGGCCACTCTCTCTCGGGGGAACGAAGTCCTCCATTTGCTGCATTCATCTGCCAGAGGACGCGGCACACACACCTTGCCGACAAAGCAGGACGTGGCTTGCCCCAAGCTCTTATTCGACGTACCCGTCCGTGTTTACTCCCTGGGTGCCTGAGGCCTATGGGAACTCTGGGGGGAAATCCAGTAAACTAATCTGATTGAGGCAGCGTTCTCAGTAACTTTTTAAAAACCATTTATCAAACCTCGCTGCTCTGTTAGGCTTCACAAAATGACAAGGCTGTTTGAGAGCCGTAAACCCCGATGCCCCGCGCGGTTACGGGGCGCGCTCAGCTGGGACAGACAATGAGGCCCTAATTGACTCCAGCTGCTCGGCCAGCAGGGCCCGGCAGCACCCCAGACGCTCACGCTGGTGTTCCTGCCCCCCTCCCAAACACAGACCGTGGGGGCCTCCTGGGAGTTACCCACGGGGGACCTGAGAGAGCCTCCAGGTGGCCCCCCCGGGGCGGCCACATGGCCCAAGGCTTGTGGCCCTGCCCCCAAAAGCCAAGAACTGGTGTGTGGGGGGCTGGTGACCACTTGTCGCACCCAGGGGTCCAGACGAAAGGCGGAGGACAAGCATGGGCTTTGCTCGCACAGCATTTGTAACTTGCCCACGGCTTTCCCCTGGAGCTCAGGGCCCTGTGCCGGGGAGGATGCTATTAACCATGCGCTGGAGCCAGCCCCTCTCCGGCCTGGCCTTTTCCTGCACCGCCCATAAACACGCTGCTTTAACCCCTCGCTGCTGCCCGAGCTCCGGAGGGCCGCCTGACCTCAAGCGCTTTACTGCTTGTCTGTTAGTTAAGACTAATTAACTTTGACTTTGTTGTTAGGGCTCCTAATCTGGGGTTTCATCTTAAATAAATTGAAGAGACACTGGGTTCACCCCCGCACTGGGGCGCTGCCTGTTTATGACTCTACATTGAGACTTCTTTCTTTATGGCGCGGCTCTCACTATTGGAACACTCTGTACATGTGCAGTCAGTCAGCATTCTTTGATAAATCAATACTCTTTACTGGCAAACATTTTTTTTTTTTTTATAATGAGACCATGGTTTGTACTCCTTGCTCCTTTTCCAAGAAGAAAGGCACCATGAGATGCAGGAAATAACTCTTCACTAACCATTGCATTTTTTATAAGTTCGTCGCCAGCACTGCTGTGCATGAACTGATTTGCTCACATTGATTTTTAATTGTCACATTAATCTGCGGTCATTGATGGGATCTCCTAAAGAAACAGGCCACTCCGTTTTTTAACTGTGGAGAAAAGCTGGGTTATAGCTTACTTTTGTTTCCATAATGCATATAAAAATGAATATATTGAAAATAATTTTTTAGTTTCATTACCATAGTGAATTCATGTTAACTAATTTTTATAGAGAAATTGTTTGCATTATACAAAAACTTCTGAATAAAAACATTTAATATAAATCCAGCCTTCTTGAAATGTAAATACTAGCCATGACAGCGACATTTATGTAATACTTTGCTTTAACATGCCAAGCGGACACATGAGTGGCTGGCATTTTTAACGTAGATCATGGTCAAGATCGTCTTAAACAATGAAAGTTGTTATAAAGCCATCATTTTTCAAAACTTGATGTTTCCTTTGTCCTTATTTAGACCCATTTGTATGAAAAGTACTCACCACAATACTTGCTCGGTATTGCAGAAAAATAAAAACATTCCAGGAGGACATTATGGATAAAAGACAGTTTCCCCTAACACCATAGATCACAAAGCTGCACCCCGTTGACCAATGACCAAATCAAAATGTGTTCTTGGTCAAAACGAGGTCAGTGCTCTGAAAATAGCGCAAGTGGCATTTGGAACAGGATATTTTGCATCCAAGCATTGGGTGAGAGGCACAGACGTGGCCAGTGCTGTGAGAGAGACTTCCCTGTGGTTGGCTGTGTCCCCCAGGGAGCCTATTATTGATGGGCACTAAAGCCCTTAAAGTTTACAGCAACCGAAGTAAACACTTGTATCAGTCAAGGTTCTTTAGAAAACAAAAGCAGTAAGATATACATTATAAATATGTGATTTATTTTATAAATTGTAAAATATATTTTTATATGATTTATTTTAACGATTTGGCTTACGCGATTATGGGGGCTGGCAAATCAGGAATGTGCAGGGACTCAGCAAGCCTGGAGACTCATGGGAGTTGATGCTACAGTCTTGAGCCCCAATTTTTCTTCTCCAGGGAACCTCCGGTGCTTCTCCTCAGGCCTTCAGCTGATTGGACAGGGTGCACTGACATTATACAGGTGATCTCCTTTACTTAAAGTCAACTGCGCATAGATGTTAACCACATCTGTGAAATACCTTCACCAGTTTGTAGTGGTATATACACTCCTATGTTCATAGCAGCACTCTTTACAATAGCCAAGATCAGGAAACAGCTCAAGTACAGTAAACATGGTACATTTACACCATGGAACACTGCACAGCTGTGAAAAAGAAGGAAATATTACATTTAGCAACAGCATGGGTGGACCTAGAGAGTATTATGCTAAGTGAAATAAGCCAGTCAGAAAAAGACAAATACCATATGATTTCACTTACATGTAGGACCTACTCAACCAGGTCCTACAACGTGAAACAGAGGCATGGATACATGGAACAGACTGACAGCTGTCAGAGGGGAGGGGAGGAGAGGGACTGGATAAAAGAAGATGACAGGGTTAGCCCAACTGCATCTATGCATAACCCATGAGCACAGATGGCAGTGTGGAGGGAAGGGAGGGTCTGGATGGAGGCAGACAAATGAGGGGGATGCAGACATCTGCGATGTCAACAATAAAAAAAAAAGAAAAAGAAAGACATGCCTTCACCACACCTAGGTTCATGTCTGATGAAATAGCTACATGCTCTGGTCTAGCACCTTGGTCGGCAAACTGTGGCTCAAAAGCCACACGTGGCTCTTTGGCCCCTTGAGTGTGGCTCTTCCATAAAATACCACGTCCTGGGCGAGTCTATTTTGAAAAAGTGGCGTTAGAAGAAGTTTAAGTTTAAAAAACTTGGCTCTCAAAAGAAATTTCAATCGTTGTACTGTTGATATTTGGCTCTGTGGACTAATGAGTTTGCCGACCACTGGCCTAGCAAGTCAACACATAAAGTTAAGCATCCAAACACGCTGGCTTGGCTGCCCGGGCCCCTGCTGCGGAGCGTGTGGGCGCCTGAGCTGTTCACTCACGTTGGCTTCCCCACCATCCCTCAGACCTGAGAGTCCGTGCACTGAAGAGTCTGGGCTAAGAATCTTTCCCGAATCTCTCTCTCCCCCCTCCTTTTTCCCTATGACTTCAGGGTGTTTTTTTAAAAAATGAAGCCCTTTCAGGAACATTTAAAAACAGGACAGCAGCATTTTGGTCTAGAGATTGTTTCTGACTTGGGTTCTGCATCATTTCACTGGTCGTAAAGAACCAACCAGATTTGAGGGGAGATGAGAGTGTGCTTTGTTGCTACCTGGACGGAGTAAGCAGAGTGGGATACTGAGGCAGCCCCCTGTGTGACTGGTGGACTGACTGGTGTAACAAAAGAAAACTCACTAAGTAATTGCTCAGAATCGCTTTCTCATGTGTTCACCCAGAATCTTAACATCACTTAGATACCCTGTGCAGGCTCGCTTCGCTCTGCCTTGGGTCTAGAAAGTTCCAGCTCTTTCTAGCCATGTAATAGGGCAAGTGACCTAACATCTCGTTCCTCATTTTAAAATGCTGAAAATAATATTGGGGTGTTGTGGGGATTAAATACTACATTAGAAAATATATTTTGCTAAGTCTCTGGCACATAATACTTACAAATAACTGTCAGCTACTTCAATAAAAATAACTCCTGTCTACTATGGCTGCATGTTTACCTTGACATTGAATTAATGTCAGTGGGGCACTGAATCCATAAAGATTTATAAACCAAACATCTTTACTATCAATACTGGCTCTGCCATTTACTAGTTATATAACCTTGGACAGTTTACTTAACCTGTCTGGGCAGCAAGTTCACCAGGTGTAAATTGAGAAAAATAAACCATTTAAGGTGGTTGGGAGGATTAAATAAGATAAAACTACCAGTACTTGCTGACACATAGTGGGTGTGTAAAAACAGGCCACATGGTTGTTATTATTTTCATTAATAACTAAAGGACTAAATAAGCAAAAGAGACAATTTGGATCTCGTGTTATACACTTGTTAGATCAATCTTGATTGCATTTACGTATATTCATGTGTGTATGTATATAACAGACATTTAAAATGGGAGCTTACAGGACTTTGTCTTGATATTTAAACGTAGCTCAACTGTCTTGGAAAAGGCTTTGTCACTTGTCCTCAATACACTGTCGCCTTGTAGTGCACTTACTCTGCTCCTCGGGGGGATGGGCGCAGAATGCTGTGCGTGGAGATGCTTATCCTATTGACACATCCTTTTTCTCCTACTGAATGTTTACCTGCTTATGACTTCTCTTTCCACTAGTGTCTGCAGGGAAACTTTTCCTTCCTGTGTGAACCAAAGGCAATTCTACTATGATCATCTCTTCCTCTTCCTCACGGTTGCTTTAGCTACATAGAATGAGATGCAGACATGTATAAAGTAAACCCAGGCTTCATTACACACCTTCTCTATTCATATACTTCACTAGGAAGGAGCCATGATGCAAAATATATGGCATAGATGCCCTCTCGAGCGGCTTTTATTCTGGCAGGGAAAGCAAGTGATGTGAGATCATCCTATATAATAAAAGTGTAGTATTCAAATTGTCCCCTGGACTGGGAGTTCATCTGGGAGTTTGACCAGGGGATGGGGCCAGTTGGGGGAAGGGAGGGAGGCCCCAGCCAGCAGCCGCTAGGGACCCTACCAGTGCACGAATTTCATGCACTGGGCCTCTAGTAACATTATAAATGCCATAAACATGAAGAAGGCTGGGCAGCCTTGCTGGAAAGAGGCTGTGATGGGAGTGTTAGCAGCTCAGATCTTAGCTCATGCTTTCCTAAGGATAGTTTTACAAAAATCATAAGTGATGTGCCTTGTTCCAGGGGAAAGAGATCATGTCAGTAGGTCAGTTTAAGTGAAATGGAGGACTCGGGAAACTCTGTTAGTGAGAAATACATTAAGAAAGATTGGGAGCAACCAAATCTCAGTTCTGAGCTGAGAAATGTGGACTTCCTACATCTAGAGAGTATCTCTCCCTCGACTTAGGAAAGAAATAAACGGGCACGTAGAATTAAAGCTAAGGTCTATTTGCTGATACGAGACTACATTTCCTACCTGTGAAATGAGTAACAAGGACAGGGCGTTACATGAATTTCTCCCAGAAACTGCAATTCTAAGCAGCGATTTCTCAGTCTCGGTGATTCAGGAGCTCAGAGCCCAGACAGAAGACCTCCCTTTGCTCAGCACTTCAATCCCCTGGGCCTTACCTGGAAGGGAGGTGAGTTTAATGCGTGGCCGGACAGGTCCTACCTCCATATCACACCCACCTCCTCTCATGATTTACAAACCCACCGTCCTGTCATTAGTACAGAATAAAATAGGAAATTTTTTAACCTGTTGGAGCATAAGTCAGGGAAATACACATCCTCTACATTTTTTATTGGATCTATGTTTTAAAAAGATTTATAGTTACAAAAAATGTATAATTGAAATATTATTTGAAATAGCATAAGACCGTGTCAAGAAGCTAAGTAGCAACTATTTTTCCCAAAGTAAGAGAAAATTTTGGTCAGTGCTTATTTGTTTAGAAACTAATTAACCAATTGAGAAAATTTAGGGAATAAATAATGAGAATATTATATTCAAAATACTAGCTGATGATTTGCCTTTTAAAATAATTTATTATAGGTAGAGGAAGGGGGGTTAGAGAGCAACCAAAGGACTGTATGCATGCACATTAGCATAACCAATGGACACAGACACTGGGGCGGTGGGGGCTTGCCTGGGGTGGGAATGGCTGGGGTGGAGGGTCAATTGGGGAAAAAGGAGACATATGTAAAACTTTAGACAATAAAAAAATTATTAGAAAGTTTTAAAAATGTCCTTAAAACCAGTTGATATATGCTGTTGCCTCTTTTAGAGTACTCAGATTTTTTATTTCTATTTTGTTAACCTTTTGCACTCGGTTAGCATTAGAATAAAGGAATCCAGAAAAAAGCAAGCGAGTGCAAGGGGTTAAAGTTTGAGTTTATTAGTTTATTTGTTTTAACCAGATTGGAAAGGAATTATTTAACATAAAAAAGAGCTTTCATATTTTACAAATGCAGCTTGGTTATGTTATATACGTATAACATGTAATTTAAATTAAGACACACATTCTATAGTTTAGTCCAGCACTATGGGGAATTTGCATATAATCCAATTTCTATCATGAATAAATGCTATTAAATGCATTTTGTAAAAAATATAATCTAGCAAACCTGCCTGACTTACAGCATTTAAATAGAATTTGAAAGAACTGTTTCTACCTGGTCAGTTTTAACTTTTTTCCGCTGTGAAATGTCGTGCTGGCAAGTGTCATGGTCAAAGACAAGAGCCCAGGACTCTTCTAAACCAGTGAGTTGGTAACTTTGCAATCCCTGAGCTAAGCCCCCTTTATATAGCTCTGAATTAGACTCCATGAACCTGTGATCATGTAAGAAGTTTCTTGGGTACAGTTCTGACTTGAAAATTTTAGGAAAGAATAAATTCTCTGTGGCCTGACTATGGTGCAGTTTGGGGGCACCCTTCATATCTGATATATAATTTTATTTTTGTAATTCATCTTTATTGTTGAAAGCATTACAGATGTCCCCATTTTCCCCCATTGACCCCCCTCCACTCTGCTTCCAACCCCTCCCCCAGGCCTTCACTGTCCATGGGTTATGCATATATGCATATAAGTTCTTCAGTTAATCTCTTCGGGCCCCCTCTCCCCCCTTCCCTCTGAGATCCCTCACTCGGTCTGTCGTGTCTGATATTTGAAGTAGCTAATGAAAAGCTAAGACACTGCGAGTTAAAACCACACAGTGTCCGGCTGTTGTCTCTTCTTATGAAATTAACTCTCAACTGTTATGACCAACTTAAACTCTCAGAATTTCACTCTAACTTTGTTCCAATCTGATGTTGTTGTTGTTGTTGGTTTTTGTCTAGAACAACTTATGATCGCATTGTAAGACATTCATTGGCCTTTAGCCAAAAATAATAAAAATTCTGACCTGACCTGCCTCTCTTTTGAAAAGTAGAAAAGATCCCCAGAGATTGCCATTGCAGATCTCACACATAATTTCCCATTCCCCTCCTATAAATCAGGCTTCTGTAAAAGAGTGAGTTATACCATTCACATTTCTGCAGATACTAAAATTCCCCATTCATTTTCCCGTCTGCATTCTTCCAGAAAGGGGATGTCAGCGGAGATGGCTGGGCGTTGCGGTAGTCGGGAAGGACTGGCAGCCGTCCAGCTGTGAGCGTGTTGACATGCTGCCAATGCCGTTATTAATGCGTGTTGCTAAGCAGAGCTACGGTTCAGCCAGGACCTTCTCGCACAGGCACCCTGGCTGCTCAGCTCTCTGAATAGTCCCGTTCCAGGGGAGAAGTAGCCACTGTTCCATGCCTCCCAGGAGCCCCTCTCCCACTCAGGTTTACCAGTTGGCCACTTCCCCTAGGCCCTCCAGCCCAGCTATTGGCCTGTGGCGACCCTGTATGAAGCCATTAGGACTGTGCTTTGGCTGGCACGGATGCCCCTGGTTAGGTTAGCCCATGCTCACTCTGTAGCAGTGGGATACGTGGATATAACTCTTGTTCCTCAGTATGTTTTCTAGGCGTGTGTAACAGAAATAGAAATGTGGGGGAGGGGACCGTATGAGTTGATGCAGAAGCAGCTGAGCTGGCTCGGGGGCAGAGCTGGGACGGTGTCTGATGCCTGTTTGTCAGCATCAACCATTCTCCTCCCCACAAGCATCGGGCCCTGGTCCCCGTCCTGTCACTCAGAGCTCACGTCTGGATGGCGACTATTTCCCAGACACTGCGGGTGAAAGGATAATATAATGAGTCTTTTGTTCAAAAAGCTAAATCAAGAAAAAGAAAGCTGACAGTAAAAAATCTGTGGGGGGAGGCAGGCGTATAGGAAATGCCCCCATAGTGGGGACGAGGCTCAGTGCGGATGTGTTTCCAGCGCCTCTCTGAGGAAACTCTTAGGTGGCCTGTTCGATTCATGTATTTATTCATTCAGCATGTAATCGTGGAACATGTATTCGTATGGGACTGGAGATGTAGAAGTCAACACGGGAGATATTCCTCACCCTTCATATTAACAACCCAGTAAGAAAAACTCTAAAATGGATTCCATCACTGCCAAATGTATGATAATACTTTGAGAACTCATTCACTTAAAATTTTAATGCACTTGTTTAATTTTTCCTATCAAAATAAGGACCTTGATTATTATAATTCATTCTTGCTTGGAAAAAAATGCAGTCTTGTATAGACAACTAAGTATTTCCTAGTTATTGTCATTGTCCTTCTGTTAATGCCACACAGGTTATACATGGCTATTTTGAAGTAAAATGTAAAATGTACTGAGTAACAGCAACATTACATGGTGCCATGCATGGACTGGTTACCATTTACAGAAAGCATAGCATGCGGCATCCGCTTAGTCGGGGGGATTTCCAACCCTGTAAGGTAAGCGTCACTATTGGCATTGCTGATGGCGGGCACTTGAGGGCCTGGGAGCCAGGATGCCACAGGGAGCCCATGTCTGTGCTGCCTCTGAAGTCAGCTCCATTTGAACACAATGCCTGTGTTCTCAACATTCTTCCGCCCCAACACTTAATTATTAGAACCAACTCCTCCGCAAAATAGCCCTTCAAGTATCTGAAACAGCAATCATGTTTTTTCTTAAATCTTTTCTTTTTTTAGGCCAAACACACTTGGTGTGCTCAATATTTATATGACCTGGTCTCCAGACCATTCAGAATATTGTCAACTTTTAATACCAAAGCCCGCACCGTTCCTCAACTGCTGCCTCCCCAGCACACGCTGATGGAGGGTGTTGATCTCGGTTCTTTCCTAAGCAGACGAAAAGCATGCGTTGTCTTACTATATTCTGGCATGCCCCGGGCTCATTATGTCATCACAATAAACTAAACGCCCTACCTCTTGTTTTCCATCCATGGCTATTAAGCGAAGTCTCCCCGTCCTCTATTTTTTGTAGTTTGATCATGAGTGTAAGAATTTCAACTTACTTTCTTTAAATTCCACCTCATTAGGCCTAGCTTGTGGTTTCCCTTTCAGTGATTGAGCTATTTGTCTTCTGATTTATGAGACTTGGAAAAACCGATATATACGCACTCACTCTACTTCTTCATCTGGAACTCCTGAAACAGCATTTTAAATTGAGAGGCTATGTGTTAAATCCTGTGCTACGGGACAGCAGGAGACACTGAAGGGGGAAACACCTTGGCCACTGGAGAATGGGATGAAAATGGGGGGCATTGCTCCTTCATTCTCTCAGCAACTATTTACTGAGCGTTTACTATGTGCCAAACTGTGTTTTAGGCGATGGTGTGGCAGCAGAAGACTAAATGGCAAATCTCTTGCCTGCAGGAGTTTGTATTCTAATGGAATATACAGACAATAAACAAACATATGAAGGAAATACCTAATGTGGTAATAATGATGCTCTGAAGAGAAATAAGTGGGGTGCTGTGTAGGGGTGTCAGGTGTGCGGGTTTGTCATGAGGAGGCTGCCCAGTAACTTCATTGCATAAACCTCTCTCATGGTTATCACGCTGCCCTGGAATTATTAGTCCTTGGTCTGGCTCCTTCTTTAAACAAATTATTTTCCCAGGATATGTTCTGTATCTTATTCATCTAGACATTTCCAGCACCAAGGACAATGGTTCAATAACAGTGTAATGAATTCATAAATGTTCTTAAAACCTGAGTCATAAAAACAATAGTTAGCCTGAGCTGAACAGTCACTCTGTGCTGTGCCCTTGATATTGTCTCATTTACTTGTCCTGACTTGATGAAAACGTTTTTAATTTTTTAAATGATTATTGCCATTCCCATTTTACCAATGAGGAAATTCAGCTACAGAGATGTTCAACCGAAAAGAAAACACACAAACACACACGTGGCTGACAAGCAGTGGACAGGAAATTCACACGTAGGCGCCCTGGTTCCAAACCCCTTGTTTTAGGAGCTGCTGCCCCTGGAACAGAAGTCGGTGCCGTGTGGATCTCCATCTCACTAGAAATATTGTAACATGTGACCAGAAATTATGATTTTCATTACCTTTAAAAAGGAATTTAAGCTAAGGCAGCTCAAAGTCTACCAAGCCAATAAACCCAATTCGTTTACTCCAAATAGTATATCCACGGGCTTGTTTCTAAGTCATCGTTCCTGGTAAGGTGGATCTGAGAAGAGAAAAATGAGAAAAGGGGACAGAATGAGCATTCCCATTCCACGCTTGAAGGCCCAGGTCCTGCTTTTCCTTTGAAGGAGGGTGACCATGGGGGCTGGGGCAGGTCAGGCAGAGGCCGCATTAACAACTGATAAAGCGCCTTCATCCGAACAGGGCTCCAGAAATCATCAGCATCTTATTCATTGGTCAAGCAGCAATGGGGCTGATTTTCCTGATAATTCTCCTCGGCTGGCCAGGCGGCGGGACCGTGCGGAATAAAACCAAGCCAGGCAGTAATGAGCAGGAGCAGCGGGAGACAGATTACACTATAGAAATGAATAGGCCGGGCCGGGTTATCTCTGCTCATTGCGCAATTCTTAGCCCCTGAATGAAGCAAAATGGTGGCGTTTGGGGACCAGTGTCAATGAGGAGAGGGCTGCCTGGAATCTCCGCGCCTTGGACCTAACAATTAGAGGCGGGATCTTTGGGGAGTCTACGCGGGACTACGGGTGTTTGTATGAATATTCCATAATCACACCCTTTGTCTATCACTTGGCTTTCATGGTTAACCTTGCCTTGCTGGAGGGACATGTAAGCTGTTGTACAGCACCCTCCGCATCCATCCCCGCATTTCAATCAAGTGCCTGGGGCTTCCGGGGTGAAGACACTGGAGACAGTGAGGGGAGCATCGTAATTCACGTGGCTGATGAGCTTACAAGTCAGAACTGCCGTTGCAAATATGGCAAGCCTCCGATCACTGAAAACTGCTCACATTTCTCCATTAAAGGGAAAAGGGCAAAACCCACTGAACTTGAACAGTCATCCTTGGTTACATTTTGTTGATGTTTTGTTCATTCCTTTCGTTTATCATTTTTAATGCTCAGTTAGAGTTGACATACATCATTGTCTGTGTTTCAGGTGTGCATCCCAGTGACCAGACATTACATAACTTAGTGATCACCCCACCAGATCCCAGCACGCCCAGGGGTTGCTCTCTTACTGACTGTGTCCCCTGCGTGTATTTGCATCCGGGACTGTTACTGCAGACTGTGCTTCTTCCTCTGCCACGAGAGTGGAACAGGGTTCACAGGCGGGCCCGTCGCTAAGTGTTGGCTTATTTCGTGTTTTGAAAGAACCCTGTGATGTTTCCCAGGTGAGGGCCGCTGCCAGCAGCGCGTGGCGTTCGTCTGCGGGGCCGCCAGGGCGAAGCGGCGCGGACGGTGGGGACAATGGGTGTCTATTCCCCCGGCTCCGGCGGCGGGAAACCTGAGAGCGGGCCGGCAGGTTGGCTTCTGGAGGGCTCGCTCCTTGGCTCCCGATGGCCAGCGTCTCCCGCCTTCCCTCTGTTGTGTCTGCGTCTGAATCTTGTTTCCTAAAGATGCCAGTCATCCTGGCCCAGGGCCCAGGGTAATGACCTCCCTTGACCTTAATGACCTCTTCAGAGACGCTGTGCCCCAACCAGACACCTTCTGAGGTCCGGGGGCAGCACTTTGGCACTTACATTGTGGGGGCACAGCTCAGCGGGAAGTGTTCCTCAGGGCACCCCGCGGGGTGGGGGCCCAGGGCAGGAAGGGCACGGAGGCAGCACCGGCGGGTACCAGGCCCGGGGCGTCACGGGCACCACCAGCTGCCCGCACTCAGGAGAGGGGCCTGTCCTGTCTGTGCCTTCCTCCCTGCAGCGCCGTCACTGGCACAGACAGGGGGGTGGCAGGGAACGTTGCACATGCGTCTGCCTCTGGGCGCAGTCAAAGCAGACGGGGCGCCCTGCACAGACCTGCGGAGAGAGCGGCAGGCCGGTTGCTGGCAGCGAAGAGCACAGGATGGGAAGGGGAGGGGGCCCTGGGCTCTGGGCAGGCACCGACCGGCCCCACCCGGACCGGCCAGGAGGCAGGCATTATAAGGACAGCGTCATTGGCTCAGAAATAGGTCTTACTGTGGAGGTGCGCCCTGAGATCAATTTAAAACCTGTAGAGCTGGACAGTTCACCACTCCTCTGAGTTTTCAGAATGATGGCATTTCTTTCCAAGGCTAACACATGCGATATAGAAAGGTACAGGTGTGTCTAACATCCCGCCACTCAAAACGTAACCAGTGATACTTCTCTATATTCTGAGTAGATGGACGGATGGGCATCTATAATAATAAAAGGGTAATATGCTAATTAGACTGATGTCTTTCCGGTCGTCATTCCGGACGAAGCCAGGGCCGGAGGGAAGCTGCCTGGCTCCCGGGTGCCTGCCGGCGGGGCCAGAGGGAAGCCCGGGTCCCGGGTGCTGAAGGGAAGCCGGTGCCGGCAGCCCGGCAGCCGGGGGAAGGAAGGCCTATTCCTGCATGAATTTTCATGCATCGGGCCTCTAGTGAATATGTAAAAACAGGATCAAAATACTTGCTCTAGGAGAGATGTCAGCTTCCACCATCGATGTCCATGTTACAAGGAGGGAGGGAGAGGGCGCATGCTTCCTCTCATTAGGAGCACAGCCCAGCCCGCCGGCATGGCTCAGTGGTTGAGCTTCGACCTATGAACCAGGAGGTCAAAGTTTGATTCCCAGTCAAGGGCACATGCTTAGGTTATGGTCTTGATCCCCAGTGTGGGGCGTGCAGGATGCAGCCAATCAATGATTCTCTCTCATCATTGATGTTTCTATCTTTCTCTCCCTCTCTTTCCTTCTCTGAAATTCACAGAGCACAGCCCAGAACCTGCTCATACTGCCTCTCTTGCTCCCTTGTCTGCTGGGACGCTGCCGCCTGACCTCCCAGCTGCCAGAGGCATTGGGAAAGGCTGGCTTTACTTGAGTCGTCATGTGCTCAATGTTGAGAACAGTATGGGGGGCCACTATCCATTTTTGCTGTTGTATTTACATGATCAACTGCTGTGTTTTCCATAGTCAACATAGAAATTCTATATAGAAAATATCATTTCCAAGTAGAGAATCATATTATTTGAAAACAAGTACAGAGGGCACCTTCCCTCTCATGTTTATGCATGTGGTCCCTTGTCTAGTTTTAGGCTTTGGTAATGACTCAGTTACCATTTGAATGAGAGCAGTGGTGATGGATGATTTTGTCATCCACCTGCCTCTCATGGAAACACACGAAGTGTTACTATTAACCCTAAGTTTACTAAGAAGTAATCTTAATTGAATGTTTTCATTTAAAATAAATAAGTAAATAAATAACGCCCTGAAGAGGGCACGTGAACTGCAGAGACTTTAAGTAGAAGAATTAATATTTCATCTAAGTAGGTCAATAAATTTAAATTTTTGTGATTCCTAAATGTGGGTTTTAGTGTGAGGGAAGGTGAAGGACAACCAGAGACTAATTAAAAATTGTAATTTAATTCATTTTAGATATACTTGAAGTACTTCTGCATAATACACTTTTTACTAGCTCATTTCAAGGTGATGAAGCCAGGCTCAGAGAGGTAAAGGGTTTTTGTGTAACTCACACAGCCATTAGGGGTATTGTCCGGGCTTCAGTCCAGTCTTCCCAGGACCACATCTGAGTTCTCTCAAGCACCATTCTCTCACCTCAAGTGAGAGGGCGGCTGATCAGCCACGAGGTAGAAAACAATTGAAGATACAGCTCATGCTGCGGTGGACTTCTCGGGAAGAGAGTTCTGGAATGTGGAGTGTCCACAGGACACTTTACTCAGGAGTCTCTGGTCACCGTGCTAACTGCAGGACAGTACCTGGAGATGGGCTTGGGGAGCCACATTTTTATCCAGGGCCCCAGGGTGATTCAAATGCTCACACCGAAGTTGGGTGGCCATTGTTGTAGAAATCAGTTTGCTTAGTGTGATTGGAACCATTCAATCAATTCAGATGATATATTATAGACACACTGCTGGAGGCCTAACAGAAGTGCTGTGGTGAGTGTGAGTATCTTGATGAAGTTCCTATAAGGTTCGTATAGAATAGAGAAAAAGTGAGGGAGAAATCATGCATCAGAGTGGTGACATCCCCTTCAAGTTCTCTGTTCCTTTCTGCTCCAGGGCACACTGACCTGCCTTCCACGGTCAGAGGCTGGTGGGTGTGGGGGACACTCAGGTTTTCAAGTTGGGTACCTCTGCTTTCCACACTGCTTGCTCTTCCTCCAGCTGACCAAAGTGCTGGCTGGCTGGATCCCCACCCTGTATCCTCTGCCTTCTTTTGTGAGTTCCCCAGTTTCTTAGCTCCCAAATAAGCCACTTTCAGGCTCTCTCTGAGAATAACTAAGACTTCAGAAGATCCTATTTTTAATACTCATATAAAGGGAGTTCATAAATAAGACCAACATTTCATTTGATTTGGAAAATGCTTCATATATTTGATACACATGAGATCATATTTTCGCTCCATGTCTTTTTAATTAGTCATCTGGAGACGTAGTAATAAATCCTTTTCTCTGTGTGAGGAGTAATCTCCCTAACATAATAAAACTTGTTATCCAATTTCCTTCTCCATATTAAAAAATTCTAATTTCTTTTATTTATGTATATTTTCTGAAACTCCTACTTGGTGGTTCTTTGGTGAAGAGTCGTGTTATGAATGTCTGAGCTTCTGGTCCACTTTGAAACCTTAGAAATCAGTCAGTCAATCTGACTTTATAGCTCTGCCCAACAGAACCTGGAGGCGAGATGGTGGAATTGTTCATCGCAATAGCCAGACGATTCGATGCTAAAATCATTGAATTCCTGGGAACATTGGACAAGATATTCAATGATATGACTATGTGAGATTTTCTCATATTTCTAAGAACTGTTCCTTCTGCACATGCCAATAATACAAGCATATGATCTAGGCTCACACACAATCACCAAGAGCCACATAACCTCGGAAATACAAATAGCACATTATCCCTGATGAAGTCCAAGTTTAGGTGACTTGTCTGGGCTTTGCATTGGAACTGCAATACAAAAATATAGCCCCACATGCATTTGGGATTTAATTTTGTAATTCCTTGACTTGCTAATGAGCAGTAAGAGTTTGAATTCCTATTTAAAATCAGGCTTTGTAAATGCCTAAGCCTCAATTGTGTATGCAAATATCACACATTTTTCTACTGTGTGGGATAACTGCATATGCAAACAGGTAATTTGACAGTTAATGATTCATCTGCACGTGCAAACCCACAATTTTAACATACAGATGCCAGTGGATGCGTGTAAATCATATTTCATGTGGGCCTTATTTGCAGAAACCAACCCTTTTAAATAGTTTTTGTTTTTTTCTTTACGGAAAATCTGTTAATATTCCAGAGATATTCAGGTAGGAAAATACTTTAAAATGTTCAACAAAAAGTACTCCTTTTTGCCCATTTAATTTTCAAAACAAAAATGGGTCATTTTAGTCCCAAAGTTATCATATGTACTATATATATGTACATATATGTATATATACATACACACACATATATATAGTATGATGCAGGTATGTGTTTGATCAAAAAATATAAAATCATGACACAGCTGATTCTGTATTTATCATCTTAACACTTTCCAACCTGAAATAACATAAAAGCTTTTTTTCTTCAAAAGACCAATATTTCAAAGGTGTTGATTTATGTAAATCAATAATTTATCCCCTTGCTGTCTCTGCTGGCTGCCAGCCAGATGCCCCTCGCTCTGCGGGGCCAGACAATGCCAGCTGCAGCGCATAATGGCCTGTGCTTCATGGAGAAATAAGAGCATAAATATTTTAAAAATCCTGCTACAGGAAATAGGGAGGCTTGGGGTGGGGGCGAGAGATTTTACTGGTTTATTGTGAGCGTAGAACAAGTCTACATATTTTATGGGCTGGTTTTATCAGAAGTGGAGGCAGGGCTGTCTCTTCGCCTGATTTTTATCTCCTAACAAGCCTGACAGACCCAAGTCTTTTCAGAGCAATTTGTTGAAGACATCTGGTGAAGCTTTCTAGGGGATGAACACACTGCCGAGTGTTCCTCTGGCATCAGTTGGCATGGCAACCAGTGAAAGACTATTCAATATCAGTAGGTTTCAAAAAGGTTGAGGCCTAGTTGAAAATCCATTTGGGCTCCTACCTGCAAAATTCTTTTGAAAATGCACTAAATCTTTTCTTAGGGCTCCAGAGACTGAACCAATATGTACAACTGTGGCACCTTCAATCTTGCATAATTTTCAAAACATGGGACTAATGACTCCAGTCACCGGAGGTATTACAGGAGACCTGGGCCCGCACGCCTGCTGAAGAGGAATTAGGAGAAATATGGCTGCTGTTTCCCTTCGTGGCTTATGCAGAAGACAAGAGTGTTGTTTTCAAATATCTGAAAAGGCTAAGTCACTAGGGTCAAATGAAGGAATGACAATCTTCACACGTTTGTTTAAAAATCAGATTTGTCTTCAAGAATGAAATATGATTGTTAATGCTAAAAGTAAATAACTTACTTTAAAATATTTATGTCCTTAGGACATTTTAATGTAGATTTCTTTTAAAAGAGTGTTACTATTTTATGCTAAAATATTCCAGTTCAAAGACACTTTATATATTTCTACAAACCAGTTTCAGAAATATGCTTTGCTGTCAATTAAATTATAATTTTTTGAAAAGCATATAAACACTACCAAGGTCTTTGCTGGTATACATCAAATTTTTACAAACTGTAACTAAGCTAATGTAACATTAACTAAAATAAAAAATTCCCATCTTCCTTTTTCCAAAATATTTATTGTATGGCACTGTAAATTTACAGCCAGCTTCCTAAATGAAATAAAGGAAGAAAAAAAAAAGAAATTTTCTAAGAACATGTCCTAACGTATATAACGTGAGAAAAATAAATCACAAAGTGCTATGTCATGGGCCTGACCATGAATGAGTTAGTTTTACTTAAATTACCCAATTCAACAGAGGGTAGCCACAAAGTTAATTTTTAAATAAAAGGATGCTAATTAAAATGCAATTAATAATGTTCTTCTTGAATGACTGACTTTTCAATAGCCCAGGAAACGTGTGCCTGGAGCCCGGTGGCCTCCACCACATCCCCAGGATTCCTAGAGAGGATCGACAGCAGAGCCACGCAGGGCAGCGCCAGGGTGTGAGATGTCCGGGCGCCCTGCGAGGTGACTGACGTCAGGCACACGCGAGGCCTGTTCAGGGAGCCCCGCAGGTGCACAGTGTCCCAGCCACTGCGTCAGCACCACACTCCCCTCCTCTGCTTCGGAGGCCATGGGGCTGTGTACCAGCGGCGATGCCGAGGGCAGGAGGGCACAGAGAGGCCTGGGTATTTGGCCCAAGATCTGGGTATCTGTCCTGGTTCTAACCCTGCTCCTCCGAATGACAGGGCGCCCCTCTCCTCCCGGTTCCTTAAACTCCCTCCGGAGAGGATGGCAGGGCGGCTGCCCGCGCCTCCCGCCGCGTTGGCAGACGGCAAGTCCGCTCGGTGAGACAGCCGGGAAGCAGAGCGTTCTGAGGCACACATTGGATTGCTGCTGGGAAAGCAGGCATGCGGGGTGGGTAAAGATATTTAACATAATCAGTAACGCCATTCAATTTCTCTGCATTTAGAAATGCAGTGCCCTCAAAGCTAGCCAGTGAGCCCCAAGCAGCAACCTCCTCTTCTGGGTCTACAAACAAAAGGTGCTTCCTCCGTTCTCTCTCTCTCTCTCTCTCTCTCTCTCTCTCTCTCTCTCTCTCTCTCTCCCTCTCTCTCTCTCTCTCTCTCTCTCTTTCTCTCTCTCTCTCCCTCTCTCCTCTCTCTCTCTCTCTCTCTCTCTCTCTCTCTCTCTCTCTCTCTCTCTCTCTCTCTCTCTTTCTCTCTCTCTCCCCCCCCCCCCGAAAATCTCCCAGGAAACTACTGGCTGAGGTGCCATGGCCACAGGGCAGCTGGGAAAGGAAAGTCTTGCTCACTCTCCAAGCCCATTGACACGGAGCCCCTTGCTTCCCGCTGGCCAGAGCTCCAGGGTACTTAGAAAGGAGCTGTAGCAGAGCCACGTTCAGTACAAATGAGAGAAACTGAGGCTGGATGAGGTTAAGTAATTCATCCTCAGTCATAATGGCCATGAAAGATCTTACTCAGTTCTGTCTCCAGTCTTGTGTATATGAGAACAGCCAGAGAAGGGCATGTTCTTCATATTTATTCAAGTGAACAGTGAGGATCTTGTATGGATGGATGAATAATTTACGGTGGGACTCCTAAGGAGAAGTGTGTCTGACTCCCTCCTCCTAGTCACCCAAACGGGCTGTATCGAAGCAAACCTTAACGGCTCCCGGAATTCTAGGCCACTCTCAGCCATTTGGAGGTGCCAGGTCATTGTTGCTGTAGAGACCACACAACTCTCAAGGTTCTCACATGTGGCTGGGCGAGGGCTGGTCTGTGCCGGCACCTTCTGCTGAGAAACACAGGCGGACACGGCCATCAAGGCCCACACGCTGCCCGCCCCTGCGCTGGGCCCCCTCCCCCCCCCCAGTCTGGGTGACGGTGCCTCCCCTCCCCCAGCAGATGCCTTCTTCTCCACCTCTGACCCGGGGCCTCCCGGTCACTGGATTGAGGGACAAGGGGTGGGAAGGAATAGACAGTCAGCCGGCATCTGAACTGCGTGTGCGTGGACCGGAATACATTTTTAATGGGAACATCTGTTGAATACGGGGCGTCCCGCCCTGCGGGGCTGGGTGCAGACAGTGTCACAAAGCCTGAGTCTGTCCCCGAGCCCAGGGCTCCTGCTCAGCCTCCTGGGCATCGTGGTCTAATCATTTCCAGGGTGCCAGGAGCATTCTGTGGCAAAACCGCAGGGGACGCTCCCCCGGACAGTTTGGGTGGGAGAGAGACTTAGAACACAGCCCGGGGCCCATCGGTTGCCTTCAGGCGGGTGGTTCCATCGTGGCTTCAGCCACCACAGTGCTCCAACCCAGACCTGAAGTTTATCTTCCACTCAGACCTGCGGTTCACTCCCCCGCACCCTGATAATATGTATCCTGGAAAATCGCATTATCTACTACTCGGTGTCTGGCAACGTACCACCCACAAAATGCATGTAGCCCGTTTAGCTAAAAAATGGAAGGAGGATGGCAGGATTCAGCATGGATGACAAGCACACCAACAGATCAATAAACTAAAAAGGAGGGTGCGGGGTGACCATCGTCTCTCAGTGAGGCAAGCAGCACCTGGCACGTGAGAACAGGCAGGCAGGATTTTGTCAGTATGTTGAATGTCTTCAATTCCAATTCAAGGTACCAAGTTTGGCTTTCAAAATACGTTCTCTTGTTGGGTTTGTTGCTAATTTTAAAATCTGAATTAGATTCTTTATATGGTAGCACGCTTTAAACTCAGAGAACTCGTAAGAAAAAATGAATAGGTTTTTACCTGACTTTAATCAACAGACACTATGCGGTACCAAGTATATCACCATCTGAACGGAGCTGGGACTGTAGAAGTAAATAAAGCGGCGGAGGCTCCCCGTCAGAGGCATCCGGGCTGTGTGAAGGAGGGGCACCCCCCCACACCCCCCCACCCCCCCCTGCGCCACAGCACCATGTCCAGAAGCCAAGGGAGCTTGAAGTAGGAAGTGGTCTGTTCTGTCGGAGAGGTCAGAGAAAGGTCACCCAGAGGAAGTGAGACTTGAGCTGCAATTTAAAGGACGGCTGGGCCTTCTTACATGGAAAAGGGTCAGGGGGAGCGAATTCCAGGGACAGGGAAAGGCCCGGACCAGAGAGCACAGCCTGTTTGGAAGGAATATGAAGTAACGGGGGATGATGTTCTAGAATGTAAACTTAGCAAGGTCGTCTGCGACCTTCTTGTTCAGGTCCTTGGATGCCACCGCTGGACCTGCGATTTCTGCTCGGGACAGGGGGACAGGGGGGAAATGGCTGGCCAGCGACCAGGCGCAGCGGAGCAGGGAAGCAGAGTGGGACCGGGGGTTTCTCTGCCCTGAAAAGTTGGAGCCAACGTCTGGAGGGTGGGCACATGGGGGAAGGGGGAGAGCATTAAAGTACCCCCTTGGATGAGGCTGGCATTCGTTTTCCCTTCGTTCATGTTCACTGAGCATGGTGCTGTGAAGTGGAGAAAACTGGATTTTTAAAGAAATGACTGGCTCCGCCCCTGAGGAGAGATCCCCGTGGTGAGGAAGGGGGTGGAGTGGGAGCAGCTACACCCCCCGTGAGAGTGAAAAGTACGGGCAGTTACCCGAGACTCCGTCCCCGGGCCCCCCCCTGGAGCTGGGTTCTGGGAAAGGCGGTCCTCCAGCTCCAGGTGAACTGATGAAGGAGAATTCGCCACTAAAATCGGCGTGGCCTGGAGCCCATGTCAGTTCCCTGGCTCTCTTTTCCCTGTATAAAGAGGGGGCACAGGCCGATGGCTGGCCCTCACCCGCCGCCCATTAGAATCACCAGGAGATTCAGAAACACCGGCCGGGCCGGGCCCCACTGCAGACCCATGGGGGGCCGCGTCTTGGCCGCTCTGTAAAGCTCCCCAGGTCATGCCCATGGGCAACCAGGGCGGGGATCACCCAGTGAGATGCCGGTGAGGCCCCTCTCCTTGGGGAACAGACACTCGGGACCGGCCCAGGCCGACACTGCAAACAGCAGGTCATCTGTCCAGCGCGGCCTTCCATTCCGTCAGCTTCCCCCTCCTGCCCCTCAAATGGCGCCCCCATGCTCCCCGGGAAGCCCCAGAGGACGCGCACCCATACTTTGGAAGTGCCCAGTACCAAGGATTTCCTTCATCTTGAACAAAAAAAAAAGGGGGGGGCCTGGCTCACGTCCACGTCCACCCGAGACGGGTCCCTGCTGAGAAGCGCTCCCACCGCCCCCCGTGTCAGGCTCAGGCTTCTCCTCAAAACCCCAGTGGCTGGCCCCACCCTGAGCCTGGTTTTTCCTTTGTGAAATTTTACATGCACTCCGTCCCCTTTCTACACGTCGCCTCCGATCCGAATGCCACCCTATTTCCTAAAGCCGGTTCTCTTACTGTTTTTGTGAAATCTGCCCAGACCTTGCTTTTTGGAATTTATATCACCGTTCTCCAGTAATATTTGCATAACTCATTTATTTTAAAATTCATCACTCCCTGTAAGACCTCGTATTCTTGTCTGAACTACTATCAAATTTTTCATCATGTTTACCTCATTTGGGAGGAATTAAATAAAAAGAAAATTAAATAAGAAATGAAATAGGATAATTATAAAGGGGATTAAATTTAATTAAATAAATCAGTATAAAGGATAACAGAATTTTAAATGGCCAAGAGCTATAGAAATGTAATTTATTTATCCATCCATTCATTGATTCATTTGGTATATCTTTATGGAGGACCTATACTGCGCTGGCTTTATTTTACATGCTAGAGATTTGAGGGGGGGGAAATCCTTGGGAACATGTATTTCTGCATTCTATTGGGGAGAATAGACAATATGTAACTAAAAAAAATGTGTATAATATGCCATGTGGTAATAATCACAATGAAAAATACCTCTTTGCAGATACAATAAAACAAAAAGTCAGGAGTGAAAGAGGATAATTAAAGTATTTCTTCTTGTCTTTTGATAATCCCCAAACCAAACGGCAAAGCGCACACTGGAGTTGACAGTGTGGAATGAAGAGTTCGAAGTCTCCTCCACATGCAGGCCTGGTGAGGGGGAACCCCGGGGAGCCACGGGCAGTCTCCTAACGCCACCCCTGCCCTTGGCCGCTGACAGGAGGTGTCAGTGCCAGGAAGCGGGGCAGGCGCTGCGGGCCCTGGGCGTCAGCACCTCGGGGCAGGTGCCGAGAGGCCCGTGCAGACAGGAGTGGCCTGTCCCACCGCCGGCCTGCACTTCCGGGCGCCGGTTTGTGTGGGGGCTGCGAGGGCGCTGACCAATCTTAGGGGAAAGCCTTCTGCTCCTTCGAGAGCGTGGCACATTCTTAGGAAAAAAACAACAATAAGGAGAAGAAAGAGAGTGCGAATGGTCTCTACTGCTTGAGCTCCGGTGGTGAATTTTCAACACACGGGCACTAATAGGTAGCCATGAGACATTTTGTAAAGTGTGTGATGTTGAAACTCACTCGAAAAAAGGTGTGTGTGTGTCCGTGTGTGAGTATGTATGTGATTTACATGGAAACATTTACATAGCATTTAAAACACCTAGAGTCTTCTAGCCACAAACTGGGTGTATATTGAGAAGCAATATTCTAACTTTCCTGTGTGTACATCTGTGTGTATGGATATGTATACAGGATGAATATGCATACTATTTGAGTTTATGTCATTCTCATAGCATGCGTATATAGCCATAGCCTCTAAAAATTATTAGACTATATGGCTGGAAAGGTTCTCGTATGTGTACACATTCAATCTGAGGGCACATATCTGCCATCGATTTGTATTTCATATGTCTTACCTAGGGATTTGTACTTGGGCAAAAAGGGTTAGAGAGTCCATTAGCTGATCTGAATTTATGACAATAAATCCCTTGATGTTCAGCTATGACAGGAATTGCTCTCCTCTAATGAGTAATAAATGTGGGTAAGTCATGTGTCCCATTGGATTACTTGGCTACAATCACATTGAGAAGATGGCTAATTGTCTAAAATTTATCCAAATCCAATACAAATTTTATTGCCGCTAATTGCCTTTGCAGGTTTCAGAGTGTTAAGCATGTCTGAATGTATTTGTCCCAGCACTTACTCCTGTGAACACGTAACACATGGAGAGAATAGTCATCGCTATCCAATTCAAGCTCCTCAGATATTTTGGTAATTTAACATTAAGTTCCTATGACTTGAAATATAACTTTCTGTTTTTAGAACTGTGACAGGTTGGATTTTTAAATTAAATATTTTTGTCCTGGGTAGTCTGTTCTCATTGTGTTGCAGTTTTGACATGACTTAATTACACTAGTAAGATCACTGTTAGTAACCAGTAGCAACATATCAATACACCTGTTAGTGCTATTGTAGATTTATTCACCTTCTCATTCTAAGTCAGCTGAACTAATTTACCCAGTGCCAGCATTCTAAACAGTTGTTTACAGAGTTTTTATAACCTTAAAGTAATTGCAGTTATAAAAGTGGTGTTTTTTCATATAGTAAACAAATTTTAAAAGTCTACAAAATACATAAATTTTAGCAAAATAAATGAGCAATTTTATAGCTAAATCCTATATGATAAAAGCTTAATATGCTAAATGTCCAACCATTTGATCATTCATGGTTCGATCAGTTGCTATGAGGCACACTGATCACCAGGGGACAGATGCTCCGACTGGTAGGTTAGCTTGCTGCTGAGGTCTGGGCCATTGGGACTGAGCAAGAGGGGCCGGACATGCCCTAGAGCCCTCCCACGGTCCCTCCTCAGCCCCAGTCATGCACAAGTGGGGTTCCTCGGCCTGGCCTGAGCTGTCTTGCAATCTGGTACCCCTCAGGGGATGTCAGAGAGCCAGTTTCAGCCCGATCCCCGCAGGCCAGGCCCAGGGACCTCACCATGCACTGTGTTTCGGGCCTCTAGTCTATATATATATAAAAGCCCAGCAACCGAACGGCAGAACGATCAGAATTACCGGTCGACCAGTCACTATGACGCACACTGACCACCAGGGGGCAGACGCTCAATGCAGGAGCTGCCCCTCAGTGGTCAGGGTGCTCCTACAGTGGGAGCGCCACTGTGCTGACCGGGATGAGCAGCACTCCCACAGCAGGCCAATCCACGCAGGCCACGCCCCCCACCAGTGCACGATCCCGTGCACCAGGCCTCTAGTATGTAATAAAAGGATCTCTTTTTTAAGATTTCTATTGGACTTTTAAAAGGCTTTTCCTTTATAAACAAGCTCATAAAATTTATAAAAATCTTCAAAGATATTTTGGATAAAATGTTTGATTTTGAAATATTCTTTATAGTGAAAAAGCCCAATGTACAATGATTAGATTAAGAAAGGATTAATACAGAGAGGGGGGGAAAAGAGAATTAAATGAAATAAGTAAATATATATTTCATAACAAAAAAATCAATGACAAAAATTCAGTTTATTTTTTTAAATTTCTTCATTGATTAAGGTATCACATATTTGTCCTCATCCCCCCATTCCCATCCCAAACCCTTCCCCACATATGCCCCCACCCCCCTGTTGTCTGTGACCACTGGTTATGCTTATATGCATGCATACAAGTCCTTTGGTTGATCTCTCCTCCTTTCCCCCACCCTCCCCTACCTTCCCTCTGAGGTTTGACAGAATGATCGGTGATTCCCTGTCAGTTCATCAGTTTAGGGTAAAAATTCAGTTTAGTCAGACTTTCTACTCCATTGAAAGGAAAAAGTAGAGAATATGGACAGATTGTCTATACAGAAAACCCCAAATAATGAATTTTAAAAAGTTTTTTAAAAAGTAATGAGTCTAATAAGTTAATGCTTTAGAAATCAAGGAGAGTTCTTAAATATCAGTAATGATGCAATGCAGTGAGATAATGAGATGAATAATAGCATAACAGCATCACAAATCACTTTTCACTGTTCATGTGCCTGTGGGAGGCCCTAAATCTATTGGGAAGCAGCTGACAGTGGGGCCTGCAGGGCTCAGTGTCTAGGGAAATGGAGCAGGAATGCACTGGTATCTGAACTTGCTGTTTCGCTGGTGAGCAGCATTCTGGGCATCACAGCTCAGCCCACATGTGAGAAGTCAGGTGCACCTATCCACATTTTTCTGGGTTCCTTGTCTCAGTGCCAATTTGGAATTATCCTGTCTAATAAAAGAGTAATATGCAAATTGACCATCACACCAAGACACAAGATGGCCGCCCCCATGTGGTCAAAGATGGCTGCCCCCATGTGGACACAAGATGGCCACCACAAGATGGCCTGCAGGGGAGGGCAGTTGTGGGAAGTTAGAGGTGACCAGGTCAGCAGAGGAGGGCAGTTGGGGGTGACCAGGCCAGCAAGGGAGGGCAGTTGAGGGGGACCCAGGCTTGCAGGGGAGGACAGTTGGAGGGGACCAGGCCTGCAGGGGAGGGCAGTTGTAGGCGATCAGGCAAGCAGGGAGGGCAGTTATGGGTGACTGGGCCAGCAGAGGAGGGCAGTTGGGGGAGACCAGGTCATCAGGGGAGGGCAGTTGGAGGGCACCAGGACTGCAGGGAAGGGCAGTTGGGGGTGACCAGGCCTGCAGTGGAGGACAGTTGGGGGGTTACCCAGGCCTGTAGGGGAGGGCAGTTTGGGGGGACCAGGCCTTCAGGGGAGGAAAGTTGGGGGAGACCAGGCCAGCAGGGGAGGGCAGTTGGGGGGACCAGGCCTGCAAGGGAGGGCAGTTGAGGGGGGTACCAGGCCTGCAGAGAAGGGCAGTTGTGGGGGACCAGGCCTGCAGGGGAGGGCAGTTGTGGGTGATCAAGCCTACAGGGAATAGCAGTTGGGGGGGGAAGACCTGTAGGGGAGAGCAGTTGGGGGGAACCAGACCTGCAGGGGAGGGCAAGTTGCAGGGGACCAGGCCTGCAGGGGAGGGCAGTTGGGAGCCAGCAATCCTAGATTGTGAAAGGGATGTCCAACCGCCCATTTAGGCCCGATCCCACATTCCTCAACGGGTCCCAGATTAGAGAGGGTGCAGGCTGGGTTGAGGGACACCCCCCCCCCCCCCCCCCCCGTTCATGAATTTCATGCACCGGGCCTCTAGTAATTTTCATATTTCTTTGATAACTATGAGTATTTACATATCCCAAAGTTTTGATGTTATGTAGGGAAATTAAAATTATATAGCACTGGGATAATAAGACTGAAGCCCCATTGAGGTTGATTAATAAAGAAAAGCATAGTAAATTCACACAGACACACACACACACACACACACACACACACACACACACACACACTAATAGCAAAAGCAGGTAGACAACCCTAAGCAGGAGAGAACAGATTTAAATGTGGGTCTCAAAAGAAAAGAACTAACAAAATACTTTAGCCAAAAGCTCAATATATTCTGCTTTCTAGTATTTATTATTATTTACTAGTCGGATGATAAATCCATTTGTAGTACTGTATGTGAATTTTTAATTTTTTTCCCTTTTCAATAATATATGCCATTAGCAGTAATCAAAAGGGTCACTGAGATTTCTACTTCTTGAGTCATTTTTCAAGAGTTTTCAACAAAGGATTAAAAAAAGAAGAGAAAGAATATAGAGAACTCTAAATTTGGAGTTAACTTACAACAATTTAATATATGATTTGGTATGACAGTAAAAAGTTTAGGATATCAAGGTTAGGAGAAAAAAGGAAGAAAACAGTAGCTTAAAAATGATTTTTTTTTTTTGCAATCAATTGAAACAGGTTGAGTTTCTTAAAAGAGTTGTGAGTGGTTATGCTGAAGTGAAAGGTCAGGTACGATGTGATAAAAGCCTTTTGAAATATACACATGAATTCCCCATACTGCACACCGAATTGTCATATATTGACCCACATAAATAATGTGAGTGACTTCAAGAAAGTTTGCTCAACAACCTGGTTATCAATCCCAAATGGTGGACAAACTGGAAAAGCATGTGCTTCAAGTGTAACGTGATGGACAGGGCTGACCAGAAGGAGAGTGGGGAAAGTAGGCTTTTGAGCAGGGAGAGATAGAACTCAGACGTGTCCAAAAAGCGAGGTGGTGTTGACTGGCAACTATCAATACCAAGAAAGAAATGTCATCTCGGGAAGAGAAATCGATTAGCTGATACAACTAACGCACAATATATGAAACAAGCAGCAGTGAGTACAAGCAGCTAACTGTAAAAAAAAATTAAAATTAAAAAAAATATTTAAAAAGTATAGAGGCCCATGATATTTTCTCAGAGAATGAAAGATACTTTAAGGAATATAAGATAACTATAAAGATAAAAACTAATAGGTCAAAAGATAAAAGAGATCAAAATATTAAACATTTTTAAAGGCATATAGCACAATAAAAAAAAAGAATTTGCATTGTACATATACAAGTTGCCTTTCTTCCATCCAGAGCAGTTGAAGCCACTAACACTCACATACTCATAGGCACTGACACACAAGCACAAGCACGCAGGTAGGAAATACTACAGTTTTCAAAAAAAATTATTCAAAAAATCAAAAGTTACCATTCCCTGTATGTAAAGAAATGAAAAGCAAAAATCAACCAAATGAAGTATTATTTCTGTGTCAATATGGCAATTCAAAATAATCAGCACTTAGTTAAAAAGTAGGACGGCAAACATCCTTACAACTCCGCTGATGCAACCTCCTTAGAGAGAATATTTGAAAATCTATATCAAAAGCGATTTTGTAGTAGAAACCTATCATAAGGAAGCCATAAGACACATATTAAAAATATTTTCTACCGTATCATTCACAACAGTCTTATGTTATAATAAAATCAGGGAAATAATCTAAATACTCGTCTGTTAAGGGTTGATTGGATAACTATGATATAGACAAATATAGAGGATTCCATACTCATAAAAATCATATTTAGAATAACAATTATTTGGATAAATATTTATGATATAGCCTTAAGTAAAGATAACTAGATTATAAAATATTTTGTACAGTAAGTGCCAAATATATAAATGTATTTTATGTGCATGTTTATAGTAAAATATTAGCATGTGAGTAATGGTAACTGCTGGGTGGTAGAATTCTGAGTACTTACTAAATTTTGTATAGTAAACAAGCAATTAGTGATAGGCAAGTGGTATATGGTTTTAAAAAGTTGGGCAATAGCCATGAAATACATGCAAAGATCTTTCAGGCTAAATCGGGCTCAGGCTAGACTGTGCTGAGCCATGTATAAAACCTTTTGCTCCTGCTTGATTTTACCTACCCCCTTCCCTTCCTAAATGCATACAAACAGATATGTCAAGCCATGGCCTGTGCTATTCAACACTCTGCTAGTAGAGATTCTATTCAATGAGTTTAAGATAGTCACCTCCTCTAAATAGACATAGTCTTCAGGCTCTTGGTTTGACTAGCAAATGGTTGCTTCATGACCAAAAACAAAAACAACAAAGGCCTCCCTTCAAGTCATGTAGGAGCCACGTGGCATGGCCAGTGACCCGCGGGCAGCACATCAATGCCCCTCACCTGCTCTGGCGGGCACCTGGGAGCAGTGCAGGCCTGCACGTCTCTAACCTCAGCCCCCGGGAAAGCTGTCTTCCTGATATCCTTGCATATATCTTTCTGTGTAGAAAAATGGCCATTCCCTAGCGCTGTGGCTCACTGGATAGAGCATCGGCCCACGGACTGATGGGTCCCGGGTTCAATTCTGGTCAAGAGCACATGCCCGGGTTGCAGGTTCGATCCCCAGTAGGAGGCAGGAGGCAGCCGATCAATGATTCTCTCTCATCATTGATGTTTCTCTATCTCTCTCCCTCTCCCTTCCTCTCTGAAATCAATAAAAATATGAAAATAAAAGAAATATACCTTAACTATAAGTGCTTATTTCATTTCTATTTTCAAATATGGCTTTTCCAAAATAGTAGTAATAATTTTAGGAGAGAACTTAGTTGGAAATGAATGAGACTTTCTTGATCATCAGAATAACAAAATACTGAGACAATACCTTAGGAAATGTAAGAAGACAAGTGATTAATATAAACATTTTAGCTGAAATGTAGGTGCTAAATTAAATAATCTGCCCAAATCCTTCCCTTTTGTAATCCTGTTACCTAGAGACACTTCAATCTATTGCAATATCTAAGAAATGAGGGAATTGGGGTTTAGTTTAGAATGTGCTCTGGGGACAATCAGGTAGGCGGGAGATTTTTCAAAAACCAAGAAATCTCTGTTCTTTTGTAGTTCTTGTGTAATATTAACACTTTATTTGCATAATGTCAACCTTTGTATTAAATTTACTCAATTTTATTATCAGATGAAAATGGTATTGGGAGAGCTCAACACTACATTATTCCAGTAAGACATTTGAAAGGGAGAAATGTACAGAAACACTACTTGAGATTGGATAAGTATATATTGGGTGATTTTCTGATTATTTTTTAAAAATATTGTTTCCAGTTTCATGTACATATTTGGATAAACCCACTGCACGTATGTGTTATGTATATTTTAAATGGGAGAAATGCCAATAAAGCCCATGGAGCAAATATATAGTCATTCTGCAAATTATTTATCTGGAAACCTCAAGAGCTTTTTGCTGCTGTTTCATCTGTCAGTTAAATTTGTTTTAGTGGCATAAGCACTAGTCATTACTGTATTACTGTATATAAGGTAGCCATGAAAATATGTACAATTTACATGTAAGAATGATCGAATAAATAAAAACGTAAGGGTACAGTCTGTCATGATCAACCCATGTACCTCCGCAAGCGCCAATCAGCCTTTTGCTTATTCTTCTGTGTGAACATGTACACACTAATTTAACTCACTTTTTCAAGTGAAATATATATCACATTATTAAGTCTGCAGGCATATGCAATCTCACACATTCTTAACAGAGCTGGGCTTAAAGAATTTTGCAGATTCCTAAAACAACTTATTGAAACCTCATGAAAAATAGTGAAGCAATCTAAACATAATCCATGACATTTTTTAATGCATCAGCCAGAATACCTATAGATAATGCACAGATAGTAATGGGTGTTAAATGAATACATGTTATACTGATCCATTAGTAATTTCTTTACTAACATGACCTAAAATTGGCAATTTTATATTGTATTTTCCCTTCTAAGATATAGAATTAGAGGAAGTGAAGAAAGAACTCGCAGGCGATCCCGTGGACAGTGTGGACAAATATGCCCTACCACAACTAACGTGTGTGACCTCGGCCCCGAGCAAGCCCATAGGAAACTTGTCTTGGAGATCAGTTTGTAGAGTTGTCCTTTTCTGACTAAATCACCTGATTTCCAGGTCAGGAAGACAGACTGAAAAACATACTCAGAAAAGTCCCTATTCCAAACATAAATATAATAAAAAGGATATTTTTAAAAGAACCTTCAAATACATTCCACAGATAGTTTGCTCCCTGAATCTGTAGTTTAGGGGAAGAGGTTGGAGCTATGTTAAACGTCTTCCATCTATGTTTATAAATTTGAGGACACCAACAAAGAGATGCCATTTTTATCCATAGAATAGGATTGGGTTCCGGGGAGAGAAAAGGAAAACATAGTGGATAGCAGGGTCCAGGACCACGCCCGCATCCTCAATATTTAACTCCTGGGCAGAGCGAGCAGAGAAGGGCCAACAACACAACACAAATGAGCAGGAATAACCGCTGGCCTTGGGGAAGAAAACGAAGGAGTGGAAACACCAAAGGCATTAAAAAAACAAAGACGGAAAATGTGTCAGCACAAAGGTGCTGCACTGTGTCCGGCGTTCCTGAGAGGCCAGGAAGGTCACAGGGACAGAGAGCTGACTTGCATGCAGCCAGGGGCACTCCGTGGGGAAATGAGCCAGAGGAGTGTCCGTGGGGGTCCAGGAGCACAGAGACAGACGCGTATGTCATTAAACTGGTCATAACATGTATGTGTTCTTCAATAATTCAAAACTTGAGTGAGTGTACGCATAAATGGCTACTCTGAGCCCACGCCAGTTTCTAAGTTAAGAGAGGTCTTGATCATTGTCTAAGCTGCTGGGTCTCATCTGGAGAATCTAATCCACTCCAGGGGGATCCTGGAGGGTTCAGATTCCGTGTAGGTTCTCCAGGATTTCTCAAAGATATTCTCATCGGTAGCCCTGGTCTCCACAGAACACCACTGGACACGGAGTGGTCAGCAGGACCCTGTGCACGTCTGGGAGCCTCGGGGGAGAGACCCTGCCCCAGCAGAAGCTGCCTGTGGAAAGGGGAGCTGTGCGCGAAACTGATCACCACCCGCTCGTGCACCGGCCCGGCCCGCGGTACTATGAGGTCCTGGGCATCTAGCACAGCTCCTGAAACACGCTAGACCAGTGGTCGGCAAACTCATTAGTCAACAGAGCCAAATATCAACAGTACAACGATTGAAATTTCTTTTGAGAGCCAAATTTTTTAAACTTAAACTATATAGGCAGGTACATTGTTATTAACTTAAATAGGGTCCTCCTAAGCTGGCCTTTGCTAAAAACTCAAGGGGCCAAAGAGCCGCATGTGGCTCACGAGCCGAAGTTTGCCAACCACTGCGTTAGACCCTCAGGAGCTGCTTATTGGGTTGCTATGGAAACGGATGCAATGCTTCCCGTCTCCCCTGATTCTGGTCTCCGCCCTGGGCGCGGTGGGCTGCAGTGTTTGGAGCTTCGGGTGAAGCTTTGTTCAGTAGCATCTCGCTGACCTGGTCGCCCAGGCAGGCTTGCTGGTCCCACGCCCGGCCTCCTGGTCCTGCCGGGGAGCCCCTGGGCGGCTCCCAGAAAGGCTGAGCTGCTGTGCCAGCTCCTGTGCTTCCCCAGAGCAGGCCCATCCCGAGGAGGGAAAGCCCAGATTTCCAACAGGAGTGACAGGAGCTCCGTTCTCCTAGGCGCCCCGGCGGGAGCAGCGCTGTGATGGCGTTGGGTTTGACAGCGCCCAGTGATTGTGGATTTGCTGTGAGAGCACAATGCCCCCTCTTCCATTTTATTCTTGCCAAGGACCTGCAGATCCGACTAATGATTGTACAGCTTCCATCTCACCACCCCCATGTGCCTCCCCCCGGCACAGGCTGGGGAAGGGGAGGCTAGTAATACGCCAGTTTGAATGAGAGACGAATGTTGTTTCCTTCCTCCTGTGTTTTGTTGTTTGCCAGCCTTTTTTAAAAAAACTTTTCTTTCTTAATTTCTGGGTCAGAAACAGGCAAACCCAGCATTTTCTGACTTAAATAACTCATTGCCGTTCCGTCGCCTTGTCCCAGCTCCTAGTGACATTCTGGCCCTTTTCTAGATGGGACTTGAGTCCCGCAGGCTTCCGGTTAGAGGAATGTGAGCCACGGTGAGTCTCCAAACGCCAGCGACCCCCAGGGCTCAGGAGAGCTGAGCTCCAGCTCCGCCGTCTGCGGTGTGTAAACTTCCAGAACATCTCCCGTGTCCTTCCAAGCGCGGCGCGTTTCCACAGTCTTATGTTCTTTTTTTTTTTTTATTTGGAAAATGTCAAACCTACAGGGAAAAGGAAAGAGTAAGATGAACACTGTATATCCTTCCCCCGGATGCACCTGTCCTTAACACCCTGCCCTGCGTGCTTCCTTTCCCAGGGTCACTCTTCCTCACAGAATGTACATTCTTTCTCTCCTGCCCCTGCTCATCTACCTATCATCTATCTATCTATCTATCTATCTATCTATCTATCTATCTGCCTGTCTATCTATCTATCTATCTATCTATCTATCTATCTATCTATCTATCTATCATCTATCTATCATCTATCTGTCTATCTATCTATCATCTATCTATCTGTCTATCTATCATCTATCTGTCTATCTATCTATCTATCTATCATCTGTCTATCTATCTATCTATCATCTATCTGTCTATCTATCTATTTATCTGTCTATCTATCTGTCTGTCTATCTATCTATCTATCATCTATCTGTCTATCTATCTATCATCTGTCTATCTATCTATCTATCATCTATCTATCTGTCTATCTATCTATCTATCTATCTATCTATCTATCTATCTATCTATCATCTATCTATCATCTATCTATCTATCATCTATCTATCATCTATCTGTCTATCTATTTATCTGTCTATCTGTCTGTCTATCTATCTATCTATCATCTATCTATCTATCATCTATCTATCTGTCTATCTATCATCTGTCTATCTATCTATCTATCATCTATCTATCTATCTATCTATCTATCTATCTATCTATCTATCATCTATCATCTATCTATCTATCGTCTGTCTATCTATCTACCTATATATCATCTACCGATCTATCTATCTATCTATCTATCTACCTACCTACCTACCTACCTACCTACCTTCCTATCTGTCATCATCATCACCTATCCACCTGTTTATTCTGGTGAGCAGCTTGGAAAATCATTGCACTTTACGGGACAACATTTCTGCAACACGTAGACCTGTAGTTGCTTGTCCATTGCCTGGCAAACTCACTAAAGAGGAAACAGAAAAACACATTTCACTGGGTGACTGTAGCATAAATGGATGCTTTCATTTAGTGACTCACTCGCCTGTGTCTTTCTGTGGAGTGTGTGTGTTTGTGTGTGTGTGTGTGTGTGTGTGTGTGTGTGTGTAGAGCAAGTCTATTAAATTGGCAGCACATGGAAATAGGAACCACTTGCTCAAGATGTATGCATGAGTAAAAGAAGCGTTATCTGACATGTGATTGAAGCAGACATGAAAGTAAAAATACGCAGGCAGGAGAGAAATGCGTTTATGAGTTCAAAGGGCATCCCTTGCCAGTGGGTTCTGAGCCCACGAGCACTGAGGAGAGCTGAGCTGGCCCTTGGCTGTGGCGTGAGGAGAAGGGCTCTGATGAATTCTGACCCGGGGGCTTGAGTCCCTGGAGGGACCGCCGTGCGAGCGTTGGCCTCCTGCGGTGATGGGCAGGTGTCCCAGCGTTGGCCTCCTGCGGTGATGGGCAGGTGTCCCAGCGTTGGCCTCCTGCGGTGATGGGCAGGTGTCCCAGCGTTGGCCTCCTGCGGTGATGGGCAGGCACCTGCACGAAGGGCCGCTGTGCGCTGGTCTCCCCGCAGGAGGAACGAGAGGGCACAGCGCAGGAGGCGGCGGGGAAGAGGAGCACAGGGATGCTCCGCCCCTGCCACGTGACTGCGTGTCATTTCTCTCTGAGAATCTTCTGGTGACCATGTGCAGCTAGCATCGCTGAGCCCCTGGAGCAGCCTGGGTCTCCTGGCTTTCTGGATGCAGAACGATCACCTGAGAATCACAGGGAGGCCAGGGAAAGGGGGAGAAGGCACGCGTGGGGCAGAGCTGTGCCAGGAGCGCATTCAGGGAGGCCAAGGGCATGGCCGCCTGAGGGAGCCACCAGTGACCAGCATTTCTCAGCTTCCATCTGAGCTCCCTCTGAACCCACCTGGCGCCCAGTCACCTCCCAGGGGAGATCCTGGCTGCCAAGGCAGCTGTGAAGATGCTGGGCATGCATCTGCTAGAGATGGAGGGGCTTCCCCGTAGCCTGTCACCCTGGATAGCATCTTCTTACAGGGGCGTCCACGCGTGCCCTGGCCTGCAGTCTGCATAATAGAGTGTTTCTTCTCATTCTCTTCTTTGTCTCTCATCACCCCAATCTTTGTGCCGCTTGATGAAAAGTAAACTAAAAGGAAGTCCTAAATAGAAACTTCTTAGATTAGCATCTCAAAAACGAGCACATGCACACTGGCTCCGGGTCCTTCCACCTCCACAGGTAAGCCACCAAGCCCAGCCTTCGTAATGATCGTCACTTTTTCAATTAGTCCAAACGTGTCATCATCATCAATACCATCCACCACAGATGCTAGGATGTGTAGCTCCTCCTTGAATGGACTTAAATTATAATTGGATACACACTTATATAAATACAAATATAAATAGACATGAACACATTATATTTTTGTTATGATTATTGTTTATATAAAGCTAGGGGCCCAGTGCACGAATTCGTGTACCTGGAAAGGAACTGTGGGCTGCGAGGCTGCAGTAGGCACAGGGGCAGGTCTCAGCCCATCCTCTGCGCCCCTGCCGGGCTCCTCCCACCGTGGCCCCAGGTCCCCTGTCTGCCAGCAGCCCCTCTCCCACCTCTGCTCCCAGGCACTGACGACACTGTCCCTGCTCACACCCGCTGATGGCGTGGAGTGATTGGGGCCAGTGCCAACTGTGGGTGTGAGCGGCGGCTGCTACCCCAATTGCCCCTCTGGAGCAGGGGGAGGTGGAGAAGCCCTCAGGGGCGATCAGGGCCAGCAGCCGCCACTTGCACCCGCTGATAGTGCCGAGTGATCAGGACCAGTGCCAGGCACTGGCAGCAGGTGCGAGCAGCGGGTGGGACTGCGGCGCTCAGGAGCAAAGAATTTTCAGTAACCACCAGAGGCTCGCCCCGATGACAGTGACCGGCGCCCCGCCTTGGTCCATCGCCCCCGCTCACCTGCTCCGCCATCCTGCCATGGCCAAAGCCTGCCATGTTCCACATATGCCCCCTGGTGGTCAGCATACATCATAGCAACCAGTTGTTCGGTTGTTCTGCTGTTCAGTCTATTTGCATATTAGCCTTTTATAATATAGGATTTTATTAGACAAAATCTTCCAAAACATGGAAGAGATAAAACACTTCCTACTTTGTTTTCCGAATCCAGTACAAACATAACAAAATTAGACAGATAAACACACACATACACACATGCAAACGAAAATAACTTTTTGAGAATCCCAATAAACTTAGAAAAGCATTTGCTACAGTTCAACACCCACTGAATTATTGAGAATACGCAGATGAAAAGGGGACTTCTGACCTGATGAAGAGATTTACATAAAAGCTACATACTTAATGACAACATATTTAATATTTTACCAGCACATAAAATTTGAATGACTGTATTATTTGCCTGTTACACTCCTACAGGAGTGGTATTTTATTTACACTAATTCTTTGTATAATGTCAATTATATTAGACTCAATAAAGGCGTTTGTTTTTCTTTAAAAAACTAAGTTCATTACTGCTGTTGAATAAATAGTATCAAACAAAACCTTTTATTGGAACTTAAATAACAAAAACACCATATGGATGCCAAAGTTTGGGGAGGACTCCACAAAGAAATAGATCTTAAGCAAGAGAAAAAAACAGAAAACCAGAAAAATGTCCCATACAAAATTTTCTTGGTAGGAACTGAACAGATTGGAGTAGATGATCTAGAGGTTTCAAAAGCTGGATCTTTTGATAGCAACTTACATGCTTTGTTTTGGTCTTTAATGTAGCCCAAGAGAATTTCTTAAGAGGGAGAGCATGTATTAGGACAATGTTTTAGGAGTTCAAACTGAGTGTCACTCTGCAGAATGGATTAAGTAGAAGAGATAATGGAGGCTAGAAGCTTACAGATTTAGACTAAGAAATAATTAAGTGCTGTGGGAAAGAGAAGGAAGACCCACGAAGAAGATAGGCAGAGTGGCAGATAAAGCACTAGCATTTAGGGGCTGATGAACTTGAAGGAGCAAGAGAGAAAGGGGAGTCAAAGATAACTCAGAATCTCTGGGCTGTGGTGACTGGAAAGGATGGTGATAATGCTAAGCCTTACAGGAATATGAAGTTAAGGCGAGAGGGCTTTAGGGTAAGGAATACAAGTTCGAGTTGCTTCTTGCTGAACTGCTCACTAAAACATAGAGACCATTAGACATAGTATTCACAGCTGGCATGTAGCTCTGAGAACTGGTGGCTCACAGGACGCTCCTTGAATCCCTTTATCATAGGCTTCCCTTCCCCCCGCCCCCATTGCACCTGTGAAGGTCTCTGTTAGCCACATGCTGGCTCATGGACTACACAAGTGACAAAGCCAAGTGCTTTCTTCTACAAGCCTTCCTGCCATTCTGGGTGCATTTGCAGTATTTACATGGACATTCACGGCTTCTCCGGAAACCCTCTCGTGCCCACGTATCTTAAAATTTTAATAAACGTATCAGGGGGGGCAGTTTTTCAGAACAAGTCCCTCTACCATTCAAAATGTCTCCTTGTGTCCCTTGTCATTTAATTTGTTCAAGTTTACTTGTCCTGTATATTAAAAGCCTAATATGCAAATTGTTCCCTGGACCTGGAGTTCGACAGGAGCTCTGGGGGCGGGGCCAGTGGCAGGTGCCTGGGGAAAAGGATGCACCCCCGACCAGAGGCTGCTAGAGACCCGACCCTACCTGTGCACGAATTTCGTGTACTGGGCCTCTAGTCTTATTGATAAGAGCCATTCTAACAGGTGTGAGGTGGTATCTCATTGTAGTTTTGATTTGCATCTCCCTAATAGCTATTGAAATTAAGCATCTTTTCATATATCTATTGGCCATTTGTATGTCTTTTGGGGAGAAGTATCTATTCACATCCTCTGCCTAAGTTTTAATGGGCTATTTGTTTGATTGGTGTTGACTTAGATGAATTCTTTGTATATTTTGGATAGTAACCCCTTGTTGAAACTATTGTTGCAAATGCCTTCTCCCATTCTGTTGCTGACTTTTCGTTTTGTTGGCAGTGTCTTTGCTGTGCAGAAGCTTTTTAGTTTGATGCGCTAGTAGTTCCATTCATTTATTTTTGCCTTTATTTCTCTTGCCTTTGGAGTCAAATTCATAAAATCTTCTCTAAGATCAAGGTTCATACATTTAGTACTTATGTTTGATTCTATGTAATTTATTGTTTCGGGTCTTATATTTAGGTCTTTGATCCAATATCACAGCTATTTTTGTGGTAGCAAGATTCCTCTTCTGTATTCTATAGTTTTTCATACATGGTTATTGAAAAGGAGAGCATATTCATTGCTACATTCTAGAAAAACACCGTTTCAGCATGCAAATGTTCTAACATCCTCTCAGGATTATTAAAGTGGCTCACGTCAGGATTTATTATTGAAAGGCCAAGAGAGTTAAAATAGATTTTGGGGGGAATCGTAAAACCATTCATGCATTTATTGTTTTCTGAGAGGTTGGATAAAATACGTAATGGTGAATATATTCTTCGAAAGCCTGAAACTGTTACCCACTACTCAGATCAATTTGAAACTTAGGAATCCAAAGGAAGCAGAAGGTTATATACTGAGTGGCCAGATTATTATGCATTCAGAGATCATAATAATCTGGCCACTCAGTGTACAGTAAAAGTTATGCAGCTCTATCATGACGAGAATGATGAGAATGAGAGCGTCAGCTGTTAAGGTAAAAAATAAGCAGGGCCTTAATTATTTTTTAGAGAGTGAGGTTATTATTTTCCCCACGGACTTACCTTTTCCACCATTTCATTTTACCTCCATGGTTTCCTGTTCATGTTACATAGAGAAACACCACAGCTCATATTTTTCTTTTGCAAAGACCACTTATTCTTTAATAAGGACAGGTAGTGGTTTCTTTGTGGAGCTAATTGATTTTCTTGCTGTGCACATAGAACCTTAAGCTAAAGTACTGAGTTTTTGATAAATATGGAAGTTTCTTAATTTTATAAAAGTTTCTTTCAAGGATGCTGGCATTTAAGCAGATATAGATCCAGGCTAGAAATTACTTACTCGTTAAACTATTGTAAAACAACAGTATGGTGGGTACCAGAGGGCAGAGGGCAGAGGGGTGAGGGGTAGTGAGGGGCAGTGAGGAGGCGAGGGGTTAAGTACATGGTGATGGAAGGAGACGGCCACACAATGCCACATACAGGTCACGTGTTACAGAACTGTACACTTGAAACATAGGTGTTTTTATTAACTAGTGTCACCCCAATCAATTTAATTAATAAATAAACAAGAAAGAAACAAAAAGTATAAATACAGTAGTTCATAGATGCAGGCTAGCGCAGGAATGCACTCCATAATGAAACTGGAAAACATGTTCATAGTACTCATCTTCATTTCGGATCCTGGAAAAAAAGGCATGCAGTCCAGAAAACAAAAACCGTGTGTGGCAGATGCGATTAGTAAACGAAATTTAGAGATGTTAGCTTGGCCCAGATCATGTAACTAGTACATTTTGAATTAGAGGCAGAAAGGGGAGTGGTAGCTGAGCCAAGGAGCATGAGTTTCAAAGGAATATGGATTTTATGCAAGACCAGGAATGAAACGATCAAGAGTTGCTTTGGACAAGAGAAGATCTTAGTTCAAATATTTTGAGTCCAAGAATTTCTTTTTCATCTACATTAGAAATCAGGCTTAACAGCAAGCTAATTTAAAGATGTGTGATAAATTAAATAAATGCTCAAAATGAAGCAATTGCTTCCAGTGGAAATGTCTAACACACATGCCTTTTGAGTCTGAAGGAAGACATCTTACCCACTCAACAGCAAAAATAAAATAAAATAAATAAAATAAAACAAACCCCATATAATTGGCCCTAAATCACTATCCACTGAATGGATTTGCTACAAAAATAATTTGCTTAATTGCAACTTTAAAAAAGTAGATTGTTTAATTGCAACATCAATAAAGATAGATATCTTAGATAATTATTTGAAGACTTCCTTCAATACCTATGTTCTAATTTACCATAAATTTACTACTTTATGTAGGTAGACCTTATTCTTTTTAGTAGAATTGTATAATTTTTATGTTACTTAACACTTCTTAGATTGCTTTTAAAGTAAGTTTGTGTGTGTGTGTGTGTGTGTGTGTGTGTGTGTGTGTGTGTTTTCACACTACAGCTAACTGTGAGGAGGAAAAGAGCCTCAGAAACTTCTAGATATCATAGACCTTAAACAATATGGGAGGTTGATATGGAAAGATAACACTTAAAACTGATATATACTAATATAGAGCTGATAGTTGGTTTTCCTTTGGGAGGGGTGTCACTTACGAGGTCAAAGTATGATAAATTTCAAAATTTTGTGTAAAAATAGAAAACGGTTTATTTACATTTGCTGACATTTTTGTTGGCTTTTGAAGTTGTTCTGGCTCAAATTAGAGCGTGTTACCTTAGCTTACCGAAGAAATGCTTGGGTAGCATTATCCTCTGTATTCTCTCATCCATAAATGCCAGCTGTTTACTGGGGAGTGATGGCTCAGCCCACACCTCTCCTGACCCTCCCAGTTCTGTGTTCCAAGTTCTAAAGAGAGAGCGCTTCTTCATCGTCAGCAACCCGCGTGTTCAGAGCCGTTTTCGGGGTCCCACGTGTTCCGACCCCTGCCTTTCCTGTGCACACTGACCACATGCAGCCCTGGAGCTTTGCAGGCCCTGCACAGGCAGAGCGTCCCGCGTGCCCAGTGCCACCACCTCCCGCTGGGACAGCGCCAGCTTCCCGCACTGGTGACCGGAGCAGTGAATCACGGACTCAAGTGAGGTTTCTGTATAAATAAAACGACAGCTCGCTACAGAGCACAGAAAAGCAAATCAAGACACTGATTCTTGGTGCTTTTAGGGAAAAGAATTATATCCCCATTGACCTGAAAATTGTACTTTAATATGAGCATGTTGGGTCAAAAGCATCACCTTTTTCCTGGTGAATTTCACGTCGCTTTTCTTAAACATGCCTGTGGCGGACAGCATGTCCAAACCCTCTTCCCCGGAGCCCTGCCGCCCCACCCCTGGAGCCTGTGAGTGCAACGGGACAGCCCTCTGATGCGGCTGTCACTCAGCCCTGTGGGCCCTCAGGGCAGGCTCTCCTGTGGCCTGGCCTGGCTCCACGAGACCTTGAACTTGGAAGAGGAAGGTGAAGGGAAAGGAGAGAGATCTGAAGCGGGAGGACTGGGCAGGCTGGTCCTGGCGGGGAAGAAGGAGAGGGCCACAGGTAAAGGGTGTGAGCAGCCCTGGAGAGGGAATGGTCCCCCCCCCCCCCCCCGCCCCGGAGCCCTGACCCCGAGGGCGCTGCCTTTCCCAGGTTCGGTGATTTGGTAGACGGCCGTGGTGGAGAGCAATAGACTTGCAGTCATTTGTGCTATTGCTTTTGTTCAAAACACGTGCTTACTGAGAAGCGTGTCACAGAATTATCACCCTCAGACCTCTGAGAGACTAATTCCCAATGAGGACCCTGGGAGGGTCAGGGGCTCTATGATGACTGCAAACCAGCCCCGGCCGCCGGGCAGGTGCTCAGAGGGTGGCGCCGGAGGAACTGTGGCGGCAGGTGGAAGACAGGGACGCCCCGCCATCCAGCTAATGCCACTGTCGGTCCCAAGACAAGATGCCGGGGGAGCATCCCGACTTTCCTTCAGGAACGGAACGCACCCCTGGACGCACATCTCTGATCACTGTGCTCTGAAGCAGCAAACACACCGCCTCCCTCTGCAGGTGGAGGGACTCGGCCTCGCTGGGTGGCTGGCTCAGGGGGAGAGCACAGGATGGGGCTGGAGAAAGCGGTCTTCTCCTCTCCAGGCCTCCGTCTGGGGGCAGCCAGGCCTGCGGTCCTGGGAGAACCCGCACTGGCAGGTGGGCAGGTTCCTGAGCAGGGGGCTAAAGCCCGGGTCCTTGGACACTGTCAGGCTCTTTATCTGACCTTTCCTTTCACTGGCACGAGAATGTTGTCTTTGTCCCAACCGCTATCTCAATAATTATGAATGAAACTTCGTACAGAGTGGCTGTGGGTTTTCTGATTTAGTAGATTCTAAAAGAATCCAGTACTCTGTCATAATAGTGAATAGGAAAGGAATTAATTCTTTGCTGAATAGAATTGCTATTTGGCTGCTTTGTTTCTCTTTAAAGTATGACCCAAATTGGAGTAATTATCATTGGAAGTCAGGACCCTAAAGTGGCCCAAATTATTTTTCTTGTTCAATTCAGTAATTGTACTTGGATTAATAACAGTATTTGTCTATAGAGCTTTAGACATTTCAGTTTGTTAGGAATTGTTTAAGCCAAATCAAATATTATTAATGCAGGCACCACAACAAAGAAGGAAAAGAGGTTTCAAACAAGAATTAGAAAAAGGAAAAAATAAAGGAGAAAAAATGCTTAGACATATTGTACCTTCGGGTGAAAATGCTATGGGCATAATAATTGCAAATGTTTTTTAACCCTGTCTTGGCTTCATCTTCACTTTGAAAAACACTCCACATGAATTTTTCAGTACCCCTGAATGTGAGAGGAATTCACATCACTTCTTTCAAATCCTGAAAGCACACTGTTTCCTTGTACCAGCTAATGCATGCGACTATGACCCATAATAATGTTTGGCAGCTTCTTAGCTGATCTGCATAATGAAAAAAATACATATAAAACCTTGAGTTCTTAATTATGTCCTTCCTCTTATGGTGGGAAATCCTTTTCCTCACCCTTTTATTACTCAACTGATCAGACGCTTTTCAAGGTGTATGTTTACAAACATTTTGTTGTGTTTCTCCGGCTGTTAACATCTGAAGCTTTCTCTTTCCAGGTTTCTATGGCAACGAGGGTACCGCACACTCATTAGAAAGAAGTTCTGTTTAATTGATCTACTAATGTATTGCTTAATAGTAACTGTTAAGCAGTCTTTTGTTTCCAGGTCATATTTAGGGTTCACCCATTTGCATAAACACACTTCATTAGCGGAAACCCATTATTAATAGTAATTTTCTATCTTTGGTTTTAAATAACTAAACCCTCATTGAGGTTGTCTGAATAGCAAATATTTGTAGCCTTCAGAATACACTTGCTGTCTGAGCGCGGCTGGCTTTGTTTCTGTGAGCAGCTAGAAAATTACAGAGCTGGGGATTCTGATCAAAGAGGACAAACACGAGGTGGCTCGTCTTCGCAATGGGAAGTTCGATGGTCAGCAAAGCTGCCTCGAGGCCACATCATGCGTTTGGTAAAAATGGTAGCTGCTTGTTACTCTCCTATTAACTGCACGAGGTACGCATACAAAATTTATCTTAGGGCTTTCTTATGATGCTTAAGGAGCACCCTGGCACTGTTTGTATATTTAAAGACTCAGGGACATATTTTAGAATTCATGCCTTTAAGCATAACGATTTTTAAGTAAAAGGGTAGTGTTATTTCAGTTAGGTTGAAATAATCAACAAATTATCTGAATGCAAACCAGACAGAAAAGCGAGATTAAAATGTGTCTGTACGTAACTATGTGTGTACCACAGTCTGTACATGTATATACATTGTTGAGGGATAGAGAGTGATTTAGACATATAGCTAAATGTGGATGTATATTATATGCCTGAACCAAATGTTAACTCTAATCAATTTGATAAATAGACTCATTCTCAATTACATATGTTACTGTTATAATGTTAGAGGATTTGATTAAACAAATAATCTAGGAAACAGCTAGATGCTAATATGCACACTGCTGATGAAATCTCTTCCTTAATATATCAATTCACTTTTTTAACATGTACTTCCTTATATTTTCAAAACTACCAACCAAGTCTGTTATATTTTATCCTTGGTATACTCTTTTCCAACCAGTCTTTTGAATTACTTATATTCAAGGAATTGTTTTAATATCAGATTGTATGACTATAAATATAGTTTGCTAAATTTGTTTATCCTCACATCCTGCAGTCACATCATCATTCACTCCCAGAAAATATAATTAATACACAGATTCTCTTCCTTTCTCGATTTCTCGCCCTCCCTGCATCCTCGACCTCTGTGTGTCTTTGCAGGTACATGAATAAAATTAACATTACGCTACAATTAAAAAGCTAGACAACACAACAATTTTGCTTGATCAGATGTTTCTACACTTCTTTTATATGTCATTCAGTTAAGAATGGATATCCTTTGCCCTAACTGGTTTAGCTCAGTGGATAGAGTGTCGACCTGCGGACTGAAAGGCCCCAGGTTCGATTCTGGTTAGTAGAGGGAGGGGTGAGTTGGTAAATAGTAAAGGGGATCGAATATATGGTGATGAAAGGAGACTAGGCGTGGGTGGTGGGCACCATGCCAATATGCAGATGATGTATTATAGAGATGTACACTTGAAACCTATGTCACCAATGTCACCCCAATAAATGCAATCAAAAACATTTCCATACACAGTCCAACATGTACCTTGGTTGTAGGCACATCCCCAGTAGGGGGTGTGCAGGAGGCAGCTGATTGATGTTTCTCTCTCATCGATGTTTCTAACTCTCTATCCCTCTTCCTTCCTCTCTGCAAAAAAAACAATAAAATATATATTTTTAAAAAGAATGGATATCCTTTGAACTCTTGCACATTAAGTGACTCGTCTCTTTGGAAACTGTTTTAGATATTGACATATGTGTCTATTTTATAGAGTGAAGCATTAGTTTCAACTTATACTACCAGCACCCACAGCTTACGAAGTAATAACCATGTACACATCACCTGGTTTCAAACTAAGTTCAACATTGAAAACATTTCTGAAATGTTTGAAAGTTAAATTCCAAATTTTTTTGTAAGGTTGGCAAATAAATTATATAGAATGCAAAGGCTTTTCACTCTTGATTAAAAGTTAAGAAACATATGATTATACTCATACTAGAGGCTCGTTGCACGAAGATTCGTGCAATAGGCCTTCCTTCCCCTGGCTGCTGGCACCCGGGACCCAGGCCTTCGCTCTGGCCGCTGCCTTCCATCTTCGCTCTGGCCAGAGTCTTCACTCTGGCCGGAGCACCGCTCCTGTAGCTCCCTCTACCACCCACCCTCCCCCTCATAGCAGGTGGCCCGCCCCGCCCGGTCACTCCGCACCTGCATGCATGCTGCCCAGAGGCCCAGAGTGGCTGGGGGACGAGGCCACTGCCATCTTTGTCAGGTTAATTTGCATGCTCACTCCTGATTGGCTTTTGGGTGTCATGAAGTGATGGTCAGTTTGCATATTTCTCTTTTATTAGTGTAGATGTGGGATATAAAACTGAAAGCAACGAATGAATAAACAAGAAAAACAAAAGCCATAGACAGAGACAATGGTATGGTGGTTAGTAGAGGGAGGGGTGAGTTGGTAAATAGTAAAGGGGATCGAATATATGGTGATGAAAGGAGACTAGGCGTGGGTGGTGGGCATCATGCCAATATGCAGATGATGTATCATAGAGATGTACACTTGAAACCTATGTCACCAATGTCACCCCAATAAATGCAATCAAAAACATTTCCATACACAGTCGTTAAAATATAACTGGGTGAATGACAAAAAAAATGTCAGTTACTGATTATTTTCAGTAAACATGAAATAAGGATCCTCTGTAAAGGTAGTCCTTAGGAAGCACTGCTATAACTGAAAAGAATTTTCCCTTAAACTGACATCATGGGTGTAACTTAATGAGTGAGATGAGGAAAGTAAATCAGTATAATGTTGGAATTTCCTTATTTATGGCAGATTAATAATACCCTTGACAAGATCCAAAATGTGAATGTGCACAGTTAAGTTCCCTCACTGATCATAACCTGAGGAAGCAGGCTTGAGTGGCAGAGTGTCCAAAGGTAAAACAGCAGCGGTTAAGTTGGTGTTAGAACCTTCCATGATTTCTGGTCTTGAGTCTTACTAGGAAGTATCTCTTTTCCTTTTTAAAAAAAATACAATAAAGTAACAGTAATTATATAGGTACTTAAAAAGTAACGTGCTCTTGCTACGACAAATGAGCAATCTAAGAATTTATTAAGTAAACTTTACATTTTAAAATTGTCAAGGAAAATTTAGAGAAAATATAAACTGGGGTTAAGCTGAAGAAATGCTGGCCTTCAATTATACTTTCCCATTAGAAATGATTTCCAAACCCTTCATTCATGCCTTAACAAATATTTATTAAGCCTTGTACATGTGCCAGGCGTGTGTTGTTATAGCCATTTGGGATGCAAGGGGGGGAAACACATGTGCGCGTGCGCGCACACACACACACACTCACACGCAAATACCTCTCCCTTCATTGGTGTTACATTTTGGCAAGAAGAGCCTGACAGTGAAGGACACATGATAAATGTAGGTGGGAGACAGCGGCAAGTGCTAGGGGAAGAAAGTTGGTAGAATTATTGAAAAGGTACAGCGGGAGGATCAGGAGCGCTGTGGATGGGGGAGGGCGAGGCTCAGGGCAGGCCTCAATGGAAGGTGAGATTTTATAGCACGAAGCAGAGGGAGCAGCTGTAGAAAGCCCTCGGGGGGGGGGGGGGCGGGGGGGGGGCGGGTGGCATGTCCTAGGGCAGGGGTGAGGATGGTAAGGAGGCAAGCAGGCTGCCCATGAGTGAGCTCGGGTAGGAGAGGAGCTCAGGAGGTCAAGAACTGGGCCATTCCGGCCAGGGGGTTGCTGTTGACTCTGATGGAACCGGAAGTCCCTTCATGGCAGGGTCCTCCAGGCAGATGGATCACCGTCTCACTTCATTTATAGAAAAGACCACTCTGGCTGCTCTGTTGAGGATAAACAATAGGCAGAGTTTCTGGTTACTCCCCTTTTATAACAAACTGTTCCAAAAATTCATGGCTGAAAACAGCCATGGTTTTTTAACGTTGCCACGATGTTGTGGGTCAGAAATTCAGGAAGGTCTCTGTTGGATACCATTCACTTGGGTTTCTCATGAAATTCACTTGCACATAATGGTTGGGGCGGGAAGGCTTAGCTGAACAAGACATCAGAGACAGCTCTCTCTGCGCCCCCCCCCCCGCCTCCCCCCCTCCCCCCCTGCTGGGAGATGACGCTGACTGTGGGCTGGTGCTCAGCTAGAGCTGGAAGCCAGAATGCTCATGTGGCCTTTCCAGGACGATGCGTCCAACCTTTCACACAACATCTGGATTTTCTCAGAATCAGTGTCTCCGAAGAGGAAGACAAAGTCATAGCTACGTGGCCTTTCTGATGGAACTCCCAAGCCATACAGCATCACTTCCTCCAGAGGTGAGTGGGCAAAGCCCATCCAGGCTCAAGGGAGGAGTGACAGAGAACTTTCAGCCAGTATGTCAAGCTTTCCAGTTTGCTCTGTGCTTATGAGTTACTTACATTCCCCACATGTGCAAACTAAGCTGGCCCCTGTGCTTAGGGAGACCTGTACTCCCAAACTCTCATCGTATCACAGCATGGGGATGAGGCCTGAGGGCCAGGACTTCATGATCTTCATCTGGTCTGGATGCAGAGGCGATTCCGTAGGCATCGGTCCCTGGATACAGCTCTATGGGTATCATTCACCTTGGCCAGAAGATGTGTGAACAAAAGGACGGGTCATCTAACCTCCCCCTGGGCACTCAGCATACCAGCTTGAGACAGGTGGAGGCTTCAGGATTGTCACTCAGTAGCAGGAAGACGAGAGGAACGCTGCAGCCACTGAGTAAAGCTCACTCCTTCCTCCAAGGGACGAAGCTCTATCATTCCAATCTATTGGTGAGCAGAAAGTCCAGAATCTGGCGATAGTTCCATGAGTTACAGATCCGACTCCTCTTGGTCCAGAAATCTGTGAACAACAACAATAAGGAAAATGTATCAGCCCCGATCCCACAGGCACACACACAGTGGAATCGGAACAAAACACTCCCTCTCAGAACGGGAAGTGGGAGAGAAACAGAGCAGTGACTGACCTGAAAGAACAGAAACATCTCTCAGGCAGGAACTGCAAGAATGGGGGTCGTCCTCAAGCCATTGCTCTTTATGGCCCTTACCTTCTAGACCGCGGATAAGCCCTTTCTTTTTCATTGTCTTCCTCGTCTGCATATGGAATGAGTATTGGGAAATTCCTTGGGTATCATACATCTTTCTTAGACTGTTCTCTGGCATGGATATTTCTTTGGCAATACCTTTTAAATTCTTACTCAGCTTCTTCTATGTTTTATTTCATCCAATCCATGTGCCAATCACATCCACCGCTCTTTTGAAACCTCTCTCTCTCTCTCTCTCTCTCTCTCTCTCTCTCTCTCTCTCTCTCTCCTTTGGACTTCATTTAAATTAAAAATTTCTCTGCAAAAGACACTTTCAAGAGAACACAAATATGTCATAGACTGGGAGAAAATATTTACAAAATACATATCAGATAAAAGACTATTTTAAAAATATATACAAAAAATGTTTAAATTTAACAATAAGAAAATAAATGACTTGATTAAAAAAAAAAAAAAAAAACAAGCAAAAGCCCTAGGTGGTTTGGCTCAGGGGATAGAGCATCAGCCTGCAGACAGAAGGATCCCAGGTTCAATTCTGGTCAAGGGCACATGCCTGGGTTGCAGGCTTGATCCCCAGTAGGGGGCGTGCAGGAGGCAGCCGATCAATGATTCTCTCTCATCATTGATGTTTCTCTCCTGTGTCTCCCTCTCCCTTCCTCTCTGGAATCCAACATTGCACCATTGTATGTCATTAGGGAGATGCAAATGAAAGCGATGGGCCTATTGGACCAGCCCAAATCCAGAACACTGCCGCCACGCGCAGGTGAGGGTGTGGAGCAACAGGAACCCGCGTTCATTGCTGGGGAGAGTGCCAAACAATGCAGCCACTTAGCAAATTAGCTTGGCTGTTTCTTACAAAACTAAAATACTCTTACCATCAGATCCCACTGCAGATTTGAGATTTTCTTTTCTTCAGTCTGATAATATGCGTGCCATTTGCCCTCTGCTGTTTTTGTTTTTGTGTATTTATATGCTTGTTTTGTTAATTTGTTTTATTTAGTTTTGCCTTTTTAAAATATATTCTGTCATTTTAGTGGTATTCTGGAAGAGAGCAAGAGTATTAGGTAGAATCTTATAAAGATGACTACTTCCATAATTTTTTATCGACACATGTAAATTGTCAATGTCATTCTCTATCTCTTCAGCTTTATAAAAATTTCATTTTTTTATTTTCTAATTTCTATAAAATATCATCAGGGAAAATATAATATCTTACATATTAGTTTTTTTTTAAATCCATCTTAATTAGCCATGAGACATAACACAGACTTTATAGTTAAAAACACAAAGCCGTAATTCATCTTCCTCTTTTCAGGTTATATTTTGTACTTGATTTTTCCAGCATACTGTGTATTTACTTCATTTGTTTAATTTGAGTAATTTATTTCCTGAATATTTAAATAAGAATTAATGTGGACAAGCTTTGAGTAGTCCAATCATAACCAATATTGAATCATATTGGATTAAAATTTGCTTTCATTCTACACATCCGGTAGTGAGACAAATCTGAGCATTCATGGTCGAACCTAGATATAGAGCAGACAATCAAAGTTTGAGCAGTGTTAAAAACGACCTTCTCTTCCTCCAAAATATAATTTAATTTAGTGATATTCATTGAATAGTGTCTACCACCTGCAGGTCAAGGTGCTAGACATAAGGGATACCACAGCAAAGGAGAAAGCTTGAGTTCTTATCTCAGGGAGATAAGTAACAATCTATCCATTTTATGAAACAATTATTTAATAACTCAAACTTTGCCCTATCTCCTTTATTATTAAGTGAAGGAATAATGGATATCATGACATTAATGTTGCTTGACAAACAGAAGCCGAAAATACTGTGGAATGTCCAAATTCCTTCCCTTGGATATGAGTCTTCTATCCATTCCAGACATAATCAGTCAGAAGTGGGTAGAAATTCATACATTTTACTCTTTTTGCCTGTGCCACATGCCTACGTTCCTTCAATGGGCAGGACTTAATTCTTGACTCTGTGGATGCTCCCATATTATCAACACACTGTTGTCAGAAGAAAAAATTATCCCCTGTGGCCCTTCTCTATTCATTTGCTTTCTTGCCCCCTCTTTCTTAACCTCCATTCTTTCTTTCAAGCTCAGCTTCTTATGTGAATTGTCACTTATTTATCACTTCCACCAGTAGATAGGGACCTTGGGGTAGAAGGTAGGAAAGAAGGGATAGGATTTCTCTGACATTTAACCTCAGGTGAACTTCAGAGCCAAGATTAGCCTCCAGTTGGCATATCTCTTGGGTGGTTTGCATTAAAGAAATGTATATATTTTGATTAGCTTACCTGGCCTCACAAACTCTCTTCTCTTACCATTGTAAGGGTTAGGATGCAGGAAGGTGTAAGCACTATCAAGAGAAAAGAATATTTACGTAACTTACACCATGAACTGTGAAAAGTATGCCTGAGGTAAGAGAGGGGGTTTTGAGGGCCTTCTCTAAGGGAACTGATCTAATGTAGGTCGTCAGGGAAGATCCCTGTGGAAATGATGTTCTCATCTTGGGAGAGTATTAATTGATGGGTGTTGCAGATAAAAGTCGGGGAAGGGTTGTGCAATCAAAGGTAATAGCATATTTGTACCAATAATGGGGGCAGGGTTAGGGAGGCTGGAGCATGAAAATTTAGAAAGACAGAACAAAAAGCAAAGGGAAGGTTGAGTAAGATGAATTTCAAGGATGCCATGAAATGACAGCTGCAAATCCATATAGGATCGGTTCATGGTATTGATCTTTATGCAATAATGACTGTAAGTCATCAATGGAGATGATTATTCTTTCTTTTTATTTAGATTGAGGTACAATGTAAATACTATAAATTTTAAGTGTGCAGTTTAATGAGCTTTGATAAATGGGTAAAGTCATGGAATCACCACTAGTCTTACAGCATTTTCATCTCCCCAAATTCCACTTTATAGTAATCCCATTTCTAGAATCTCATATACATGACATGATACAGTGTGTTGTCTTTTGTGTCTGGCTTCATTCACTTATCAAAAAGTTTTTGAGATTCTTCAGTGCTATTACATGTATCCTAACATTTTTTGTTATATTAATATCCAGATTGATGGCAATTTGCTATTAATTATTCTCTGTTAAGGTTTAGTTTTATGTTGTTGTTGTTTTTTTTATCTAGAATACAACCTGAAAATACATGTGTGTCTACAGAAAATATAATCCTCTGTTTTCTGTTCAGTTTTATAATGTAGTTCCCAGAACACCATACATATAACACACAAGAAGTCAACTTCTCAAAATATAACTCTTTTGCTGAAATATTGAAAGACAGTCAACACAGTTCAACAAAGGTGTTAAGTTTTGTTTTTCAATTAAACACAAGATTTTCTTTTGTAGATTTTCATTCCATTTTTCTATAACTTTGTCTCCTAAATATAGGCTGCCCCCCAAAAATGTATACACATACTTTAAAAAATTATAAAGGCAGTGTTTATTAAAACACATTTCATTTTCAAAATTGACTTATCAGCTGTTAAAGTGTGTATATATATTTTTTTTTTGGGGGGGAGGGACACCCTGTGTATTCCAAAAAGGTTTTTACATGTTATTATTTAAAATATATTAACCAACATGTAAATTGATCTGTTGGAAGACAGATTCAAAGAGACACTTGATTTGTTTTTACCTAGTGGTTTTACAAGATGCTTTGTATACATTATCATCATATTAAATCTATAGTTTTTATTCTAGGTCATTGAAGCTGGGCTTTTTATAATTACTCTTTTGTATAGATATGAATGAAGAAATAGATGGCTGTTGAACTGTGCTTTGAAAACATAATGGGCATCATTAGTGATGAAATAATATCTGTTTGTACTCATTGATTGTGATTCCGCTGGTGAGAACGACCCTGTGTGCATGAAGAAGAAATGAGAAGCTAAAACATTTTATTGATTTATTTAGTTGTGAATCAATATTAAGTACAATAGACCAAAAACATCCAGAAGTTAAAAGTGCATCTTCACTTGGATTACAGAAACTTCCTAAAGAATATACATATTTATTATTAAACAATTGTTTAGAAGAACTTTCCTATTGCATTTCAAAGATAAACTAGAATGTATTGCCTTGCAATGCCCAGTGAGCACAATTAGTCCCTTCCTCTTTCAAACCCTTTTAAGATGACAGGACAAATATAAAGAAATGAGAAGACCAAATATTTCTGGGAAGACAAAAACAGTGCCAAAAGCAAGGCCCAATATTAAGGAATTTCTGGAAGATACAATACAAATGGCATCTGACTAATGGTGACACTCCACAGAGCTTATGGGCTTGTACCCTTATAGTGAGAGCAGACAGAGCTTCTCAATAAATGAATTTTCTCAGAAAAACACACACCATGAAAACATTTCAAGCAGGAGATGAGAGATATAAGTGATTAATTCGTATGGAGTTAGAGGGCAGTGGGACGGTGGCATTAAGATCCATTTTCAGAGCAGTTGCTATGACATTTGCAAGGAGATAATAGAAAGTGTCCCTGAAAGACCTGATTGTCTTAGGTAGCAAGAACCCACCAGCTTTATAATAGTTGAAATATTTTAAAAGTAAATAAACCTAATAAACACATACCGATTTTTTTTAAATGTGGAAATACAACCAATCAAAACCCTGAATGAGATTCAGAGCCACAGAGAAAAAGAGAAAGAGAGAGATTACCCATAGGTTTTGTTGTTCTCTCTCATATTCCTTTCATCTGAGCACTGACTTCTACATGTTTTTTGTCAACCATGGTTCTGCGTTCCCTGAGTTTGAATATGAACATCAGCACATCATTCTGGATGGCCAGAGAGCCCTTATTCCTTTAGATAAAACTATTAGTCCACAGGTGTGTATTTAACCCAAATGGGTTTCCCCAAAGTCATTCTTTAGGGATAGATTAGAGCTCTGGGAAAGAAAATGTCTCTTCTTCTTCGATTGAAAGATACAATCTTTGGTTGTTAAGGTCACAGTTTGTGGTCAGGTGTGTGTTGTATACGTGTCTGATGTTGTTGGACTGTATTCTTTGACTTTCCAGATTTAATGTTTTATTTTCCACATTTATTATAATACTAGAGGCCCGGTGCACGAAATTCGTGCACGGGGGGCAGCGGGAAGGGTGTCCCTCAGCCTGGCCTGCACCCTCTCCAATCTGGGACCCCTCGTGGGATAACCAGCAGTTGGACATCCCTCTCACAATTCAGAACTGCTGGCTCCTAACCTCTCGCCTGCCTGCGTGATTGCCTCTAACTGCTTCTGCCTACCAGCCTGATTGTCCCTAACTGCTCCCCTGCTGGCTTGATTGCCCCTAACCACCTCTGCCTCAGCCTGCACCTGGTACCCAGGATTCCCTCCTCCAGCTGACCACAGGCACCTGGGATCCGGGCTTCCCTCCCTCTGGTCAGCCATAGGCACCCAGGCTGGCTGCAGCCGCAGGGGATGGTGGGCAGGTGGCTTCGCCTGGGCTGTAGCCACAAGTGCTGGTGCCCTGGACCACGGGGTGGGTGGCTTCTCTGTCTCCCAGGCCACAGCCAGCCGCAGGTACTGGTGTCCGGAACTGTGGGGTAGGCGGCTTCTCCATCTACCAGGCTGTAGCCAGCTGCAGGTGCTGGCACCTGGACCCCAGGTGGGTGGCTTCTCCATCTTTCCTCGGATGCAGTGGGGGTGACTTCTCCATCTGGCTGCGGCCTGGAATCATAGGGCAGGTGGCTTCTTCATCTACCGGGCTGCAGCCAGCCTCAGGTACTGGGGCTCGGTATCTCCATCTCCCCCAGGACGTGGGGCAGGTGGACATGGGGTGGGCGGCTTCTCCATCTGGCTGTAGCCTGGGATCACTGGGCAGGCGGCTTCTTCATCTCCCAGGTCACATCTACCCTCAGGCGCAGGCACCCGGTTTCTTGTCTCCCCCAGGACGTGGGTGGGCGGCTTCTACAACTGGCTTCGGCTTGGGATCACGGGGCAGGCAGCTGGGATCATGGGGCAGGCGGCTTCTTCATCTCCCAGGTCACAGCCAGCCTCAGGCACTGGGGCCCGGTTTCTCAGTCTCCCCCAGGACGTGGGGCAGGTGGACCTGAGGTTTCTGCTGCTGGCTGAGGCCTGGGATCACAGGGCAGGCGTCTTCTTCATCTCCTGGGCTGTAGCCAGCCTCAGGTACTGGCACCCGGTTTCTTGTCTCCCCCAGGACGTGGGGTGAACGGCTTCTCCAGCTGGCTGAGGCCTGGGATCATGGGGCAGGCAGCTTCTTCGTCTCCCGGGCCACACCCAGCCTCAGGCGCTATCTCTATCTCCCCCAGGATGTGGGGCAGACAGACGTGAGGCTTCTGAGGCTGGCTGTAGGCTGTGATCACAGGGCAGGCGGCTTCTTGGTCTCCGTGGCTGCAGCCAGCCTCAGGCGCTGATGCCTGACTTCTCCGACTCCCACAGGCCCAGAGAGATTGGGGGGTGGGGCTGCCTCCATGTTTTCGGTTTAATTTGAATACTCACTCTGATTGGCTGGTGGGCGTGGCTTGTGAGTGTAGCGGAGTGATGATTTGCATATTACTCTTTTATTAGATAGGATTCTACACCTTGTTTCTCTTTCCTTAATATTGTTTCTTGAAAGTTGTCTATAGTAACACTTAGATATCTAAATCTTTAACTTATTCCAGTAAATGAAGCTAATTTAATTAACATAACCACAACCCTACATATAGACATTTAAATTGCTTCCAGCTTTCTTACCCTATTTTACAATAATGCCACAATACCCATTTCAAATGTGTGTACCTGCGTCTTCTGTTACTAATAAGATTGTGTCACAGGCTGTTGACTCTCTCCCCAGTCCAACCTAGAAACCTTACGGAAGTCACAGAAAGTGTGTTGATTTGAAGAACCTCTGGAGGAAGTAGACAGGTAGAGAGCTTGCCAGGCCCAAAGGAAGAGCAAGGGTGACCTGAGGCAGATGCAGAGGCAGAAAGCAAGGCAGGGGTCTCTTCCCAGGGGCATCTTCCACCTCCAAACCCATGAGAAACTTCACAAGTTAGATCCCGATCTTGGCCTGCAACTCTTTATGATACGAGTCAAGATTCCTGAAATAATCTCACAGACAAAAATAGCCAGACATAAACAGCACAACCAAAATAAAAGAGGAACTGTAAATCATTAAATATACTACTCTGGATAAGCCAGAATTAATAGAGCTGGTAAGTCAAGAATTTTTAAAGATTATATCCATAGAGCTATTAACAAACTGAGAAAGGAGTAGTCATTAAGAAAGTACACTCGTGTATATACTAGAACCTCGGTGCATGAATTCGTGCACCAGTGGGGTTCCTCAGCCTGGCCTGCGGGATCAGGCTGAAACTGGCTCTCCGACATCCCTGAGGGGTCCCGGATTGCGAGAGGGTGCAGGCCGGGCCAAGAGACCCCACCGGTGCACAATCGGGGCCGGGGAGGGACATAGGAGGTTGGCCAGCCAGGGTGGTACCACAGGAGGGCTCCAAAGTGTGTCCGGCCCATCTAGCTCAGTCCCCGATCGGCCAGACCCCAGCAGCAAGCTAACCTACTGGTCGAAGCGTCTGCCCCCTGGTGATCAGTGCATGTCATAGTGACTGGTCAACCAGTCGACTGCCTGTCCCTTAGTGGTCAGTACACATCAGAGCGAGCAGTTGAGCGGCCTTAGCATATCATTAGCCACATCATAGCGAGCAGTTGAGCGGCCTTAGCATATCATTAGCATATTATGCTTTGATTGGTTGAACGACCGGATGGCCAGACACTTAGCATACTAGGCTTTTATTATATAGGATATGTATTATTTTTATTAAATTTATTGGGTGACATTGGCTAATAAAATTATACAGGTTTCAAGTGCACAATTTTATGATCTGTCATCTGTATATTGCATTGTGTGCCCATCACCCATATATCTACATGCATATATCTACATATATATATACATATATATATGTATATATATATGTGTGTGTGTGTGTGACAGAGAAGGTAAACTGATAATAATAAAAAAATATAATAATAGTTGAAATAAGTAACATACATATGAGTTAAATGGAAACAAGACAAAGCCAAAGAATGAATTTTAGAACTGGAAGATCAATTATAGAGGCAGTTAGGAAAGGCAAGATAGAAAATATAAACAAATTGTTGCAAATGTGGGGTATGGGAGTAGAAATAACAATGTCATAATAAATCATAAAAACAGAGAGAGATAAAAAAGAATCAGATAGAATATTTGAAGAAATAATGACAACACTTTAAAGAATAAAGGATGAATATCTAATATTGATGTGATGCAGTGTCAAGCAGAATAGATGGAAGAGCCCACATCTAGATAGATTAGGCCCTAATCTATCATTAGGGTATAATATAAGCACAACAAAATAGTAAAAATTATATTTCCAGTAATCATTTATTGGAAGCAAAAGCATATGCACCCTCAGTTTATCAACCAATAGGGACAAGACACAAGTCACATTTAAGACTCCAGTTTATATACCGTGGATAATATGGAAGAAGGACATCAGTGAGAGACACTTGCTATTTAGTGAAAATGATTCTACAGTGGGAGGCATGAGAACTGCCTGTTAGTTTAGCTGGGCTAGAAATTAATTTGCTAATTCGATAGAAATGAAGGGAATTCTATAACCATATGTGTAAAATAAAGAGCCTGATCTGAATACTTTCTAAGGGGTATTCTCCAGTTCTATCATTTCATGAATCTATAAATTGAACTTTGATGACATTCTACTTTAGATGACATTCTAGACTTGAAAGCCATTTAAGGAAATAAGGCAAATTGTCTTTCTTAGACCTATCCAATGACATTTACAAAGACTTACTTATCACCAGATTTCTAAAGTCTTGTATTAATTTATACTTAAAGAAGTGTAATGTTATAATCCTTTTCAAACACACAGGAATGTACAGTCCTAAACTATACAAAAATGAGAACAAACTCTTTTCAAAGTAATATCAAAACTAGTCCATTGATAATTTACATTTATAATATATCTCAGAATGCCTTGTAGTAGCACAGGCTGATTGTTCTATAACCTGAATATATTTTTATAAATTGAAGAAATGTTTGAGTCCTTGGTTTATCCATTAATTATAAATTAATGCAAATGTCACATTCTGATAATCATTTCAATAACTACTGACCACATTATTTATTACTGAACCAATATGAAAATTAAATAATGAATGAAAGGAGAAAGCCAAGAAAAGCATATGATAAAAAAGTTAACTATCCTTATAACTTTAACAGCATGAACTAATTTAAAAAACAAAATTAGTTGCTTCAAAGAAAAAGCCTCTATATGATATATTTTACTAAGTGGCATTAATTATGAAAAGTAGAAAGAAATATTATTACATTAAATTGTGAGGAGAATTAAGGAAAAAATCCTTAAATTTTGTGAATAGATGAAAATATTACCTTAATCAAGGCACAACAATGTCTTCTTAAAACAAGGCATGATATATTTCAGGGGTTGGAAAACTTTTTCTGTAAAAGGCCAGATAGTACATTTTTTGGTTTTGCAGGTCATGAGGTCACTTAGCAACTATTCATTTCTGCCCTAGGAGAGAAGCCAAGACAATATGTCAATGAATGGGCGGGGCTGTGTCACAGCAAAACATTTTTTACCAAAACGGGTAGGCTGAATTTGACCAAAAGCTGTAGTTTGCAGACCTGTGATATAAGTAGTTCTTCTTGGAATAAAATGAATGAATACAATAGAAACCGAAAAATTTTAATGTCAGGTCACCATTCTCTCTTACTCTGAGAAAAGAGAGAGCCGTCAGATTCCCTGCAGCTTTTGTACTTTTCACGGGGTGATTTTTACTTCATGGTGGAGATTATGACATGAGAATTGTTAGGCCCTTTCTCAGCTTTTGAAGAGACTCATTATATTTAGTCGTTCCTCTCTTTTCAAATATTCAGAGTTGGAAGAAGCCACACAAAGAATGGACAATGAAGCGAAGCAGGTGATTCTGAATCTCCAAAAGCAAAGGAGAAAGGAATGCTGAAAGAAGAAAGCCAGCACATGGACATTGATCAGCAATCGTTGGGGCAGCTTCGCAAGGCAGGCAGACTGCTCCCGAGCACACGCATATAACTTACTAGTCTTGCCTTGGGTGTCTGAGATGGTAACACGCCAGAAAGATCCTCAAGAAAATCATCTTCTCTGATCCTTGCCTTCAGACACATGAAGTCTAAACAGTTAATCACCCAGAGTGGAGGTCTCCAAAATTCTCTGGAGATTCCCCAAGTTTTGAGAGAGAACTGCAGAAGAAAGATACTTGAATATAAGCCTCAGTGGATTGAAAGAGTTAATGATCAGCATATGATCTCAACATATTATCAGGAATGACAAGTATGTTTGACAAGTGTACTAGGGAGAATTGGATGCCCCACTTGATAACTCTTAAGCTTTTATTAGGGATTTTTTTGTTCATCTTAATATTTTTCTTAAAAAACAATTTTCTGTCCTTCATTATAAGTAGTTTTAAACTGTAATATAATTATTCCAGCATAATGCAGTTCGATTATAATATTTGCTAAGAAATTGCATTGTCCTCTTTTATCTGCTAACATGCACTGACACACTTATAGAAAAATTAGTTTGAAGTGTCTAAAATGGCTACTTTAAAACATTAAAACAAAGTAAGGTAAGCTCTGTCTATAATGAGCATTTTGATACTTACTTCTAATTAAGATATAGAAGTAAATATAGAACATAGGTGACCACAGTAGTCAAATAAATGAAATCATGCTTATCTGCATTTCTCTAACCATATAATTTATTGTTCAAACTGAAAAAACAAGTAATTATATCAAGACAGTTGATTTAAAGGCACCTATGGCTACATGGACACTGTGTTTGAAGCGAGGAAGATGCTGTTGCCATGCATACGGGTGGTCAACACATGCAAGCAGAGAAAGAGTATCCATTTAAGAGTAAGCAGTCGAACATATAATATTTTGCTTTCTTCTAAATCACATATACAGATATGTGCGTATAGGTATATATATTCACTTCTCTTAAGACAAATGGACATGGGTATCCATTGCAGTTGTATGAAAATTTTATTACATTATGCAACTAATCAATAACCTATGTTCATCATAAAGGACTTAAAGATGTTCATCTTATGCAAAGAAGTGTAATTAAGTTTAACATCCTACCTAATAATAGAGTAATATGCAAATTGACCGCACCTTTGCTATGCCTAAGCCATGCCCACCAGCCAATCAGGAGCAAATATGCAAATAACCCAACCAAGATGGCTACAGCCACTGAGAGCAGGAGGGTTTCCGCGTAACAAAAGAAGCCAAGCTTTCCGCGCCTCCTGTTGCTGGCCTTAGCCTCCACTCAAGGCTACAAAGTTTCAATTATAGAAGGTGAATTAACTCCAACAGAAATCGCTGCTGGCCGCAGAGCGAGCAGCAGGCTTGGCTTTGCTCCAGGCTACAAAGTTTCAATTGTAGAAGGTAAATAAATTCCAGATACCAGGGCCTTCTCTTGGGTCGCCAGGGGGCGTGGCTGGCCTGCAAACCACCACAGGCCCCTCGCTCAGGCTGCCCCATGCCCCAAGGGAACCCCCACCCTTCAGGGCAAACCAGTCAGGCCCCACCCATGCACCAGGCCTCTATCCTATCTAATAAAAGAGTAATATGCAGATTGACCATCACTGCAACACACAATATAGCTGTCCCCATGTGGTCAAAGATCCTGTCCCCATGTGGACACAAGATGGTCACCACAAGATGGCCAGCAGGGGAGGGCAGTTGGGAGGCACCAGGCTTGCAAGGGAGGGCAGTTGGAGGCGATCAACCCTGCAGGGGAGGGCAGTTAGGGGTGACCAGGCCGGCAGAGGAGGGAAGTTGGGGGCAAACAGGCTGGCTGGGGAGCAGTTAGGCATCAATCAGGCTGGCAGCGGAGTGGTTAGGGGGTGATCAGGCTGTCAGGCAGAAGCGGTTAGGGGCAATCAGGAAGGCAGGCAGGTGATCAGTTGGGAGCCAGCAGTCCTGGATTGTGAGAGGGATGTCCAACTGCCCGTTTAGGCCCGATACGAGATCGGGCCTAAACGGGCAGTCAGACATCCCTTGAGGGGTCCCAGATTGGAGAGGGTGCAGGCTGGGCTAAGGGACACACCCCCCCTCCATGCACGAATTTCGTGCACCGGGCCTCTAGTATGAGAATAAAAGACATTTGTATTAGTTAATTTGAAACAATCTGATAAAAGTGTCGTAGGAGCCATTTCTTTCCCGGAAAGGAGAAGGCTGGGAGAGAAATCCCTCCATGGGGAGGCGTGTGGCGAACCCTTGCATCTGCTGCTTCTGAGGAGGCTCGCAGTCTGGTCACCACGCCGGGGACCCCACTCCCCAGGGTCACAGGATGCGTTTCTGCTCACAGAGTTCGTGGTGGGGCCGTCTCCACCATATGTGCACCTTCTGGCCGGGCCACCTGCTGCCCGCTCCGGAGCAGGAAATGCAGGCTAACATTCTGCTCGATGCCCTACGTTTTGTCAGAGTCACCCGAGTCTTCTAGAAAGACAGGTTGTCTATACACAGTTATAAATCCTGGCAAACAGCACTAGCTTTAGGGAATACCTTACAGTTTCTCAATTTTTTGAAGCTTCTGGGCACTATACTTACCTTATTCGCAATCCCGAATAACAGGTTTTTAAAAGGGAAAGAGCAGATACATACACAGACTCTCTGGGCTTTTATGCGACACCTAGCCAGGTTTATTGGCCTTAGTCCAGTGACGGTGGAGGAGGACCTCATATGGGGAAAATAAGGCTGCAAATAGTTTTCCACAAGGAACTGACAATTCCGCGGTGCTTGAACTTTGCCAGAGGCTCTTGAACTCTGTTCTGGGCATTTCAGACTGGCAAAGTCTGAAAGTATTAGGCCACATATATATTTCAACAGGACTTCAGTTCATGTGATTGTAATTCATTTGTATTTAAATCCTCATAATAGTTCCCAAGAGTTATTGGCTATTCTTTAAAAGCTTAAGGTTATTTTCATTCGCTCTCTTTGTGGAAGAATCAGAAAACTGTTTTCACCTTAGGTACAATGTCTAAGAGGGGTTTTACTTGAGTTTTAGTTAGAGAAGGCTCCTAACCTGCCAAAATACTCCTAACGCAACATGTTAAAATACTATCCGATGAAAAGGTTTGTGAGTTTAGCATTGTGCTGAGAATTATGGGGCTGCACGTGCAGTATTGTGCTCTGGGAACTTAAAATATACATGGACAGACAAGGCCATACTAAATACTAGTGGTATTTTTATTTACTGGTGTCGCTTTTGAATCTTCTATATCAGCATTTCTTGTGTGTTTACTTAAGACATGTGTTCCAAAATTATTTTTAAACAATTACTTAAATATTTACTCTGACAAATATGGCATGAGAAGTATGATTTAGAAGGGTCTAGCTATAAAAAAGTGCCCAGTATCCCAAATACACTAAAAATAGTTATGGCTCTTATACAATTGTTAAGGTCTCTGTCTTTAAATGTAATTATATCTTTTTGCACAAAGTTATTTTTAGAGTGTAGTTTTAAAGTAACCAGACCCGCCTATACTCAGGTAGCACCCAAATACGGATACCTTTATTGCCAACCTTGAGTCTACAAGATTAAATAAGGCCATTTCCTCGGAAGGGTAGAGGGATATAAGTGGGTCTCACCTATCACCCTTGTCATGGCTGCTGTCCTCACCTCTGCAGAGGTGTGTGAGGGACCCCCCCCCCCTCCCCTCCAGGATTAGGCTGGCTTCTCAGAAGCAGCTCTGGAAACTTCTGGAGACCATTCCAGAATTTAGGACTCTGTAGGAGTGCAGTAATTTGGGATCGGTGATGGCTTTTGTCAAAAGTTTTCTGTCACACATACACATACAACCATGACGTTCCTCTCCCACGGATTGCTACGGACTGAATGTTTGCGTCCCTAAAATTCCTATGTGGAAGCTCTAAGGTGCTGGTATTTGGAGGTGGGGCCTTCGGGAGGTAACAAGTTTGGATGAGATCCTGAGAGTGGAGTTGCATGATGGGCTAGTGTCCTTGTGAGCAGAGGCAGGCCGAGCTCCCTCCCTGCCCCTCCCCCCGGCGAGGACACAGAGAAGGCAGCCATCTGCCCCCCACGAACAGTGCAGGCACCACCACCCGACCACGCAGGCCCCTGGCCTCAGACATCCAGCCTCGGGACTGTGAGAAATGAGAGTCTGCGGCTCACGCCACCCAGGCTGCGGTATGTTGTTACAGGCGCCTGAGCGAAGACAATTGGCACATAGTTGAAGATTCACCTCAGTGTCCTCTAGAAGATAACATTTCTTCATTCTTTTCCTTCTCTGTCCCTCATGTTCCATACCTTCAGAATAGAGACACAATCTTCCAGTGAGGAGTTGGTGTGAGAATTCAGTCAATGAGTCCATGTAAGATTTTCAGAACTGTGCCTGCCATAGAGTGGGTCCTAAGCACGTTACTTGGCCATGATACAAGAAACATGTACAAGGTCTGAATAGCTTATAAAAGTTGGGTTTGTTTTTGTTTTGTTTTGTTTCCCAAAACAAGTGAAAAACAGGCAAAGGCAGAGCTTCGACTTCCTATTTTTCTGGGCCTGGGAAGCCCGAGGAATTAAGTCCGGAACGATTCTGTTAAGCTGTGTTTTGACATCGCTTTCAATTTATGTTCATGCCTACATCGATAAGTGCTTCTGCATATTTAGTATTTATTTTAGATTTTGAACTCTTAGGGGGCAGAGCGTTTGCCTATGCAGCTCTATCCAGAACTGTGACCAGCCTCATGAATACGAAGCGTTGGAATTCTTCTTGCCGCGCTCACAGCTAAGCCTGCTGTCACGGGAAGGACGACCTGGTCTGTGAGAACCACTCGACAGTGTTGCGTTGTGCAGACCTCGCACAGCAAAGAGCAGAAGGAGTCCCGAGATGGGGGTGCTGGAGGCCAGAAAGGTTCCCTCCATGCAGGAGGCTAACTGCCCCGAGGACGGGCGTCCGCAGATTCCAGACCCTTCGCATGGGGTGGCAGGCTTGGTGATGCGTTAAAAACACGCGGCGAGCACAGCTCCCAGAGCGTGAATTAGCCGATGATCCCGGGGGTCTGAGCAGAGAGAAGACCAGCACAGAGAGGACCCATTTGTGCGCTTTGTAATTGGGTCCTTCACGCGGTTTCTAAGAGCCTTTCAACCAAACGTGGCTATTGGAAATGTGGGGACATAAAGTGGAAACCTTGGAAAACTTTAAATATTTTGCTTTGATTTATATTGAGGTGCACTTTACATTCTGTAAGATGCACAGGCTTTCACGTGTGAAGCTTGGTAAGTTGTGAGAAGTGCGTACGGCCCTGTTACTATCCCTCCCATAATCCCAGACTCCATCCCTCCTGATCCATTGCTAGGAATCAATACCCATCTCCCCTCCACCTGCTTCAGGTAGCCACTTTCTGGTATGTATTGTAATAGATTGACTATTCTAGAATTTTCTATAAATGGAAGTCAATGAATTATGCTGTTTTAAGTCTGAATTATTTAATTCAGCCCATTTTTAGATTTACCCACAGTACTGAGAATAAGTAGTTTATTCTTTACTATTGATGAGTAGTATTCCATTTCATAAACATACGCAATGAAATGGAAAAAACATACGCAATTTGTTAGTTACTTTTCCTAGCCATTTGAACTTTTTCTAGAGCTAGGTTATCATGAATAAAAGGACAATGAGCATTGATAGTGTGGATGTATGTTTTAATTTTTCTTAATTAAATATCAGTGAAATTGCTGTGTCACAAGGTACCTGTATGTTTTACTGTAAAAGAAACAATTCGTTTTCCAAAGTTGTTGGACCATAAAGTTCAACTAGGAATGAATGAGAGTTGTCTCACATCACATCAACACTTAGTATTTTCAATTTTTTAATTATTGTTATTCTAGTGGATATGAAGTGATATCTTAATATAGTTTTTCAATCTTTTAATAAAATAAAATGTGAAGTCTTTCCATAAAGGATTACTCTTTTTTTCTTTAATTCCTTTTTATAAAATCCAAGGATACTGTATTTTAAGATCTATGATTGCAGTAATATACAAATATCACTTTCTCATCTATTTCCATATATCATTTGAGTTGAAGTGTTCTACTCAAGCATTCTGCTCACATTTTTTTATTATATTGGGAAAGCTTATGAAGAAATGATTTTTCCACTTTGAAACTACATTGTTAATTTTGTTTAAATGTTTTAGTTTGTTAAAATGTTCACCTTTTAAAATGGAGTTTTTAAAAATGACACAGAAATAATTAAGCATTTCCTGGTTCTCTAAGTGAGAGGTTATGCTTGAGCATGATATTACAATCCGCAAAGGTATCAGATTGGGACTGAGACTCAGAAGTTACAGAAAGGTGATGGGAAAATGAATTACCTCTATTTGGTACAGGTCATAAATATTGATAAATAAAACCACAAAGAATCAACCAATTAAAAAACACCTAACCACTAAATATAGTTTTAAGATTTAGAAAATACTAGTAAAAATGCAAGAGCCTCAGTTAAATTTGAATTTTGGATGAAAAAAAATTGTAGTATAAGAATGTTCCATGAATATTTGGATAATATACCAAAAATGGGTTTGCTTTTTATTCATCTATAACCAGGTATCCTGTATTTTAGCATTTTGTCTGGCAACCCTACCAGGAATGTATGTATTTTTGTATATGTGTACATGTAAATATATTTATGAAAGTGTCTATGTGTCTGTGTGTGTGTATGGATGGATAGATGGATGGATAGATAGTTAGATTGTTCTATCAGTTGAGGTTGTTGGTTGTTCCTGGAATATAGAAGCTATTATTCGAGGTTCTTTTAAAGCGACACTGATTCTGAGTGCATGTGACAGGATAGACCAGTGGTCGGCAAACTGCGGCTCGCGAGCCACATGAGGCTCTTTGGCCCCTTGAGTTTTGAGCAAAGGCCAGCTTAGGAGTACCCTAATTAAGTTAATAACAATGTACCTACCTATATAGTTTAAGTTTAAAAAATTTGGCTCTCAAAAGAAATTTCAGTCATTGTACTGTTGATATTTGGCTCTGTTGACTAATGTGTTTGCCAACCACTAGGGTAGACAAACTCTGAGGCTTGTGAACACACGTATTCATAAGCAAAATCACAGAAACTTCCATTGGTGCATAGTTTGTTAGAACTGTCATAATAAGGAGCAACAGAAATGCATTACCGCGCCGTCTGGGAGGCTGAAAATCCAAGGTCAAGGTGCAGGCAGGGTCGGTTCCTTCTGAGAGACACGAGGCAGGGAGTCCTCCCAGGCCTCTGTCCTCGGCGTATGGACAGTGTCTCCTCCCTGTGTCTTCACTTCCTTCTCCCTCTGTACGTGTTTCTGTCCACATCTCCTCTTCCCACAAGACACCAGCCTCACTGGGTCAGGGTGCACACTGATGACTTCATTTCAGCTTAGCCGCCTCTGCAAAGACTATCTCCAAATCCAGTCATGTTCTCAGGTGCTGAGGGTCAGGACTTCAACAGGAAATTTCTGGGGCCGTAATTTAACCCACAACCTCTGGGAAGGGGAATTGGAAAAGACCGAGAAGGCAGTGAATTAAATATGGGCAGCAAAGAAAATAAGAATTAGAGTGTGGCTTTTCTATTACGTATAGGAACTATTACAACTTAAATATGCTTTTATCTTGCCAGTATGAGTTTTAAGAGCTAAGTTATTCAGGACATTTAGCCTCTACTCTTAGATGTAGGTATTGATGTCAAGCCAAGATCCCCATACTCAGTCGACTTAACCTTAGTGTGAAAAAATGTAAGAAATGTGTGTGAGATGGCTAAGCATCTAAAAGAGTTTGTGATCTCAGCTTCTTTTTTAATCATTGATGATGACTCCAAATGTAGACCGAATGGGGAAGGAAGAGAATAAATTTGGAATCATACTTTTAAATGTTTTTCGATCTTGAATGCGTAGTCAATGCTCTGAAATTCACTTTGAATAATGAAAGTAACTTTTTTCAGAAATGCTCACTTAAAGCCATGGTTTATCCAACAAAGCTCTTCGCTAGTGGACTGTTCTCTGCTCTTGTGCACCACGGAATTCAGGTCCTGCTTGTTAGGACACATTAAGAACCAAATTACTGTTTATCCCTTAGAATCCGAGAAAGGAAAAGACGTTAAACACTTTGAGATTTAATAGCATTTCAATATATGTTATCTTGGACATAAACTGTGTTTGTGTGTATCCATCTTATATAATTTTCCGGTACAATGCTATGTCTATGATTTTTTAATTGTACATATAACTCCCCTACAGCAGTGCTCATTTGGAAATAAGGAAATGCCTCACAATGAAGAATGTAATTTATATCACAACCAAGAAAAAAGGCATTGTGGGGGCTGGGCTATTTTCTTATAGCTCAAAGATTCTCATATTTTAAGAAGATGGATCTCACTAGAATCTTTAGTAGAATATAGCCACCATGTTTCTCCATGTGACAGCATAAAACTGTATTTTAATTTTTCCTTTCTTCCATGATGTCTCAACTGAGGAGGCAAGCTGAATAAATCTGTAATGTCTCCAGTTGGTTTAGCCATTCTTCAACCCAAGACAATGTACAGAGTGTAGAAATATGGCACATACCACATCAATGAAGCCTTCCTCGGTGCTACACAGTGTTGTACTTTCTCTGCTATGCCTGAGTGCATCTGGAATAGCAGTTATTCTCATTTTAATTGATTGCTTACATGTGTTGTCCCTTACTGAACCATGAGCCCAAGCAGTCCTACTTACCAAAGCTTGGCACAAACACATAGTTAGCATTAACTAAATAAAAAGTCTGTTGAGTGAGTAAATGAGTACATTAATTAAAATAATAATAGTAGTAACAAGTTTAATTGACTGACACCTTACTATATGCAAGATAGCATGCTAGCCTGGTAATATGAATGATTGTGCTTTCTTCTCTCAACAATAGTAATATGTAGATATTATGATTATATATTTTACGGATAATGGTACCACAGCTTGAAGAAGTTAGTAAAGGTCAGTGCTGGGATTTGAGCTGAGCCTTCCTGTTTCCAGAGCCTGAGAGTTCCTATGGTTAGTATGATGGCTAAGAGCCTGCCCTGCCTTGTCTAGAGCCCTGGCTATACTCCCAGCCCTGCCTCTTCCCAGCTGCGTGGCCATGGAAATACATACAGAATAACTCTAAGCTTCACACCTTGATGTCCCTGTGTCTTAGCTCCCATCTGTAAATTAGAGATGATAAGAACTACCTATTCATGAGATTGTGTTGAGCTGTAAATGATTTACGGTACACAAAGCACTTAGAACCAAGCCTGGCTCAATGGAGTGCTGGCATTTTTATGACTATAGATCGCATTCATGTTATACTATGTATTTAGCATTTAAAATATTGATTGCCTGAGTTACACTCTGCTTTAGGCCTTGAATACACGGCGAACCTGGTGTAGGCTCTTCACTCCGCAGCTACACAGTGTTTACATGGGCCTGGTCGCTTTCTTGAGATCGAATCCCTCTGATGTAAAAGAAGCTCAGGTTAAAACTGAGCGAGCCCCCACAGGAGTCACTTCCTGCTACCCAGACAGGAGAGCTGGGGAGAGGCGAGGGCTGCACATTTCTGGGCGGAAACACAGTCAAAGAAGTGAACGGGTTCTGGCATCAGATGTCCTACCTCACAAGGCCGGCTTGTTCGTCTACTGTATTTGGTGGACTATTGGGTTTTGAGCAAAGAAAGGAAATGGTAAGTAGCATTAGGTAATTCACTGCAAGCATTTGATGTATTAGGTTTAACACAAATTTAAATAATAATAGGATACAAAAAAGGAAATAAAGCTACATCTCAATGACCTTGAATAGTAGCTCTGTTTGTGGAAGGTTGTCTTATCTTTCAAGGGTGCCAGGTGTGAGATACAAGGAAGGCACACCTGAAGGACATTGCCAGACACAATGGAAATTCTCAAACAGGGACGCCCTGAACACTAGAATGAACCGGGATGATTTGTTGCCTCTCAATACACAATATCCATTTGTTAACCACGAGCAAGAATTAGTTCCAGGAGTAATTAGCGCAATAACTCCCACTCATCTTGATCTGTTACGCCCTACAATTTGCTCTTAATATTAAATAAAATATTAAAACGTGTGAGTGTTTTTATATCATCAGCCCTAAAAAAGTCTCACTAAGTTATTTTAATCAATATAGTTGTTTTAAGTAAAAGCCATTTAATCTCCTGACTTCTGCATTAACCTTCCATTAAGTATTAGTGAAGAAGTTAAATGCACCTTAGTCAATAATGCTAATGCAGGAACTGCTGTATTACCTATGGAGAAATGCGTATTCATATTATGTTAAAGTGGCTATCCTTAACGATTAGCCATTCCATGTCAGGAAAGCGATAATAAATTTGAAATACTCCCTGAGAAAATGAATTATAATGTTGGAACTGAGTTCTCTGTGCTGTAATAATTCTGAAATGAGGTCATCTGCTCCTCCTGGTCAGCGCCTTTTAAGGCAATGATACTGAAGTGATGAAGACACCCTCGGTGACCCTTGACCCTCACCTTGCAGTCTCCCATCTGGGCGGGTAATAAATGAGGCTGCTAATTGAAGCTGAGCTGTGTGAATCTATGGTACGGTAGTGTCTTAACAAGTTCCGATTCCGCGCAAATGATGTGCCCATAGCGGGGAGCTGCTCCGAGTGGTGCGGAATGTCTTCTGATTCAAAGCCACGTGGCAAAGCATGCCTTATCCCTTTACCATGAAGTGACGTTCGCACCCCCTCCGGCATATGCCTGTCTTTCTATCTTTCTTCTGTAAATTTCTTCCCATCAGAATCTTATTTTCTGGTAGGGCCATCCAGATGAGTTGTGAGGGTTTGCAGGAGCACACACACGTGCTTTCTTCTGCCCCCGGAAAGCCTGGGCACCTGGAGGAGTAGCTGCTCCGAGAGGGTCAGACGGGTCCACTCTAAAGGGCGCTTCTCCATGAGCTCCTTCCACGGCCGCCATGAGAAACGCAGGTGCCAGGTCATCAATACAGTTCCGCAGCACAGACTTCCTTCTGGTTGTGCTGTTGGCCATAACAAATATGATTTCAGGATTTAAGAAACGTAACTCGGTGTCGGGAGGTTGTCGCAAACCCGATCATATTAAATTGGCTTATTGTTCTTGTCTTTGCCACCTGCAGGTGTCCTAACAGTTTAGGAAAAGAGGCCAATATTTTGAGTGTGTGTGCATGTCTGTGTGTGTCATATATTTTCAGTTTCTGAAGGAAAATATGGAAACCCTAAAGTGCCCACTAAAAACGTGTCAATGTCCTTGAGGCAGGAGTCGCCTTTTGACTCCCTGCTATAAGGGCCCACCCAGAAGTGCATGTCTGACCTGCTCGTTGATAAAAGGGCTTAAGTCCTGTGGTGCTGCTTTATGCCGAACGAACGATTGGTCTGACGCTGTCTTAAGGCTGATGTGAACTCAGTCGTGGCTGTTTTCTGTGCCAATCGCTTAAAATCTCAGTTCCTCCCTCTGGTAAAGTATCAACACATCATTTCCAGGCAGTTTGTATTGTCAGGCAAGTGAAAGTCTTTGCTTGTGGAGTTACATCCTAAACACTTTGATCACTATTTATGTACTATAATAAGTAGAACTAAAACTCCAAAATTACTTTATTATTACAATATATTATTTTATTTTTATTGCATCATTTTAGGAAAATCTACGTTAATTTACAAAGAATTTATTCTGGGTGCCCATGGTTCATAACCATCACCATAAAATTTTTATTTTCAGGTGGGCTATATAAATTTTTTATTTCTTACTAGCGGCCCAGCGCGTGAAATCACGCACGGTAGCCCACCGCTGTTCACCGCGAGAGCCACCCTGCCCCACCATGCCATGAGAGCAGCTGTTCGTGGGCTGGGGGGAGGGACTGAGAGGTGCTCAATGCACCTCATGGTGACCGGTCACTTGGTCGTCCTGGTCATCATGGACACTGGCTTTTTATATATATAGATACTCACATCAATAAAAATACCATGGAATACTCTTGCAATTTCAAACTTGCAAACAGGTTTTTTTCTATTAAAAATAGTAAGAAGGACAACAGGACATTACAATTTTATGCATAGTATTACAAATGTTTATCTTATAGAATGACACTGTATTATTCTATTGAACTAGTAAGAGTCACACCCTGAATGCTAACCATGTTGCAGGCAACATGTTAAGTACTTTCCATCTTCCAATCCATTTCAGCCTCCCAACGTCCCCAGACACATCTCCCATTTCCTCTCTCACAAATGGGGAAACGGAGTTCAAAGGTTTAGTAGGTTACCACCCAAGGATGCACAGTGGCTAGAGCAAGAATGGCAGCTAGCAATTGGCTCCAAAGTCCACACCGAAACAATATCCTCTTCTCCCTTGATATATTATAATAAAATACCTAGGAGAAAAATGTTATAATTATGGCAAAGATTCTCCAACATCTCTTTCTCTTTTTACTGAATGACAGGTTTAGTGAACATTATAAAATTGTAGACATGGAAAATCTTTGAGGGTAAACTCTTTCCGAGCCATCTTGCCCCACTAAGTGAAGGAAGCAAAGCTGAGCTATTTCATTCCGTAACACTGTCCTCATCACAGACTTCTATTCAACAGAGCTCTCTCTTTTAGAGTCTTGAGTAAAGGGTGCTGAGGGGAGTTGTCTGTACTCCATCCATTGCTGAGAGGTCCCTGTGAGTAACCAGAGAGCAGAAAATAACATCGAGCTGGGAAAAGGCGGGGTACGTGTGGGGACTGGAATCCACTCCTCATTTTAATGTGCTAGGGATCAGGCCATCGTTCCTCACTAGGAAACAGTGGAGAGCAGCTGCTCCGGGTGAGACCCGGCTGGTGGGGTGAGAATACCCGCACCAGCTTAGGCAGCATGAGGAGGGAGAGAGAAGGAAAGACTCTGCGTTCTCCTCCAATCAGGTACCTGCACACATCCCAAGGAAAAGTAAAAACGGACGACCCCAGATGGAGAGCCCTCCATAACAGGATGGGCTTATTATATTAGGACTCTGACATGTGGAGAAGGCACAGTTGAACACAGAATATCACTGGAACCCCTAACAGTATGAAAGGGGACTCAGACACCCTTTCCTGGAGAAAAAGGAAAATGAAGAGACATTGGAGAGGCTCAAAATACTCAGTTGGAAAATAAAATGAAGTGACAGATTTTTAAAATATATTTTATTGATTTTTTTACAGAGAGGAATAGAGAGTTAGAAACATCGATGAGAGAGAAACATCGATCAGCTGCCTCCTGCACACCCCCTACTGGGGATGTGCCCGCAACCAAGGTACATGCCCTTGACTGGAATCGAACCCTGGACCCTTCAGTCTGCAGGCCAACACTCTATCCACTGAGCCAAACTGGTCACAGCTGAAGTGACAGTTTTGTTCCAAAAGGCAAACAGATGCAACTCTTCATCCTATGAAATTATGAGTGAATATGTATGGATAGGAGAATGGCTACTAACGGAAGGCAGGGCGACTTTAGTGATAGATTCTTAACTTTTTACATCATCCTGAATATCCTACCTAGCTTTCTACAAATCAGCTAAGTGTTACTTCCAGACACAACCTATCCGAATGGATGGACCATGTTTCCTCAGTGTGAAATGAACTATGCCTTTTCTAATCTTACCTACATCCACAGTTCTGTGGGTTCAACCACAGGAATTCTCTTAGATTTTACACAAACCGATAGTTGTTACTTTGATAATGTGAGTGGCATATATTAAAGTGATAAATTATTAAATGGTGGTGACAGAAAGATAGATGATAGATAGGTAGATAGATAAATTATAAATAGCAAAAGTGATCAATCAAGGAATATGCATCTTTTCTAAGACCCACAAGTATTTCTTGTATTATTTGCAATAAGAGGAGCAAATGGACATAAGTGTTGATTTTCATTGATTGTCAAGTTGTGGAAAAGTATGTAGTTTTCCTTTCATATTTCTCCCAATGAATATGTTGTTGATCATATGTGCTAGCAAATTCTTCCAGCTATTTCCTGGTTGTAAGTTAAGTTTTTTTTTTTTTTGCAGGCTATATTGATTTTCTTTCAGGTCACCAGGGTACTATTTAACAAATGGAAATTCATTCCGTAATATTCTAAATGGATCTAAGTATTATATATTTGGCGATGATTTAAAGGTATGAAACGAAGAATATCATAGAGATACATACATATAAATTCTCCATTAGCACTTATCCACAGAGCAAGCATACCTGTTAATCAAAGGACAAGTCTACATAGAAGTAGGACCAGCAGACTTTTTGTGTTGTCCATGTAGACCATTCATCTTGACACGTCATCTTCTTGTTAGTAACAGGTAGTGTAACTGACAGAGCTTTCCAACATTATTGAAATGATCTGGCTATTTAGGAGGCAGGGCCCTCCTACCACAGGGTCTTCCTTGCTTCTCACGTGGCCATCTCATCTGTGTTTTCCTTCCCTTATTTAAAGCCTCCTCTTTTGTTTCTCCATTTACTCCTCTGTGTTCCTCTCAGCCACTTCCCCTCCTTCATATCAGACTGGACGCAATCTCGCCAGCCTTTCTTCTCACCACCAGGCCCACCATTGTGTGAGAACTGTCAGTAACAGGGGTATCAAGGTGTAGGAGGGAAGAGCTGTAGGGTTGGCTTGATAACATAGAAGCACTTTGGTATTTACTTATCTTGTCTCTCCTTTATGATTTCATTTGTCACTGACATAGGGTAATGGTTAGTTTTAGTGTCACCGTGGCTAGGCTATGGTACCAAGTTATTTTATCAGATATTGATCTAAATCTTGCAATGAAGGTATTTTGTAGATGTGATTAACATCTATAATCAGTCAACTTTAACTAACGGAGATTATTCTCGAAAATGTAAGTCAGCCTCATCCAATCAGTTGGAAGACTTAAAGAGCAGAAACTGAGGTTTTTCTGGAGGAGCAGAAATTTGGTCTCATGACAACAGTACCAACTCTTACTTGAATTGTCAGCTTGCCAGACTGCCCTATAAATTTTAGATTTGCCAGCCCCATAATCTGGGAGCCAAGTCTTTAGAATAAAACACACACACACACACACACACACACACACACACACACACACACACAGTTTATTCACTCTTGGTTCTGTTTCTCTTTGTAGAACTCTGACTGAAACATGTAGCAATGACTATTATCTATAGCTCAGCCCTCTCCTCTCTCCTGGTTTCATGACTAGATATTTAACTGTCTATGTTGTGTTTCTCTATACCGATGACCCAAAGGAAGAAGGCTCTTGTCCAAATTGCTCCTCTCTACACCCTCCCCAGTCTGTTTCTCCTCCTATGGCCAATCTTGGTCAATGGCAGTGCCTACTCAGCTGCCACACCAGACACCCTGCCTCTCCTCGAATCATTCCTGCACAAATATTTCTGGACAAATATTTCTCCTTTGTTCTCTCTTTTTTTTTTTTACATAAAATTGATTGGGGTGACATTGGTTGACATGATCATATAGGTTTCAGGTGTGGGTTTCTATGTTACAAGATCTGTACCCACCACCCAAAGTCAAATCTTCTCCTGTCACCATATATGAGGACCCCATTGTCTCTGTTTTATCTGTTGTCATTCCTTCAATCAAACTTGCCAATAACTTCTCTTATACTTTCATCATTTTGTCTACATTATTGCCATGAATCTCTTTTCCTTAGAATGGGTTCTATTTTTCTGATTGAATTAATACACTTCTCAAATCATTTCAAATCATTCTGAGTTTGACACAGAGGCCCTTTGGTGGAATCTTATATTCCCACATGCTTATGCCTGTTGTAGGAATTATTAGTGTCTTGCAAGTACACCATTAAGAGGTTTTTCCCCCCCTAATACATTGTAAGCTTCTTATGTTGTTTGTCTTTATAGCTGCAATCCCTAGCACAGTGCCTGGCATATAGAAAGAACCCTGAAAAATGAGCAATGAAAGCATATTATTTAACATTTACGTAAGAATTAAAGAACAGAGTACACATTTCAGTGAGCCTCTGGGATATGATGAACATCTATAATCAGTCAACTTTAACGGAGATTATTCTCAAAAATGTCAGCTAGAGCTAGCTGCCCTCAAAACCCCAGTTCCCCACTATTGTTTAAAGTTGCTGCTGAGAAGCGCGGGCCAGACGGATGCTGTATTTCCCAGCTTTCCTTTCACGTAGATTTGGAAATGCAAAGGATTTCCCATGGGCTGAGGCTTTTTGAGAAGTGGGTGAGCCTTCTTCAGGCTCTTTTTCCCCTTCTTGCCATTAGCTGCAGGCCCTGGGTCCTGGCCGAGCTGTGTGGGGGAGGGAGCCCAGGTGTCTGAACCCCCACAGAGAGGAAAGCACCTTCCGACCCCATTGTACGTTCCTGTGACAGCAACCACACACAGGTGCTTGTTACGACACAAAAATGGAGAGGTCCCGTTTGTCACAGCAGCAAGTTCATTTCTAATTAACATCGCATTCTAACAACATTTTACAATCGTGGATTTAAGGTATGTGGTTCAGTGACGTTGAGGCTCTAGAACTGTCTCCAGGTGGTTAGGTTCGCCTTTATACATGTTACCATCTCAACCAACTCGGCCTAGACTAAGCTAGAAGGTTGAAAAGCCCCAGATTTTGGCAAGAGCATTGACATGTGTCCCCACGCCTTCTCCTCACCATGCAGCTGTGTTCAGTTTCGAGAGCGAGCTCAGAGTTCGGTCGATTTCATAAAACATAGTTGAAAATTCATATTTTGTCATTTTCAGAAGTTACCTTACTCCCAGCATGATAACAGCTATACTGATTGGCTGCCCGCAGGAATGTCATTTTTAAAACTGTATTTGGAAATTTATTCTGAGAGATGTTTATCTAAATTCCTTCTGTTTGAAGGGACACTCTTTTATGGAATCATTAACAAAAGCTAAAACGTAATTTTACAAAATTGGAAATAAAAACCCATAAACTATTCAGGAGGAGTAATTTATTGCGAAGGTCAGGAAATTCCATTAGCTGCCATATATTTTTCCTATCTGGAATATCAAAGGCAGAAGACCCAAAATATGCTGTCAACTTAGTTCGTATGTGAAAAAGTTTACATAACCTGCGGACACATTTCATCCCATACTCACAGCTATCTCAGTGATAGATGGGGCCCAGGAGCCTGCCAGCCAAATGGAGAGCTTTAGGGGGGAAATGCTAGTGGATCAAGAAGGCCCTACTTGCTGTTCAAAGACTCTGCACCCGCATATCAGGAATACCTAGTGAGTCACCAGGCCCGTCTTTACACACATTTAAAATTAAAAGGATGCCAAGGAAGAGAAGAAACCCTACAGAGTCTGTTTCTTTGAGCGAGTCAAACGCATTTTCCTCCGGATCCAGAGGCCTGAGCTCTGCGGCAGCGCCCAGGTCGATTCCAGGGCAGGGGCACCGGAAATAGTGTGTGTTTTGGCTAAAGGCACCCAAACCCGCGTTCAGGAGAAGTTCCTGAGGAGGGGTGCCAGAAGCTGCTGTTTCTGTTCCTGCGGCCCTCCCGGTGGGTGAAGCCACACGCCCTGCTGACGGACACGGACATGGACATGGACACGGACATGGGCAGCTGACTGATGCATTGCTGCAGGACAGCCTGGTCCCCGGCTTTGCCACGTCCCTTCTGAATTTGGAAGATATAATGCATGTAAATCCCTTAAACCTCGTCTGGCAGAGGCAGCTCAGGTCCTGGAAGAGGCCATACATCACCGGGTCCGGGCACACGCGCTGGAGCCAGCCTGCCTGCCTGGGGGGCCCGCCCGCCGCCCGCCGCCCGCGGGCCCTGGCAAGGACGCCCCGCTCTGTGGGTTTCTGTGCTGTTGTTTTTCCTCCTTTCATCTGTGAACTGCGACTGTTAATCAAGCTCCTTCCTAGGGTGGTTCTGTGGATTAAAAGAGTAAATACACGTTCGGTGTGTAGAGCAGCACCTGTCCCCAAATGAGAGCCCAATAGAGAGTAGTGTGTCCATGTGCTTGTGGCCGCTAGCTTCGTCCATCACCAAGAGGAGTCATTTTATTAAATATAAATGTAAATTCTGGTTTTTTAAAATTCTTTTTTACTATGCTTAAGTGCCTTTTTCCCTTGGATACTTCCCACTGGTATTTTTTTTTAAGCACAACTTAGATCATCGATCTTTTTCTATACATAAAAGATATCTTAAACCTCCACGTATTTAAAAGAAATCATTCCTATTTAGGATCTTAAAAGTTTTAGTTAGATTTACTAATCACATTACAGGTTTAAAGCAGATGATTTCTCCTTATGATGATGATATAGAGAATTCATTTTGAGCCTTGAGGGTATAAACAAAGACACTATTCAAGTTCCATAAATTCTTTTACCATGCCAGATGTAAAATCAATTAGTGGTAGTAGAAATATGGCCTCATATTTTAAGGACTGCAGCATTCTAATTGCTTGGTCTGCACTTTTTTTTTTAACAGTAATATAAGGGGATTTGAACTTAAACATTTTTCATCTCTAGAATGCTCCTGGTTGGCTTTTGAAATTGCCCTAACGTAAGTGCACCACGAATCTTCTTTGGAAATTTAAAAACAGGAAAACGTGTCTGTAATTTGGAAAAGACACCTCAAAAATATTCCTCACTGCATAATAAATAAAAGGCCATAGTTGGATTCCATCTGTAATTCCAAATATTTATTATGAGTGCTTCCAATTGAAATGTATATACTCGAGACACTCTAAAATCTATAATTAAAATTTTTAACAGACTGAACCTGCTTGGTTCGATTGTATGTTGCCCAGGAAAGGGGAAAATAATACTGGTATTCCTAAAAACAGCCGTAGGCATTCATAATGAGCTAACAGACAGTAGCTCACAAGGGGCAAATGGATGACCAGAAATGGCAGCTGATTATATTGGACTTAGTTTCACATACCTAGTCTATGCAAACCTCAGTCACATTATTAGAAAAATAAGGTATGGACCAATTGTTTGACTCAAATGGGAACCACACAACTAACATCTATTAGTAAAGACTGTTTCGATGGGCAGGTATGTTAACAAGCTTTTTATCAGCACTTCACCACCCCTTTCCAGGTCAGTTACCTGGATTTTTAGACAAAACCCAAAATACATCCTCCCAAAGACACTTTTTACCATGTCTCTAATCTAGAGCAAACGCAGGACTTTTTTTTTTTCTCAAATTTGATATATTTTGACAATCCCTTATCTGAAAACTTTGAGGCCACGTATGTTTATGATGTTAAGATTTTTTATATTTTAGAAATAAAATGTGACCCATATATAGAATACATAATACCCTCAGCAAGGTGTGTGGCAAGATATTGTAATTAAAAGCATTAATATATCTTTAGCATAAATATATATTTACAGTAACTAGAATAAATAAATAATATTAAATAACTACATCACCAAATAAGTTAATTAACAAGGTTTATTTTACAGAACATTGTAGATTTCAGAATTGTAAATAAAGTATTGTGGATCAATAATATAAAAATAACAAATGTAAATGATTCCTGATAATAAATTGTGGTTATGGGAATCACAAATTTAATAAATTAGTAATCTATATATATATAAAAGCCTAAGTGACCAAATGACTGGTCAACCGGTCACTATGATGCGCACTGACCACTAGGGGGCAGATGCTCAATGCAGGAGCTGCCCAATGGTGGTCAGTACGCTCTCACAGCCAACCTCCAGCGGCTGGCCAACCTCCCGCTGTCCAGGCCAAGGGACCCCACCCATGCACGAATTCGTGCACTGGGCCTCTAGTAGAATAATAAGAGTGTAGTTTATATTATAGTAACTGTTCCACTGATGATAGTTATAAACTCTGGACAAAAATATGTTTTTTATAAAATTCTATAAAGGCACTGAAATCAACCAGGAGTAAACAGAAACTGGAAGTAATATGATTCTTGAAAAAAAGGAACCAACTATGTAAGATGCACAATTATACATTTTTTGGTCCCATAAGGACACTTGCTAATTCATGTTTGCATAAAGAAAGGGTCTGGGGAATCTGGAGTAGTAGAATGACTGGAAAATAAAGAGGGTGATACCAGAAAAGAGGCAGCCACAGGTGGAAGAGGATTTGCAAACAGCTGATACCTGACTGGTCTATGCAAAGGGTGAGACGTCAAGCAAAAAAACAAAACAAACAAAAACAGAAAAACAACAACTGGAAGGCTGAAAATAGATTTTAAAAATTGCCTGCTCTGCTCAGAAGACAGAGTTTGGATTTAAATTTTCACTGTGTTAGAGGAGCATGATAAACTTGGCTTTACAGTCAACTCCTGGAAAGACATGAATATGGAATAAAGACCACGTCCCAAGACTAAAGAATCTGGCCTAAGAATAAAGGCACAATTGAAGTAGACTTCCTCTAACAAAACCTAAATCATGCCTTTACAATGTTAAGGTAATCTGTCAGTAAGTTAATGATTTATTAGAAGAAAATTCACTTTTTTCAAAGTAAGATAATAGAATTCACAGTTTCTTTAACACATCATTTACAATGTTTAGGATATAATGAAAAATGGTTACACGTAGGCAAGAAATAAGAAAACTTAAACCCAAGGAGAGTGGGGTGAGGAGTGGAGATAGGAGCAGACTCAGGGTATTGAGCTTAGAAAAATATGTTATAATAACTAAGATGAATATATTAAATAATTTATAGGAATAGGTGGATATAATGAATGAAGAGGTAGTAAATTCCTGTGTAGATATGGAAGCTGTAAAAATGAAGCAAACTGAAATCCTAAAACAGATTTTTGCTACTGAAAATTTTATTAGATGGGCTTTACGGCAGATTGTATATCCACACATGAAGAATCAGTGACCTTGTTATTCAGATCTATAGAAATTATACAAATGAAAGCACAACAAGAATGAAGACTAAAAAGGGAAATACAACCTTAATGATCTATGAAATTGAAACAGGAGGTATAATACCTACGGAAATGAAGTCCGAATTATGGCAATGTCCATTTAGAACACCCTGGAAGGGGAAATAAAAGTGCTCTTAACATACTAGAATGGTCAACAACAACAAAGTCTTTCATGCATTTATTAAAAACGTCTGTTGAGTACAGTAGTCTAAACTATGGAGATACAGTGGTGAACAAGAAAAACAAGGCTTCTGATTTCATAAAACTTATAATCTAACTATGTAAAACAAACACTGAACTATGATTTTTTCATTATCAGAAGAAGTTCTCTAATAAAGATAAAATAAGGGGATATCATGGAGTGTAGGCAGGCCCTACTCTAAATAACACCCAGGAAGATCTCCCCGAAGAGGAGACACTTCAATGGGGTCTGAAAGGCACTGCAGAGTAAGCCCTGTGACTGTAGGCAGAGTAATTGGGAAAGAAAATAACGAAAGGTCTTAAGGTAGAAGTTTCACATGTGTGAGGAACATCAAAGCAAGTGTAGCTGGAGAACAATGAGTTAAAGGGACTGCCATACCAAGTGAGGTCACAGAGGTCCTAACAGGGCAGGCCAGGGAGAGGAGCTCGGAATTATCTTGGTGCAATGGGAAGATATTAAAGAGATTTAAATGACAGAGGTGGGTACATGCCATGCCATGATTTATGCTTTTAAAAGGTCATTGTGAGAGGAAAAGATGTCACCAGAGTAGAAACAGGAAACTTGACGTTGACTGGGCAAGGTAAAAAGCCTTGAAGTTCTACTGGGGGATAATGAGAAGGAGGAATCAATGATGAGCTCAAGTTTGGGGCTTAAGCAATTGGGGGTTGGTAAATATGAGATAGAGGAAACTGTGGCCTGAGCAGGTTCCGGATGGGAATTCAAAGGTCTATTTTGGACATGTTAAGTAAGGTTAAGGTCCCTTCAAGATATCCAAAAAGAGATGTCAAGCAGGCAGCCAGGTGTAAGACAGTAAAGTTCAGGGACAATGTAGAATTATGTAAAGACTAGAGACCCGGTGCATGAAATTCATGCATGGGGGGGGGGGTGTCCCTCAGCCCAGCCTGCACCCTCTCCAATCTGGGATCCCTCTCACAATCCAGGACTGCTGGTTCCCAACTGCTCACCTGCCTGCCTGCCTGATTACCCCTAACTGCTTCTGCCTGCCAGCCTGATAGACGCCTAACTGCTCCCCTGCCAGCCAGATTGCCCCTAACTGCCCTCCCCTGCCAGCCTGGTTGCCCCTAACAGTCCTCCCCTGCAGGCCTGGTCACCCCCAACTGCCCTCCCCTGCAGGCCTGGTCGCTCCCAACTGCCCTCCCCTGCAGGCCTGGTCACCCCCAACTGCCCTCCCTTGCAGGCCTGGTCCCTCCCAACTGCCCTCCCCTGCTGGCCTGATCACCCACAACTGCTCTCCCCTGCTGGCCATCTTGTGGTGGCCATCTTGTGTCCACATGGGGGTGGGCATCTTTGACCACATGGGGGCAGCCATCTTGTGTGTTGGAGTGATGGTCAATTTGCATATTACCTCTTTATTAGATAGGATGATGGCTTTTGGAGCCTCATCACTGTGGGTTTAAATTTTGACTCTAGTTACTAACGGTGTGACTTGGTCAATTTACTTAATCCTTGTGTGCCTCATTTTGATCCTCTGAATGAAACACCTACCTATTGTAGATATCTCGATTGAGGATTCAATGAGATTATGTAAAAAAAATGCCCATATGCTTTGTTCCCATTAGATTATTGCAATAGATGCATAAAAAACTGTTGGAGGAACTGACAGTTGATTAGCTTCAGAAAGAAAAGGTGGAGAGGACAAGAGAATTGGCTTAAAAATGCAATTGTCTTAGTACTTGATGGCTTATTGTTTCAAGTATTATGTATTTTAAATTTTAATTTAAATACCAAAAAAATGGCCTGTAGGAAATGGGTAATATATCACAGAATGAAGGTTTGGAGTCAGAAAAATATATTCTGACAGAATTGTAAGAAACATATAAACTGCCAGGGGAGGGAGTGACATTCCAGGTACAGAAGATATTTCAGCAGAAGATGGGAAAATGCCGGAGCTTTGCTCAGGAGCTGCAGTTATAGGGTGAAGATAGGACGAGATGACTATGAAAGTCCCTCCTCGATTGACTTTTTCTTGAAATCTACAATTACAAGACAGGGTGGGGCAAAAGTAGGTTTACTGTTGTATGTACAACACAGAGTTTATTTCTGTATTATTATTTATTAATTATTGTATTATTTTCTATATGGACAACCATAAGCCTATGTTTGCCCCAGTCTGTACAATGTTCCTCTCATTTTGGGAAATTTGTATTAGAGATTAAAAATCAAATTTTATTTTTTTAATTGCAATATCACTGTGTACCTAAGACAGGAGGCTTGCTCACAGGTACATTATACACTAAAGGAATTTTGATGCATTTACATGTTTTTATTATTTACTCACCAAATACACACATTTAATACCCACATACACATGAAGGCAATTATTTCACCTATATGACACATATATCTCTTTCTCTGAAAAGACTATTCCGTTGCTGATAAAATCATAAACAGCTCCTTGGCTCTGTTTTACTTTTGGAAAAACTGACAATAGAGGATTATCCATACCACCTATGGTCTTTACTCTGAATTCTCGGGGAATGCCTGAACTCAGAGTTCTATTTTTAAACCTGTCAATACATATTTAGAAGAGAATAGAAACAAAAAAATCTCTACTTCTTTCTCTTTAAATTAGTTTTCCTTTTAAATTACCAGTCTCAGAGGAGAAAAAAAAAAATCACTGCTATGCTTGGCATTTCTGCTTACTGATCCATAAAAGGAAATTGCGTTGAATTTTTTCTCCAGGTTTAAGAATGGGCAAATCTATGGCTGTTTTTCTTCTGTTTACCTCCCTTTTATGACAGGAATGAAGATAATGACCGAAATATATGAAATCCTTAAATGTTGTCAGATAGCCGTCATATTTCTATTCCTCCCCCACCGGCTGCCCTGTCCGCCGTGATTTAATACTACATTGAAGTCAACCCCGCGAGGACATCATAAACAGCTCTTGTTTAAAGGGCATTGTGACGGGGAGCCTTTAATCTGATTGATGAAATAAATGGAAAGTAATCTATCCTCTATTCAACAGCTTGTTGATGATATGAAAGAATTCCGACCCAAGCAAGCACGGCTTTAAAGAGAAAGGCCTCTTTCATCCTGTCAGCCTCTCACTTTTAGAAAAAAGTTAAGTTTTTCATCATGGTTCAGGGGAGTCCTTGTAAAACGTTCATTGAAAATTTAAGAGCAATTACAGTGTCAGACAGCTAGAAAAATTGCTTTTACTGAGTGAGAGTTCTCTGACAGATGCATTGTGGGAGAATTGATCCTTTCTAAGGGATAAGTGAATTGTCATTGTTAGGCTCTTCTCCTGACATCCAGCTAGATGTCATGTGCTTTGTAACAGGAGATTTGAATCAGACAACTGTACTCAACACGAGACAGTGTCTAGATTAGTTCTGCAAAGAAATGAGGCTCGCTCTGCATGGCGTCAGCTGAGCTTTTAAAGATTACAGATGAGCAAGGGTTTCAAAAAAAAAAAAAATAAAGTTAGAAAAATCAAAAAACAAAGCTTTAGAGCCACCTCAGAAAGCCTGGATGTGTAACCTGCAAGGACGTCTGTCAAATCCTTGTGGAAGCCACAGCGAGGGAAGATCAATAGGCGCCTCCTGGCTCCATTGCCTGGAGGCCAAGGGCAGAGGGCAGCCGCCCTGCTCTGCAGGAAGGACACCGTTCCTGGGACCAGGCGGCTCAGCCTCTGCGGAGGGAGGAAGAGGAGAGGAGCGAAGATGCTTGGTGGGCCGGGGCTGGAGAGGAAGGGCTCGCAGGTAACATGACTGGTGATCAAGTGGCTCCTTGGCTGGGAGGGAGAGGCTGGAGGAGAGGCTGGAGGAGAGGCTGGAGCAGAGGCTGGAGGAGAGGGGTCCAGACCCACCCGGGAGCGTGGCGCTCGCTGGCACTGCCAGGCCTTTGGAGCGAAGGCACGTACTTCCTGTGGAAAATGTGTGTTTTCATCAATAAACGTTCCACCACCCTGGATTTCCGTCTAAAATATTCCGGCTATTTATGTGATAAAAAATATTGAGTGGGACTGGAGGTGATAAAAGGGAAAAAGAGAAGAAGAACGTGTCAGTGTTTTTAGGAAGACTCTTTCCAATGCAAATTTACTTTATTATTTTACATGGATGATTTCTTATAGCATTTTAAATGGAAATAAATGTATGCTAAAATGTATCTTTCACCAGCACTTGGGACAACCTTAGCGTTTGAATATTTCCACTGAAACTTAGGCCAAGGTGAAGAATGCTACCGGGGAGGGGGAGTCTGGGTAATCTCAGTTTGGGGGAGATGGCTGGCATTGGCCGAAATAGGTCAAGTTATTCATAGCATGGTTTAAATTTTTAAACTTTTATATAATCGTGTTTCCAGTTCACGGAAAGAATTGTACCCTTAAAGTCCAATAACTTTAAAATACTTGTAGAAATTTGCCTCAGCTTTAGAAAAACAGCAAGAGATTAGCTCTCTTGAATTTATCTTGTTTTTTAAATACCATTAAAAATTGCTTTAAAAAAAAACCCCAGACTTCAGAGTCTGTAGAAACACGGACTGTCAGCATCATGGTTGCAAGCAAAGCTGTCTTCCCAACACAGCGGTCCCGGCCGGTGCCTGCTCCGAGCATCCTTGCCGTTACGCTTCTCTGGAGCCCTTTATCACTGTTTACTTGAGTCCTCAAATGAATTGATAATGATTCAAAGGGGCAAACTCGGATTCTGCTAGAAGCAAGCAGTTCAAATTAAACAGCACACAAATCTGCCTCTTCCATTCCGGCCAGTTTCCCTTCAATATCGCCGCGCATTCATTTCACTCAGGTTGGCAGCGTGCAGCTAAGTAGTTGGCTAACAACTGAATTATTTCACGTGTCTCTGTCCTCAGCAGAAATACATCATTTGGTGAATTGCATACGTGGAGGACTATATGTTATTTAGCCAATCATGTTACAATTCAAAGTGTTCGGCACGATCAATATCACAGTATACACTGGATTGCAAAGAACTTGCTTGATTGCACCGAATTTTCTAAGTGTAAATCTGACAGGGAGATAATGCGGTTAAACAGCATGCCACAAACGCACAGATGTTGCATCTATCAGACATTTAAAAACTAATAGGCAAAGGAAATTATTTTTTTCAGCTTTCACAGAGAGCATTTATATAAGGTGCTCGTATAATGAGATCACTTAGAGTTAGCAAATGGCAGAAATAAAGTGAATATAATATGTTAGAATATATTACAAAGGATAAGCGAATTCAAACGTGAATAAATAGAAACGCATGATTCTCGTGCATAAAATTTGTTTTAAACTTGTTAGAAAACATTGCAGGGTAGTCCCGATCCCAGGCAGAGGAAAGCCACTTGAAAAGGGGTAGAGCTGTTTGGTCACGTGATCTCAGTGCTCCTTAACTCCACAGTGTGGAACTCCACGGTGTGAAATATGCAACAGACAGAATCCAGAGGCATTTATTCATCCGAAACTGAACCACTGAAGGCTCCATGTGAGAAGGCAAGTGAACGAGCCTGTGAGATCTAGGTCAGCAGTGGCCTTAGGAATCCATAAGCAACGTGCCATGATTGAACATTGTGTTAAATAACACAGGCTATTTTTCCTTAGAAAAATAGAGTTTACTTTCATTTTACCTATAGGCTCATTTTACCCAAAATCACTTCTGACAAAAATTGTCAGCGATAAAAAGCATTATTTTTCTCTTTTCAATTGCATTCAAATATACTCAAGTGGCTGGAATTCTTTAGTTTTAAACACATTATGGGTGGGGCAAGCAATTTTAATTGAAAAAAAATGAAAGCAGAATTATTTTAATAGGCATCTTTAAATTTTCAGAAAAACATACAATTTATTTTTTTATCTGATATCCTTAATATTTAGAACGAAGCACTAACTACCAGTTGATGGGTCGCGCCTTGTAAATCCAGTCCCTTTATGACAGCGGTCACCGCGGAGGTTAGCCGGGCCGTCCTGACCCTGGACCCTGCAGCCCACGGGACTGCATTGGAGGGAGTTCCCGGCAGCTTCTCTCCGCCGCCAGGAGCAATGCAGCCCCGGACATTCACTGTGAGATTGTTACGGTGACTCCGTGTTTGGAAAGAAACAAAATAAAAGCTGTGCGATCTTTATGGTGGGAAGGCGCGTCCTTCCTCAGCAGTCCGCGGCCCGGGCCCAACGTGAACTCGGGCGTCTGTATCTGTGTTTGTGTAACTTCACCATCTGCGGGCCAGTCTATCAGCTAACGTCACTTTATGAGCGTCTCCGCGGGGCAGGCTCTTTCTTCCCAATATGTATCGAAGAATTACTTTAATCTTTTCTCTTCTATGAGAACAGATAAGACTTATCTGCTGTATATACCTGATGAAACACTTATCTATTTTGATAATTAATGAATCCATTTTAAGCACATGCTATGCTATCCATCTTTTGTGGTTCAAAAATGGGTGACAGTGTGATTATGTCTTTGAGAGATAAGTAAATGTGTATATTCTTAGATCCTCTGGCTTTTAAAATACCGGCGAAGTAAAACTGTGGCAAAGTAGTTATTTTTCTTATTCCGGACCTCCAATGGGCTAATTCCGTCTATGTGGTTGCACGAAGGGTATATTATATCACGGTCGGTCATTGAATTGCACTGAAGCTGAATAGATGAGTGATTTATTATCATTTTGCATATTTCACATATTTATACATATTTTAAATGTGGAGCATAAGACATTTCTCCGCGCAGGGTTGATGGAGAGATGGGCAACAGATACAGTCCCCCACTTAGTCCTCTCGGGAGAGTGTTGAGAACGGGAGACACATGGACCTCCTCAGAGGCGCTTGCCAGGGGCCGAGTGAGCGGGGGGGGGGGGGGGGGGGGGGGAAGGGGGGCAGTTAGCCTTGCTAGCAGGGCCCCCCACCCAGTGCAGCTCAGACTGCCCCGCAGGGCAGCGCAGCCGGGACCTCTGTTTTAAAGAGCTGAGGAGCCCTACAGTGTGTCTAAGAGTTAGAATTATTTCCTTCTTAATCCAGAAAATGGTAAAATGCACTACTGTTTAACTTTCCTATATTTCACCAGCCTTGAAGGGCCTGGGAAATGTGTTTTGTGTATTTAAGTTCATAAAGCCCCCAAAATACTTTCCTAGCATACCCTCCTCCACACCCCCATCTCAGTATCGCCCCATCTCCAATCTGGAAACTCTTCTCTGAGTCCCTCTAAGGAGAGGCGTATTGCCCCTTTAGCATGTTGCCTGTACTTGAAGTAAAAAAATGTTAACCGCAGAAAGCATTATAATCATATCCCAAAGTACGTAAAAGCAGACGGTGCGAGAGGTGAAAGTGTGTTGAACTAAAAATGGTGCCAAGAACAGGCCATCAGGTTGGAATAGGCTGGAGTTAAATGCGCTTCTTAAACACCTTTTCTCCAACGCTCTCTGTTTCTCACGGTGCCGTCCGGGAATTGCAAGTCCCACGGCCACACGGGTGTGTGCATGTGTGCACGCACTGACCCCGCAGCGGCCCACACATGAGCCGAGGCACAGACAGGGGCGCACGGGCCCGGGGCCTGGCCTTCAGTGGGCAGTGGAATTGCCACGTCTCCTCCTGGAAGTCTACCTCCTGAGGAGAGGTGAGGCCTTCCCCGGCTCCGACACTTACTGAGGGTCTCTCACGCGGGTTGTGGGGGGCTCCACCGCTCGGTGGTGTGTGTTTGTTTAACTTTAAGGAGCGCGATGGGCTCCTTCCCCGGGACTCAGTCCGTTTTAGGGCCATCGGGGCAGCGGGGTGGGGAGCAGTGAGAGCAGCTTGAACTCGGAGCGTCTCCGCCCGCCGCCCTGTTATCGTGGCCGGGGAATGGCATGCTCCCATCGGGGTTGGCTCTCCGGTGATTAAGGAAGCGGAGAGATAGGAGGAAGGGGGCAGGCGGCGGTGGCGATAGCGGGCTATCTGCACGGGTTATATTTAAAGCTGTGGTGACACTAAACTCTTCCCCTAAAAATGCGTTGCTCTTCGCGATGTGTCTTCCAGATGTGAAGGCTGACAAATGGTGTGCGCCGTCAAGAATGCCTCACAGAGTTCCCTTCCCCAGGAAGACCCACCTCTTCTGAAGGAGAGATAGGTGCTAGGTCCACACGATGTATATTACCGTATCGGGGAGTGTCAAGTCTTTTTACAGCGAGTCAACAAAACTTAGGCTACACAGTACTTCCCCAAGTCATGTGACTTAGAGACTTTATTCAAAAACTGTCTGGGGGGACAATGACATTTCAGCAAAACACATGTTGGAAAATGATCTCCTGTTAGAGGAGTAGATGACAAGGTCTAGGTCTCGTGAGAGACACGTCATCCAGAAAGCAGCCGGGGCCGGGGGGCCGGGGGCGGGGGGAGGCCAGAGCACCAGGTCATAGTGCAGATGCTAAACTCTAGAGAAAATGCAAAGCGAAGGAGTTTTCCAAGCACTTGGCCTCGCTACGGAACACATTCTAGAAGTCAGTTCTGAAAGATCGGCTTGGTTTCAACTCTGTATTTCATGAATATCGAGACGTCATTAAAGTACCGATACCCGCCCTTCTTCCATTTTCCTACATCAGGCACTCAGCACCATATGTTTTAAAATGGTCTTTTTGCTTCTAACTACTCCCTCATCAAAAGCCATGCTGCCTGACACCGTATCAAACTTCTAATGATGCCACATGGTTTAAGACAATGTGGGCCCGAGGATTTAAAAAGTGCCGAAGGTCGTAAGAGCTGTGAGGGAGGCAGAAATCACTGTGGCCTCCGAGGCTCAGCAGAAGTGGCACTTGAGTGAAGCTAAGGCACTGACGAGAGAGTGAAAGGAGGTCATGGTCAAGACCGTGCATGAGGACAAGTTGCCCAGGACCCTGCGTAGACAGAGTAAATGAGGTGGCAGTGGGACCGCAGTGTGGTTTTCGGTGTTGACTTTCAGGGTTCGCTCACTGAAGTGATGATGCACATCTGAGCTGCATGTGGATGCGGGGAATGTCTCTCTGATGCCGGTCCCCTGGCTATCCTCCTTCTCACTTAGCGCGATTCTCTTACGGGTTTTCCTCTGTGAAAGATCGTAGCAGTTTTCTATGACTCTCACCCCTAACTTGAGTCAGGAACAAGACATCCAGGGAGAACTATTCTTATCTCTAAGTCTGCAAATGCCTGTGCTTGGACTCGAACTATGATTTTTATAGCTCTGCCTCTTTCTGTTCCCAGAATTATGCAAAAGAGGATGGTGATGGATGCCTCTGAGGAGGGGTTTATAGAGCGCGTGGGCTCTTAGGAGTGACTACCTGCACTGAACTCCCGAAAGAATGTTCCCTATGAGTCTGTTTACTGTGCCGCCCTTTCAAATGCTACTCACCCCCACTCCATCAGTTGCTTGAATTTTGTTGATGAACTAGTCCACATTTAACCATGTATTGTTTTATAATCACGGCATTGCTTTATTCACTACCAGCAATTAAACTGTTCAACAGAAGCACATAAATTAAGGTGGTAAATAGTTTCTTGGGTTTAATCAATTTAATTAATTAAGACCTGAGTAATCTTCGGCTTAAATCCCTAAGTTTTCTCATTCCTCTTTTACTATGCCTATTATTTACTAAACATACACACACACACTCTCACATGCACACACACGCACACACACCTTGCTATTTAGCCTTCAGTCTTCAGAAACTGTCTGGATTGCACCTTAGTCTGACATGAAAACAATCTAAGGAGAGTTCTCATGGTGGAAGTGGTCCTAATATATCCAATACTTACAAATGTAATTTCACAAAATAGAGGGAAAAGAAAGGCTATATCTAATGAACTCTAACCCTTATTCTCATGGAATAATGTAGAACCCTGCATTGGGTGGTGATGCTCACAACTCGTACAAAAGCCCCCCAGTAGACGGGGTGTCAAGAGGGAGAAAAGTGACCAGTTGGTACGGGGAGCGATGGAGAAGAGAAACAGCGGCAGCTCTGGCCACAATGGAAGTGATTTACAATGGGGCTGGTGGCAGCGATAGCAACAACTGTTTCCTATTCCAGCCGGTGCCAGGCAGCAAATTGCAGACACCCTGACAATGGAAAGTGTTAAAAAGATAAAAGATAGAGCGGCTTGGCACTTGAGCAGATAAGTGGATGCTGGGAAGAAGCAGCCAATTGCAACCTGATGCACATTCCCTGAGGGCTCAGTGTGTCCCCACAGGCATGCCATCGCTGCGAGTCGGAAGCCTTGGAGATAGGGACGGTGCATGGAAGGCAGCGTTGCCGCCCAGCAGGGCCACCCGGGGTTTGGAAGTAGGCTCAGTTACTTTACCAGCTTTGTGACTTTGGGCCCAAACTCAAGCCTCAGTTTCCCCCTCTGAAAATTAGGAAAAATATTTCTGCCTCCCATGTTGATTATAAACATTAAATGATTCCACATGTGAATAGTGCGAAGGCGAAAGCTCAGACACACTAAGTACCAAGGAAACAGTGTTGATGTGTGAGTTAGCTCTGGGCCCCCTGCTATTTATTAAATTACTGTTCAATGAATGTGGTAACTAGAAGTAGTGATGAACATGTACAATGCAAATTGTTATTTGAACAGAAAGTGCAGAACTTCATTTATCTCTTCAGTATCGGGGAGTAGGTAGTCCATGTGAGTGATTTAGCAAACTGAAGGTCATATTTTCATATTTATGATATATTTTGGTCATTTGGTGTGAAAAATCCTGACAAAAGTTTACTCTTCTACATATTCTTGGGAAAAAGTCAACGTAATGAATTGGATGTCTGTTTTGGACAGACACAGTGATGCTATAAATGGCTACAGATTACTGCCATTTGAAAAAAAAATGTTGGTTTGATTTTAGGATTTCTTTCCTTGTCTCTAATCCTTGCCCCTCACCTATCATCAATGCTTAGTCTGTGCCTCCAAAATGCACTTCAAAAAACCTCCAAAGCACACATACATCCCCCTGACATAGATGTATCCATGATAGCCTTCAAACTGGTTTCAATTTTTGGTAAAATACAAGTCCACAGGATTGGATGACTCGGGATGTAAAGACATCCTGTAGGAAAAGAAACAATCTTTGCTATGGAGAGTTAGGATAGAAATTTGACTTTTCTTACCTGTAGGTTCTTAGTTGTGTTCCACATAGGCAGGAATATCAGATGCATGGCCCCTGGGGCAAGTGAATTATAACATCTATTTGCTTTGGTTTAAAAAAAAATTACTCATCTGAAAAATACAACATTGTTTGGTAACTCAGTTTTTCCTGTTATATTTGTAGAGAAGGCTCAATAGTTTCGTGAACATTTTTATACATCAGCTTATAGATACGTTTTTCAAACTTTTTAAAAATTTTTAATTGATTTCAGAGAGGAAGGGAGAGGGAGAGAGAGATAGAAACATCAATGATGAGAGAGAATCATTGATTGCCTGACTCCTGCACACCCTCCACTAGGGATGGAGCCCGCAACCCAGGCATGTGCCCTTGACCGGAATCAAACCTGGGACCCTTCAGTCTGCAGACTGATGCTTTATCCACTGAGCCAAACTGGCTAGGGCTCAAACTGTTTTTTTGGGGGGAAGCAATTGGCAAAAATTAATAGCATGTGGAGATCACCCAGACTTATGGGATTCTTCACAACAGGTCAGTTGACTGTGTCAACGTAGAGTAGAACAAAGGATAAATCTTTGAAAACTATGTCTATGAGGCACACGTAGATTATATAATATTCGTCGGAGTGTTTAGCATTTGCATCTGCTGCTTAGAAGCCCCCTTGACCTGAGATTTGGCAGTCACCGAGGAAGTTCTATCAGGCCCTCCTGAGTCATGGAAGCTGAACCTGCGTGGGTGAAACGGGTCTGTGTCTTCAGCTTCCCCAGACACACTCCAGACGTCCTGAATGCTGAGCAGAGTCGTTGTTTCTGATTGTGTCATTCCCTTTCTTAAAATCATATAAAGATGGAACCTGGTAGAGAAGTTACTTCATTATCAGCCACAGATACCACCTCTCTCTCACCACTGCCCTCCGCACCCACCCTACAATGTCAGACAGACACCCGGCTCCCCAGCCTGTCTGTGCTCAGAGTCCCCTGAACACATGACAGCCATGTCTCTACAGTCTGAAAGGAGAAACGCTTGGGGGTTTCGTGTAGTTTGAGCGTGATATGAGTCAACAATGGAAGGGGAACTTCCAAAGGAGCTAAGAAACCTCGGTTTGCAAGACTCACCCTGAATTAGGTGTCACATCCTCGCACTACAAGCTTTAAGGCTTTCAAACACGGGGCATCTCTAGGGGTAATGATCAGAATGGGGGAAGATTCGAATTTGGAAAAAAAATCTAAAAATGATTTCCTGGATCTAGAAGCAGAATAACTGTTGCCTTCCCATGCATGAGGACTTACTCGAGGAAGGACAGTAATTATTCTGTGACACCCCCACTTGGCCAGACTTACCCCAACGGGTGAAGAATACAACAGTTACATACAGTGAATATGCAGAACACACACACACACACACACACACACACACACACACACACACACGGAAACACTTGTTAGCTATCGGAACTGTCCCAAGATAAAATGGACTTTCATGGGAATTAGAGAGTTTCCAGTGAGGGCAGGTTTCCAGTAAAATCTGACAAGTGAAGAAGATTATACTGGATAATCATGTATCAGGGACCTTGTAGAAGAAATTTAAATATTTGATGGAAAGAGAGCAGAAGAGTTGAATTATGACCTCTAAGAGCTCTTCAACATAGGGAGATCATGTTTCTCCATAAAAACCTACTAGGAATACTACTCAACGTAGCAGCAGTAGTGATGGTAGAGGTCATAGCTTCTCAAATGGACTATTTTCTCTTTCCCAGGCTCTGTGCTTAGCATTTTATAATCCTCACAACTGCCCTATGAAGTCAGTATTATCACTGTGTTCAATTCATAGGACAGGAGGTGCAGGTTTAGGGAAATTTCCTAACTTGCCCTACAACACGTTAAAAGAGTGAGTCAAGATTTAAAGACAAGTTCACATGACTAGAGCTCCCTCCCTCACCCAGTACTCAGGGCAGCAGAGCTGAGTGGGCTGGAAGCACAATAACGCGGTCAACGCTGTGCAGCAGAGCAAGTACCTGCCTGGCTGTGTCTAGGAGAAGGCTCCTTCCCTCATCGGGTTGCACACTGACCTCAACTCCGCGGCCCTTACTAGGGAGCAGGGCAAATACTAGGAGCTGTCCCGTGTGTGGACATGAACAAGTTATTTCCTCGTGTAAATTAAGCTCCTTTGCAAATCTATTAATTAAACTTAACAGTTTTAAAAAATAGTTAGTGCATTGTTACTGGAGTATACTAATAGAAGCAAGGTGGATTATAAAATTTAATTTTTCTCCCCAAGAGCTTACCTCTCTTTCAAAGCAATTGTTACAATGGAAGAGTCTGTGCAGTTTCTTTCCCTAACCCGCCATTTCCAACACCCCCCCAAAGGAAGTATATTATAATAATTATCAAAAGTTTTAGCTGGATGGTAATAAAAAAATATTATTTTAGGGATGCAAAAAAATAGAAATAGGGAGACATTAACTAGTATCCCCTAACTCACAAAGCAAATACCTAGCATGTTCAGGCATAATACCCAGGTTTATATATGTGTTCAGCAAGATTTTATGAAATGTTCTCTGTACTAAAGATGTGTTAATAAAAAGAAATAGAACATACTCCCTTCTCTCAATGAACAACAAAGAGAAACACATACATACAGGTACATACACACATACCCATGCACATACACATACATACATGGGCAAAACAAGAGAACAGAAAGTACATGTATATGTTACAAATGCATTTGGAGTTGTTAGCCTAAAGTAAGAGAATAGGAAAAGACTCTTTGGAGAGGATGATTTTGAAGGACTTCTCAGTATCCAATGAAGGGGGATATGGTTGTAGGCAGGAGAATATTGAAGTTTTCTAGACCAAGGAAATTAAGCAAATATTCCAAAAAGTTGAAAATGGTACAAAATGAGATGAAATCAGTCACATGACAAAGAAAGGTTAATTCCTGGTTTTAAAAAATATTTTTTTGAGTTTTAGAGAGAAGAAGGGAGAGGGGGAGAGAGAGAAAAACATTGATGTGAGAGCAAAACATTGACTGGCTGCCTCCTGCACACACCCCGATTGGGGGATTGAGCCTCCAACCTGGGTATGTGCCATAACCAGGAATTGAACCAGCAACCTTTGGGTGCATGGGAGGGCACCCAACCAACTGAGCCACATTGGCTGGGTAATTCCTGATGTTTTACATTCTATTTCCAATCTTATAAAACTCACTACTATTCATCATACACATGATGCAGAACAGGGTACAAAATGAGAGAAAATTAGTTGCATGGCGAAGAAGGGTTAATTTCTGATTTTTTACATTCTATTTCTGTTCTCATAAAACTCACTGCTATTCGCCATGCGCACGATGCATGTTCCCCTGGATTGCCACACTTTGATCCTATTAGTCACTCACGGTCCTAAAGAGCTTTGGCGGTGCTTTTATATACAACTTAACCAGGAATCCTTACTAGTATTCTAACATGAAAACGCGAAAAAGAAAGACAACTATCATTTGTTAATATTTGTTATCTTCAGGCAAAATGATTTTAGGAAACTTTAATGTCCAGAGTACTGCAAGACACTGATTAATATACCAAAAAATGTTGGCGCAGTAAGCATTAGTTGTGCAAAAGCTAGTGCACTCACAGCCCGGCGCCCCTGACCCCAAATCACAAGCTCTTCCAAAGCGGAGAGGTTGGCGTCTGCATCCTGGAGAGCTCCCTCTCCATGTGCTCCTGGAGGACTGGAAAGTCCCCGTCAGCCATAAATTCCCACGGCTCTCTTCGCCATGACAAGACCTGAGACTTCCTCCCCTCGTTTGATCAGACTGGTTTCAAGTGGCCGCCTTCCAGAAATTCCCTGCCGGGACAGGACCGCCTCGCACTCAAGTCAGGGCACGGAACCACAGACCCAAAGTTGCTGAAGAGAAGGAATTCTTTGGGATCAGCCCCAGACGGATGAGACTGAGCAGAGCCTTTTAGGTTAAGAAAATCACTAGAGAGAGAAGCAGCCAAGTGCCTTTGAACCCAAATGCCAGGCAGTAGATGGGAGCAGGAGGGGCATGGAGAGGAAATCTCCCAAAAGACAGAACCTGAAATAATCGAATACCCGTCATGGCCCTGGAGGGAAAGGGAAGTAACAGAATGGAAGCCCCTGGGAGCAATGGGAGAGGAAGCCGCTCCTCAGCCAGGGGCCTGGCCTGGCCTTCTACATGGATGGACAGCTGCCGACATTTCCAGAGTCAGACCTGGGCTGCCCTGCCTCTGTGCTCCTCTCGGCGTAACTGAACTCCTTCCTGTTCCTAGAATGTGTGGCCGTGTTCTTCTCTGGGCATTTGCTGTGTCTGAGTCTGGATACTGGCATCTTTCTTCTTGCTCTTTGACTAGTCACATGTTTAAGTTTCACTGTCACCAGAGAACTTTTTGACGACCCCTCCCACCTTCAAAATCTCAGTTTGAGTTCCACCACAGCTCCCTGTTCATCCTCTGCAAAGCATCTTGCTAGGGTCATGCAGGTGTTTGTCTGTATATTCTAATAGACTGAGATCCATGACATCGGAGACAGTGTCCATTCTATTCACCTTTGCACCTTCGGCACTCAGCACAGCGCTCAGCATACAGGTGAATATTGAGTAAATGATTGAGTGACTGAACTATTTACCTTAGCCTGGAAAGCTGCGAGTGGCTCTGTGATAAAAATCTACATATATAAAAGCCTAAGCAACCGAATGACCAAATGAATGGTCGACCGGTCGCTATGATGTGCACTGACCACCAGGGGGCAGACACTCAATGCAGGAGCTGCCCCCTGGTGGTCAGTGCACTCCCACAGTGGGAGCGCCACTTAGCTGACCGATGGGCACCAGATGCAGGGCTCATGGCTGACAAGTGCAGCTGCGGCGGTGTGAGCCTCTCCCGCCTCCACAGCAGCAACAGGCACAGCAGGGTCAGGATGAGTGGGAGCAGCACTGCGCCTGGCCTGAGCTCGGGCTCCTCCCCGGCCGCCTGCTACTTCGTGCTCTACTACATCCTTTGGGGGATGTCGGATTGCGAGAGGGCGCAGACCAGGCTGAAGGACCCCACTGGTGCACGAATTCGTGCACTGGGCCTCTAGCTAATTATAATGACCATTGTAATGATAGCCAATACTCATTACATTTCCATTGTGTGCCAGGCGCTGTGCTGAGCACATTAAATGTATTATCTGATTTACCCTCAAAATGATGCATTGAGGACTATTATCATCTCCATGTCTATCTATGAGGAAATTGAAGTTGAGGGAGGTAGGAGAAATTCCCAGGGTCACGCAGCTAATAAATTTGGAAGCTGGTATTTGGGTGGCGGTCAGTGTAATTTCAGAGGCGGGATCCAATCTATTTCAATGCTATGTTTCTAGTAATTTCTTGATGTGTTTAGGGGACAGTGGCAATACCGAACAATTATTAATTGAGAACTTAGTACACTGACGAGGTGGACACACAGCTTTATTCCAGCAACAGTGCCCGCCTTTGTTTCCATGGTAACTGAGACTTACCATTATCCCTGAGGAGCTCCTACCATAAACCTGGCCCCAGGGCCATCGGGGAAAATAAAAACTATTCACACTGGGAAAACGTCAAAGCATAAACTCATTTCTGAAAAGTTCATTCAAAATTAAACATACAAATTGCTGGATCTTTTGACTAATGAAGAGAAGACATCGAGTGTGGGTCCCTTGATGACGAGGTCCTGAGCAGCACTCAGGGGTGAGTGTAAAAGGGGATGTTAAAATGGTAGATGGACAGCCAAATCTGAGTCAAAAGGAGGAGAGGACAGCCAGAATCCGGATGCCACCATTCCCCCGGTGTGGGGGGTGGCCCCACGGGCTCAGGCTGCTCTCTCAACGTTGTGGCGTGCTGGAGGCACAGTGTAGAGGCTCACCTGCCAGCTGCCCCGGGTGTGACAGTGACGGGAGCGCCTCCGGCTCTCATGACTAACTCGCTTCAGCGGGAGTATCTGAGCAGCACTTTGGCGGCCTTTACGAAGGGGTCCGTGCTGCTGATCCTTATTGAACCCGCAGAAGAGCTTCGGTGTCAGGATTTTGAAGAAGCAGGATCTTCAGGGCTGGGTGAAGTAGGCAAGGAGGTGAAGAAGCCGGAGGGGAAATTATCTCAGAGGGCAAGTCTCCACCCTGGCCCTAGGGTTTAGGCACCGCGTCTAGGAACAGCTGTGCCGGCCAGCACCCGAGCTTTGCCCACGGGTGGCTCCTGAAGATTTGGATTTGGCTCGGCCCAGTGGAGATGCACTTCCCATGTAAATACTAAGGTTCTGACGCCTGAGTGTGAGGAAAGAATGTGACATATTCATCAGTTTTTATATTGATGACATGTTGAAATAGCATTTTAGGTACATTGGGTTGAATAGAGTGTTATTAAATTTCATTTCAGTTGTTTCTTTATGTGACCACCAGACATTTTATTTTTTTAAAATATATTTTATTGATTTTTTACAGAGAGGAGGGGAGAGGGAGAGAGAGTTAGAAACATCAACCAGCTGCCTCCTGCACACCTCCTACTGGGGATGTGCCCGCAACCAAGGTACATGCCCTTGACCGGAATCGAACCTGGGACCCTTCAGTCAGCAGGCCAACGCTCTATCCACTGAGCCAAACCGGTTAGGGCACCACCAGACATTTTAAATTCACCTGGATGGCTTTCACTGGTGGCTTACTTTACGGCTGTTAGATAGCAGTGGCTTCTAGGGTTGTTACACGGATTCCTTTCCTGTAATCCTCTTTAATCTCTAAACTTTTCACTTAAGGAGCCTTCAAATGTTTCATAAATTGCAAATAATGTTATCAATTCTCAAAAAACACTACTTTCATACTTGAAAATATTGCAAAGAAGGTTCTTGTGTGTTAATATCTCTGACTTTTAAAATTGGATGCAGCAATTGTGAGCTGAGAGTTTGAGACATAACAGTGGCTCCTCCTCCAGCAGCGCTTTGCTTTCTGGGAAGGCCTGCGGGGAACCAAGAGGGAGGTGGGCACACAGGAGCCTGTGCGGCCACTTGCTGCTGCTCCTCTACGTGGCTGTGACTTTCTCATCAGGTGCGCTGCCGCCGAGAGGGTGCGCGTTATCCACATAGCAACCTGTTTGTGGATATTCCCATAAAATGTACATTTACTGTAAAAACAGGCACATGGACCACATAGTCTCAGGATTTATAACATCATAATTGCATTGCTATCACTTTCAGGGGTGTTGATATTCTTCTTTCAACAGTCGCAGCGTTGTTGGAAGCAGAATTCCCCCTCACTGGCTTAAATCAAGACCTTTAATGAAGAACAAGGTTAAGAACAGAAAGAAACAAGAAGCAAACGCTAGCAGTGGGACAGGTGTTCTTACCACAGCTCGCTGACGAATACGTGGGGCACGTCGTTTGCCAGGAGTGCAGAGAAAACATGAGCCAAGGAGGAAGGCGTCCTTGAACTTCCTGTGCTCAGGAGCGCAGTGCCCACAGGGGAGGAGCAGGGAAGGGCACCATGAACTCTCTCGCAGCTTTGCAATCTACTCTCTTGGTTGAGCCCAACGTGAGTGAGGACTCGGAGCCGGGTGGAGAGTGCCTGGCAGACAGGGACCGAATAGGGAAGGATTACCACATTTAGGAACCATTTTTTATCCAAGACAGCCTTGTCTATGGTCTAAAGGAGGGCGAGGAGGTGTGACGACCAATAGGAAGGATGAAGTGGTCTGGTTAATCCCAACAGAAGGGTGGTTAGTTAAACAAGAGATGCAACATCCGAAAGCAGAGTATGACTATGGACCAAGTTAGATGGTGGCAATGGAAACCCATGAGAGTCTCGATATTATAGAAGGATAACACGACAAATGTTAGGGATAGAGAAATTGAGTGCTTAAATCTCTCTTCTGGTTAACTTATGAATACAAATTATACAGTAATGTATTGCAATGAATGATAATTAAGAGACTAAGGGGACTTAATTCTATATCTTCAAAACAGGAAATGGATAACTTGGTAGAAATTGCTAAAAGAGTAGACTTTCATAATTAGAGAAGGCTACTTTCAAGTGATGATATTTAGCATCTATTTTAATTATATCAGCGATTTTTGGTTAGTTAACAACTCCGGGGAAAATTTTATAAATAGCAGAGATAATTCTTTTATTACTTCACCACATACCAGTATCCTATATAACCTAATTATACAGACAAATAAAAGAGCTTGAAAACCAGAAAGAGATGCATAACGGTGTGTTTAATATTGGCCTCTGAGCCTTTCTCATGCCGCGTGACCCGACCTTCCCTTGAGAATGGCCATCCCCTCCCGTCCCCTCCCAGTAAATCAGTGCCCCATCCCAGAAAGTCTTCCCTAACTTGCCACCCACTCCTACCCATTTCTGCTTTCAGGTGGGTGTGAGACCAGCATCTTAGAATCACGTCATAGATTGTTGACCTAAAATAAATACTTAGATAAAACTCACAGCTATAAAATAAATAAGTCCTGGGGATGTTTATACTGCATTGCATACTTCAAAGGTGCTGAGTTGATCTTAAAATTTATCATCACAAGGAAAATGTTGTAGCTGTGTACAGCGATACATGGAAAGTAGACTTATTGCAGCGATCACATCACAATAAATACAAATATCAAAGCATTATGTTGTAGACCTGAAAATAATAGAATGTTATATGTCAATCATACTATGATTAAAAAATTGAAAAAATAAAGAAAACTTAGAGAAGTAGATGGATAACATATTGCTGCTGCCAGTGTTTGGTAGAGATTTTGTTATCAGTTACAGTTCTTGACCCATAGAAGAACTTGGGGATGTGCATACCGTTTTGGAGAAGGAACCAGGAGGCTGGGGGACCTGGCGCTGTTTTGAAAGGTCTGCTTCTGGTTCCCACTCTGCTGGCAGGGCCGTCACACTGGCTGCCCAAGTCACCATTTTCATCAAGGTTTTTCCCAACTGCCCAGACCAGTACGCATTGGACCCCAATTCTCATCCTACTGACCGTGGGGAGGTTATTTAACTGGGGCAGTTCCTGTCCATGTTCTGGCAGCACCACAGGCAGCCTCGGGCATGGTGCATGGAACACTTGCTTCAAACAGCAGCCCAGACTTCTGGTGTGCCTACCGGCTGGGAAGGGAACCCTCAATAGTGCAAATCGACCCACTGAAAGAAGTGATGGAGGCTAAGGGCTGCTGCCCTATCTGATGTCTGCTTTTTTTAAGTCTCTTAAGTTATTTATTAATATCCATAGCCATATTATTTGGATATATTGTCTATTCAATTTCCCCCGGACTTACCTAATCTTAAAGCATTCCAGAAATACATAATCCTCCCCAAAAATAAATGTGCAGCCCTGGGTCAAGCATCTCGGCACCCTTATTAAGCAGGTCGAGAGCAGAGTCCAAGATCAAATGCCCAAGAAACCACCTGACCCCAATCCAGAGGCCCCACCATTAGGCAGTCTGGGGAAAAGGACCTCAACTGAACAGCACTTGGCAATATTTTAGTTATATTATTTTAAAGATGGACTTGGAACCACTTACTTTTACTCTTTCTTAAATAAAATGAATCCCTTTCTTAAATATAATTTGTGATAAATGTATCACACATGCCTGGTAACAAGTGGATGTCTAGCAATTTCCATTTTCAAAATAGGATTGCACTTAGTAAGACAAAATTCTTGACCTAACATTTTTGTGTTTTAAACAACCATTCTAAGAAAAATGATTTTAAAGTGTTTTTCTTGCATGTCATGGAAAAGCCATCAACCATTCAGAGTAGCCAAAACAACGAAATTAGTGAGAGTAGCCATCGTTTACATGATTGTATTTATTCCTCATAAGGTGTGCAACGTAGTACTTATTTTTACAGCCAGGAAAGAATTTGTAAAAGTTTAAGTAACTTGTCCAAAATCCCACATTAGCCTAGAGCAGATACTTCCTGGTTGTCGCCCTGCCTCTCAGGGAAAAATACTGAAACAAACTAATTTACATGTAAAACCAAATTAATAAGGGGATTTTTAATCTAATAATTCATTTTCATTATTGAACCATGGTGAGTTTGATATTTAACTTAGTTGTATAAATATAGAGTTCATGTCTAGACACAGGGCGACTTAGCTTTTGACAAACTTCCATCTTCAGGAAAGAAATGCTGATGATACCACTGAGTGTGAATGGCTGAGGATGGCCACGTCATAGAGAAAAATAGATACATAATGGATTCTTATGGGAAACATTTTCAATATCTTTCCAGATCCAATATCAACAGTGTTCATAACCAAATCAATGAATTCACAACCATCTATTGAGATGCTTAGAAATACAAGGAAGGAACCACACTGTTTAAATAGTGTCAATTTTAAAAATTGCCATGCTTCTCAGATTTTGCTTCTGCTAGTTATATAACCACTAGAGGCCCAGTGCACAAAATTCCCTCAGCCAGCCTGCACCCTCTCCAATCTGAGACCCCTTGGGGGATGTCCAACTGCCGGTTTAGGCCCAGCAGTCGGACATCCCTCTCACAATCCTGAACTGCTGGCTCCTAACCACTCACCTGCCTGCCTGCCTGCCTGCCTGCCTGCCAGCCTGATCGCCCCCAACTGCCCTCCCTTCCTGGACTGGTCACCCCCAACTGTCCTCCCCTGCCAGCCATCTTGTGGCAATATCGCGCAAGGGTGTGACGTCACCTAGGCTTTCAGTATTAGGATTCCCTCCTCAACAAAGTGAACAGAGAGATAAAATAGTCTTGATAAACTTATGCCTATCAGCAAAAATACTTCCAAAAGCATCGAATAACTGATATATTGAGGCTTATGAGAGAGAGAGAATTTATGCACATATTAAAGTGTAGTTATTGCAGTCTAAAATGATTCTTGAAGTTTATTAATTTAATTGTTCTTTTATTGATTTGGAAGATCTTTCTTGGAACTAGAAAACATATTTTTGGCATCTAAATTAGCTAATTCTTCTGTCAGAGAAATTTCTGGCAATATTATACAAAGTATAAAAGAAAGTCAGTCTCCCTAACTTCTCTTCTCTTGTCTTTATTCAATTTCCAATAAAATATATACAACTGAGAGGATTCTTTTAGGGGTTCATTTTAGCTGCCTTACTAAATTAATATTTTTCTTAACTTTATTCAATACTAGAGGCCTGGTGCACCGATTTGTGCACTGGTGGGGTCCCTCAGCCTGGCCTGCGGGGATCAGGCTGAAACTGGCTCTCTGACATTCCCCGAGGGGTCCTGAATTGTGAGAGGGCAGTTCTTGGGTGACACACCCCAGAATCAAGCTCCCTCCTCTCTGGTTCCGGGTGCATCACCCAAGAATCGCAGCTGCCAAGTCACTGCAGCTCGGCAGCTCCTGTACTAAGCACCTGACCCCTGGTGGTCAGTGCGTGTCATAGCGACCAGTCGGAGCGTCTGCCCCCTAGTGGTCATTGCGCGTCGTAGCTACAGGTCGGACAGTGGGATGGTCACTTAGGCTTTTATATATATCGATAAGTGAAATTGCTGGATAAATCATGACCATAATCTATGTCTGAACTCTTTCTAGAACCAAAGAATTTTAGACACAGAAGAGACCTTAGGTTAAATTAACCTGGTCCACAGTGAGTGGTTACTCGCAAGGTATAGAAAATACCAGGTTGGCTTCCAATTTTGGGTCCATATTTAATACAATAATAACTGAATGAGTAGAAAAAAGCACACATTAGACTTATGAGATATAACCAAAGGTATATTCACAGTATTATTTTCATTATTTTTTAAATAAATGAAACATTATTTCAAGGATTTACTTAAGAGATAGGAAGAAAATAAGTAAAATCTAAATATTTCAGAAGGAAGTACATAATGTAGCTTCAAGCAGAAATAATTACATAGCCAAATAATGGAAATGACAAATATGAGACTTTTATAAACAATAGAGAAAAACTCTGATTAATCAAGTTGTTTCCAAAATGAGAAATGGGATATTACAACAGTTATAGAATACATTTAAAAATAACATTATTCTAAAAATAATACTAATATATTTAATAACTTCAAGAAAATGGACAATTTTCTAAAGAAAATTATAGCAACATCCAGAACTAATTGAACATGGACTTAAACAAAAAAATTTTGCCCTACTGGTTTGGCTCAGTGGATAGAGCATCAGCCTGCAGACTGAAAGGTCCCAGGTTCGATTCTGGTCAAGGGCATGTACCTTGGTTGTGGGCGCATCCCCAGTAGGGGGTGTGCAGAAGGCAGCTGATCGATGTTTCTCTCTCATCAATGTTTCTAACTCTCTATCCCTCTCCCTTCCTCTCTGTAAAAAAATCAATAAAATGCATATTTTTTAAAAAATTAATAAAGCAAAATTATTGGAAACTGTCAAAAACTTAGCACAAACAAAAAAGCATCTGCAGAGACAGATGGTTTTACACTTGACTTATTGTCAGTTTTCAAGACACAGATAATGTCTGTGCTACAAAAATTTCTGCAAACATAGATAAAAAAAGGAAAGTTGCCAAATTCACTTTAAAAAGCAGGAACTATTCTGAAAATAAAAGCTGACAAAGATAAACAGAAAAGAAATATGTGCATCCAATGCTTTATGACTGTAGACAGGCAAAATCCTGAAGAGACTACAACAAAATGGTCTTTATTCCAACAATAAACCTATCCATTATTATGAAATCTATTAATAAAATTTATCACATAGACAAGTTGAATACAAAAATAATATAGTCTTTCCAATTGGATGGCCAAAAAGCTATAGCAAAATCCAAGAACCCTTGAGTAGTATGGGTTTTTAGTATACAGAAATAAAAACGCTTCCTCAACATGATGAAGACTATTAAGCTCAGTCCACAGACAAGCGAGACCCAGTCCGAAGCGCTAGGAAGACGCCATTCCTGTGGAACACTGTCCTGAGGCCAGCGAGGGAAACTTGGAATGGAGAATGTGAAATAATCATTTGCAGATGATATGATGTTAGATCTGGGAAACCCCGATGTAGAAAGATGTAAAGCCATGCAAACCTCGCGTGAAATAAAACGTGCATAGAGAAGCTTAGAACTGTACTATCTACTTTTTTGCCACGTTTTGCTGATTTTCAAAATTCCTTAATGCATCTGTACTGCCTAAGCAATGTACACAAAAGTAACAGTAACAAAATTATCTGTAAACAATAATGCTAAAAATACTGGCAAAAGGAGGAACAGTCAGTCCCGTGATGCTGAAACCCTTAGTGGTCTTGTGTATGGACGTCTATCCAGACATATCTGTGTGTGTGTGAATTCAAACCTATAGAATGATGTTTCTCAGCTTGGAATGTTACAGACTTCAGACAACATGGGCATCATTTTATTTTTTTAATTTATCTTTATTGTTGAAAGTATTACAGATATACTTTTTCCCCCACTGACCCCTGCACCCTGCTCCACCGTCCCCAGGCCTTACCCGCACTACTGTCTGTGTCCAGGGGTTATGAATATTTGCATGTAAGTTATTTGGTTAAACTCTTCCCACCGTCCCCCTTCCCTCTGAGGTTCATCAGTCTGTTCCGTGCTCCCAACATGGGCATCATTTTATATAAATAGATATATTTGCCCAAATCATTTCAGCAACCTGATGTATAATAGTTCCTTGAATGAGTTTGCTAGAATTTTCTTAACCAGTGCCTTATTAATGGAATTTAAGTTGTCCCAGGTTTTAATTTTTACAGATAATGCTTCAATGGGCATTCTTGCTTATGTCTTTTTGCACTTATGTGAACATTACAGTAATCCATTGCTGTGTAACAAACTGCCACAGAATTTAGCAGCTTAACGTCATCCTTTATTTTACCTCAAGGGTTTGTGTGTCGGGAATTTCTAGGCGGTTCTTCCGTTTCCTGTGGCATTCAAGGAAATCACTCCGTAGTATGTGGGTGGCAGGTGTGCTTGTCTGCAATGCAAGGCAGAGTCCCTCTTGTGAATGGCCCCGTGACGGGGATGCTGGGAAAGCTAGGCTCAGAGGGGACTGTTGACAAGAGCGCCTCCATGTGGGCCCTTCAGCATGGACGTCTCCATGTAGTGGGCACCTCACATAGCAACTCGGAGCTCAAGAACGTGTTCTAAGAGACCCAGATGGGAGCTGCCAGGTGTTTTAGGAACTAACCTTTGAAGTTCCAGCACATCCCTTTCTCCATTTTCTACTGGCCAAGGAATCCCCTCGAGCCATCCTGAAGTTAAGGGCAGGGGCATTAGACTCTCCCCTCAACAGAAGGAAGTGACTGCAGCCATCTTTAATTTAACACAGTGAGTAAATAAACCTAGGTCCCTGAAGTGTAATGCATGGCCCAAGGGTGCGTGCGTTTTAAATCCCTTTCCAAAAAGTTTACACCAAACCCGTTTTAAAGAAATTTTAGTGTGCACTTTCCAAATAGGCATGTACATCAATGAGTGGACTGTCTCTGAGAGGCCCACAGATACATGTACTATGTTCTCCTGAGTTGTTCATAAAGAGTCAGTGATTGCTGTGAATCATGTATGCAGCTCAGCAAATGAAATACGACTACTGATATGAAATATCAAAAAATTGGGAAACATCTTTAAGGTAAACACTTAGGGTTTCTCCTTTATCTGTAAAGCTCGTTGCAACTCTGAACATACTGATTTTAGGTGGTTTGCAATAAGGTTCAAGACTGTCGGTCAAAGGCAAACAATCGGTCTACTGTGCTGAGAGGTAAAGCTCCCAATGGTGGGATTGCCCCATGCTGAGACAATACTTCTCGTTCGTTTTTGAATCGTCTTTACCTTTTCACCGCGGGTTGCTTGTAGATGTCCACTCCCTTTCCTCCCCTGAAGCTGGTGGGGGAGAATGTGGAGCCTTCCTCCACTTCAGGGGAGATGCTGCCACGCACCTCATACTCGGAAACAGCATCTGCTATAAGCACCGGAGAACTCAACTCATGACGACTTAAAACATGCCATGGACTGTGAACGGCAAAACCAGGATGTGTGGGCTCAGGATAGGTCAGCAATAGTCCATCATATTTTCAAGGATTCCGTTTCTTTCTTCCTTTCCATCCACTATTCTTAGCTGGTGGCTTCTTGTCCTCATGATGATTGCTTCATGGGAGGAAATTTGCTATGTTAGCTCTAGAGATAATATTCATATTCAAAACATTTTAAAACTGGAGAATGAGCTCTCCTCTCATATTATTCCTCTTTATAGGGTAACAAAAGCCTTCTTAGAAGCTCCTCGGTCGGCATCTTATTGGTCACACGTGGTTACCCACTGCTCTCAAGGAGGAGGGGAAAGCATTCCCTGATGTTCCAGTCTCTACTTGAGTTGTTCAAGGAGAAAGAGATTAGGTGGGCATGGCTTTCTGTGAGTGAGCCAACAGTTTGTCATACAAAACGAAACAGAAACCAAGTTGAGTCTTGGGATAAGGCTGATGAAGTCCACTCAAGAGTACTTTTAGCCCTGGCCAGTGTGGCTCAGTTGGTTGAGTGTTGTCCCTTGCAACAGAGGGTCACCAGTGTGGGAGGCAGCTGATCGATGTTTCTCTCTCTATTCCTCTCCTTTCCTGTCTCTAAAATCAATAAAAACATTTTTTTAAAGAGTACTTTTAGAATAAAACCAGAAGTCTTTGCTGTTACATATCCAGCCCAATTTCTCAGCACAGGTTAGCAAGTAATGGAGCCCACCCAAGATATTCTCAGTCCTTATTCAGACTCACCTTTCTTGGAGGCCTAACAAGGGGAGATTTTAGTGAGCTTGCTGTTTAGAATTCTCTCTCTCCCACCCCACCTCCTCCTCCTCTAAATCTAGCCTTAGTATCTGCATTCCATTCGTAAACTTTATTGTTTTTTATTGTTGGCGGGAAGGACAAAGGAAGCTGTCAGACAGGCAAACAGCACAATGTAGAGGAAAACACAAAAACTTCAGAGGCCCTGGGTGAAGAACGCAGGTTTTATTCCTAGACCTTGTGCTAGTTATGAAATCTGTGACTCCTGTTTAACTTATTTGAATCTTAGTTTCTGCATCTGTAAATGAGGAGCGGCAAAGGATTGCATCTGGGGCTACATTCTATTATTTTAATGATGTCACAGAATAGCCAAAGATTAATTAATCTTAAGGGAAGCTGGCTTATGACTCACTGAAGACATAGCATCAACTATCATCTTCATCTTCATCACCATCTTCATGGACATTGAAATCACAGGCCATATGTGAAGTACTACATGTGGAATATGTCAGATAATTCAATCCTTATAATAACCCAGTGCTGCAAATCTTATTCTTATCTCCATCTTTAGAGACGACACAGGTGAAATGAGGAGTGGTAATTTGCCCAGAATTGCTTGGAAATTTACAAGGGCAGGCGTTAAACAAAGTTCTATTTGATGACAGAGGCTAAACATGTATCCATTATACCATTGATGAATGGAAGAAGATCTCAATGAGCTATGAGATTAGTTGTTTTGATTTTCAAATAAAACATATTCATTAAAATAGTACCAAGATAAGAACGTACAAGCTGTCTGTATGTTGCCAATGGACTCTGGCTAGAATGAACTAGCTTTCAGATAGGCGTTCACTGGGAATGTTTGTGAGCAGACCCCGCAGATGGAGGCGAGGCAGAGGCACAGAAGAGTGGCTATTCACCAGGCACCTGAATACTGATGAGTCAGAAGACTAGTTTCTTTAAAATATGTTTCTATTGACTTCAGAGAGGAAGGGAGAGGGAGAGAGAGAAACATCAATGATGAGCGAATCATGGATCACTGCCTCCCGCACGCCCCACATGGGGATCAAGCCTGCAACCTGGGCATGTGCACTGACTGGGAATCGAACCGTTCATAGGTCCTGGTTCATAGGTCGATGCTCAACCACTGAGCCACACTGGCCGGGTAAGACTAGTTTTTTGATAGTTTTCTAACTCTGTACCTAAGAGAGAACCTGTGGGCCAGCAAGGAGCCGCAGAGCGCCCTGTGAGCACGTAAGGACATTGCAGGGCTTGTCCTGTCCCTCCCACGCCGAGCGGATGAAGAGGTGGCCGTGTCCAGGCAGAAGGACAGGCGGCAGGTGGCACAGGGCAGACACGGGAGGCAGCTGAGCAGGTCCTCTGCCAGAGCAGGCTCCTGCCCACGCCGCGGCCACACAAAGCGGGTGGCCGGCAGCCTGGCCGCGTGGCCTGAGCCCGGGGGCCGTGCGGGGCCGCCCCTCACCGCTGGGGCAGAGGAGGCGCTGCTCCCTTTGTGCTCCGCTCTTGTCGCTCTAACGGGACAGGGAAACGTTTTCTTTTCTGCACGAGCTTTGGAAGGAAGCTCCCGGCAGCCGGGCCACGGCGTTTGCACCTGAACCACAGACACCGCCCCAGGGAAGGCGCTGAGATGCACCAGACGCGTCCCACCGGCCGTTTGGGCTGTTCTGGGAGCCAGGCCTCCTGGACGCTCAGGACCGGCCGCCCGGGAGCAGACTCGGAGGCCCCGCCAGCGGACGGGACGCGGGGGAAACTGAGGATGAAGGCTTTCCTCCCTGCGTGCAGCTGGTTTGGCAAATATTTGTGTTTTCCCTGAAGAAATGCAGGCACCGCGTGGCGTTTGGAAACACGCTGGATAGGGTGACACGGTGAAGAGACTCCTGCACCCAACTGCGTCTGCAGAGCGGCTCTTGCACGGGGAGAACGAACTGGAGGGTGAGGAGCAAGCTGAGAGTCAAAGCTCATCCCCACGGCATGGCGCAGTGTCCAGTCCAGCAGTGCCAGCCCTGGGGGGAGGGGGCCCCCAACAGTGACTTCGCTGGCCGAAGCCTTCCTAGAATTAGGTGGGTGAGCTGCTGACTCAGGAGGCACCCAGAGGGGCCGCGAGCAGGCCCAGAGGAGGCGGACACGGGACAGAAGCATGCGAGGAAGGTGGCAGGCCGGGGCACTTTCTCCTGCAACTTCTTCCCATGCTCCGGGTTTGCTCTGGGTTTGCTTACTTGGACCCCTAGCTGGAAAGAGAGATAGGAGATGAGCTGAAGAGCTCACTTCCCATCAGTCAGGATGACAATGGTCCTTGTCTTCAGCTGCTGAGCCGCTCCGGCCAGCGCCGCCTGGGGGACAGCCGTGCACAGAGCGTCCCGGTGAGAGTCAGGGCCGCACCACATTCTAGAAGGATGACGCCATGTCCCTGACCCCAGGTGGAGAAGCCTTAATAGGTCTTTTCCTGAAATGGAAATTCCGCAGCCCGGGATTACGCGGAGAGTTTCCAGGGCTCCTTGGTTTTTACAGCCGCATGGACATTTTCTAGTCCTGCCTTTTACAGCCCTCCTGGGAAACTGAGGTGATTTCTTTTTCAAACACGAAACCCACACATGTTCAAACTGCTCTCGAGTTCATTAGTTGTTGTTTTTTCCCGACTATTAAAATGCATTACTTATTTGGTGGGAATGACCCCATGTCTCCTGTTGACTGGAATGTCTGTCTCCATTGGAGAGCCCAAACCTGAGCCTTTTGTACTTATGAGACAGGCAGTCACCTCCAGAGTATGATTTGAGGGATCCAGGACACTCCCCAAATAAAAAAAATAAAATAAAAACATTGCTCTCTATATTGCCCAAGTGTTCATTTTGTGGGGGATTCCATGATTTACACAATCCCACCTCCAAATGTCCTTTTTTTTGTTTTGTTTTTCATTTGTATTGAATTTAGAGAGAGGAAGGAAGAGGGAGATAGAAACATCAATGATGAGAGAGAACCACTGATCGGCTGCCTCCTGCAAGCCCCCGACTAGGGATGGAGCCCACAACCCAGACATGTGCCCTGCCCGGGAATGGAACCATGACCTCCTGGTTCCACTGAGCTGCGCTGGCCGGGCAGCAGCGTCCCTTTACCTTCAAAAAAAAGTCCAGCTTAACAGAAAAGATGGAGAACATGGATTTGGCAGAGGATTTCCAGAGAAAATTGGATGCAGGAGTCTGTCTGGCTCATAAGAATTGCCAAACCGAAGTCAGCCAGATGGCTGTTCGGTTGCCAGCAAAGGGTATGTCATGGGAAAACCGTGTCTTCACTGATGGGTTAGAGACCTCCTCTTCTTCACAAGCCCTCCTGCATCTTTCCTTCCAACAGTGTCCGAACGCTGTGGCAGGTTAGTGTTTTGAGACGTTAGCCAACGGGGTTTCTCCGTGTTGATACATTAGCCAACAGGATCTCTCTGTAATTCTATGTGCTTTACGGCCTCTCCCAGAGCTCACACAGCCAGAGGCCTCCGAGTTCACACCTCAGCGTAGGGACATGATGGGAGAAGCCCGGGGCCAAGGGCAGAGTCAGACTGCTGGCTGTGGAGGAAGCCGGATGTGGGACGGGAGTGAGAGGCAGCAGTCCAGAAAGCGGCGTCCGACCTGGACGCTAGTCCCGTCCAGCTGGAGCGGGGCCTTGCTCTGGGGCGTCCAGGCTGTCCGTTGAATGTGTGTGTGCGGTGTGCGAGGGCTGAGGCCGGTAGATGTGGTTCCAGGGGAAATGAGAAATAACGTCCTACGAAAGACCAGCATTTATTTAAACAGATTACCCAGTTCTGCAAGAAAGTCTGAGAGTGGCTGGGGTGCTTATTCGTAGCCAACTCTCCCTCCCTGACCTTCTGGAACGCTTCTCTCAGTAACGTAACTGGGGACAAGGTAGAACTGAAGCCACATCCCCGGCAGAGGCGCTGCTGGCTGGCGGGGTGTCTCGCTCACACACGGGAGGGAGGTCTGAGCGCGGCCTCCGGGATGGCAGGCCCCTCTGCTGGCTGAGGTGCCCCGGAGAAGAGCTGGCCATGGCTGCGGACAGCACCCCTGTGTCAACCTGGGGACGGGTGCCCCTCGCCCAGGGCCTCAGCCTGGAGGTCCCGGTGGAAGGACCCTCTGACTCAGACCCGATCGCTCATCCGCTCTTCCCGAGGGGCCTGGGCAGCCGGGAAGGGCCGCCTCCTGTCGAGAGGCCCCAGAGCAGCTGGTGACTCGGCCTCCAGAATGGCGCTGCCAGGCTCAGCTCTGACCTCTTGGCCGAGCCCTGGCGCTGAGGTCACACACAAGCTCCTGGACCTCTCTGGGTCTGCGTTCTCTACCTCCAAGTGCACAGCGTCCGGGAGAGTTAGGAGGTGAGCACGGGGGAGGCACTGGGCCTCTGGGCCATGGGGGTGCGCTCCTTGGGTAAGCTGTCCTCATGCAGCCCGGCGGGCATGGGGTGACACTGAGACAGCACAAGCGCTCTTAGGGGACAACATAAGCCCCCCAACCTGTCCATGTCATTATCCTCAGAATTAAAAAAAAAAAAGGCTTTATCCATCTGGTATTTTTTCAACTTCTCTTACTTTTAAATTCTTATTGTTCTAATTAGGGGTTAATATCAGGTCAAATACCTGTGATTCCTTTTAAATTTTATTTTGGGTGTTGGGAGGCCGTTTAGAGTTAATTAACTATAACACACAAAATTCTTAAAATGTCAATCTTTGTGTTTTTTTGTAACCTGGAATTTAAACAATTCAAAGAAAAAAGTATTCATCATTTGAGAGGGCACTCAAACTGACCAGTCCCTAACCCTTTACACCCCAACTCCGGTATCTAGCCGGTTAGGTTTAAAAGGATTGCCGTTTTCACCAAATTACACCATTCATTTGTTATTTAGACTCATCTGTTTCATGATGTCCCTCCCCCAGAGACGAGGAAACACAGTGACAGTCAGCTTTGCCCTTGGCCACTGTCCCTGCTCCTGTGTGAGGCTCCCCACCTCCTGGGACATGCTCGTCACGGGCCTTCTCCACCCACCTTCCATTTTACCGTCTGACGCCAGCAAATCCCCGAGGGGCATGTCGCTGTACGCTTCTTGCTTCTGCCTCCATTTCAGGAGCATCCACTCGATGCCACGTGCCATGGTCGTTGCTGGGAAACCTTGTGTCATTGACGAGCCCGTCTTTGTCAGTCATCCCGCGCGCCCCCCCACCCCCACCCCCGACTTGGAGAAGCACTAGGATCTGTTTTTCTCTTTGTTTTTCATTCACAAACTGCATCTTGGTAGGGCAACTATCAAAGCAGATGTGGGTATTTTGTCCTCCACTGATTTCCATATCTATTCATTTTTCCCTCTTTTCTTCTTCTTTCATGTTCATCTTATTTCTCTGTCTCCTCTTTCCCCATTCCTTACCAGTCCTTTTATAGTACCAAGGTGTGGAAGCCACTGAATTAAATAAAATTTTTTAAATGTACTAAATCTGGTTGTACGGATGGACCCTCCCCAGCAGGGAAACACTGGTTCTACAGGTGACATTGAACTTGGGGCCTTGGAGGGTGCTTTCTCAGAACCCAAAGCGCTCTAAAGCATCTGCAGGCTGTTAAAGGGGTGGTGTTGGATGACGGGACATTTTTGTACCCAAACCTGTTCTCACGAGGAGGAGTTGACTCAGATGGGTTGTTACGTCTTGTGATGCTGAGCGTGCAAGGACGATGCACACGCTGTTGGGCTCAGTCTGTCCTGTAGGAACATGCTGAGGGCATCACTCTGGCTGAAATCGTCACTTCACCTGAAGCATTTGGTGGAGACAGAAATCAAGCAGCTAATTTCTGGGCTTGCTGAGACCACCCGCACCCTCTCCCTGGTTGTTCTGCGGAGGAGGCAGCGGTGGCCACGGGAGAACATGAATCCATCAAGAGGTCGCGTTAGTAAGCACCTTAACAGGATTCAGCAAAGTGACATTAACTGGAAATATATGAATTTCTTAAACGTCACACTTAGCAAAAGGCATGCACATTTATCATTCTTTTCCTACAGCAAAGTTGACTATTGAACAAATTGGTAAAAACGAAGTAAACCAGCAAAGAATTGGCCAGTCTGTGAGACACCAAGAAAAACTCCAGTTCCTTAAACAGCAAGTATAAAAAGAGTTTTGGTCTATGGTGGCAGTATCTAAGCCAATGTTAAGTTCATAATGTCCGAGACCTTAGAGGGAGATAGGAGACTAACTGGGGTGATACTCACAAGTTTTAAAAATGAGCACTAATAATCATATGCCTGGGTAGTGTGAGGTCTGAGAAGTAAACAGTATTGAAATTTAAGTTATTTTTGATTTGAAAATCTGCATGCTCTGCGGTGAGAAATCAACAGCCAACTCGGTTAAATGAACTCTCTCAGCCACCGTGAGACTGCTCCCCCCTAGAATGTGTGCAAGGTGGAACTGAAGCCATACGGACACATTTTTCTAACTTTTCCAAAGATGCACATGCAAAGAAGATAGAAACTTAGACTTCCTTTGGGCTGCAAATGGCTAATTAAAAAAAAGAAAGAAAGAAAACGGAGAACGAGGCTGAGTAGGTGCAAAGCGTTTTGTTGTGTGTGTGTGTGTGTGTGTGTGTGTGTGTGTGTGTGTGTGTTTCTCCTAAAGCAGATTAACTCGCTGGGCACTTCTCTGAGCAGCTTAAAAGGTTCACGTTATATGTGGCAGAGTGAATAGGTAATGATATACGCCTCATTCACCAAAGAAACAAATGTTTTGTCCCACAACTCTAATTCTGTATTTGGTTGTAAGCTAGAGTGATATAATATACACTAGTATTATTGTAAAACAAGAGTTTATTACTTGGCTGAGTAAGCTGATCTTTGGAAAAGTGTACAAGTGCTTTGAAATAAAATAAAAACGACTTAATCCAATCTCCCTTCATACAATTTCTCTCAAGGAGAACAGACACAGCCTGTTAAAATAACAAAGAATGTAGAGTTTCCATTCACGGACAAAGTGTCCTCATTCAAACTCCCATCCCAGGCGCCTCGGCCGGCTCAGCTTTCCTAGCCCTGGCGAAACGTGATGCCCTGGAGCCTCCGGGATTCTGTTTTCTGTTCCCTGGCCGAGCTTTTCACGCGTCACAGACCCGGTGACACCTCAGTGACACCCCCTTCGGATTGCCTTGTTGTGCAGAAAAGGCAGAGAAAGGGAGGAGGAGAAACCTCAGCCAGGTGAGCCGGGCGACGTGGCCGCCACCGCGGACCCTGAGCCGGGGCCAAGCTGGGCGGCTGGGAGATAAAACCAGCGCTGGGTGCGGTGATTTCACAGACGTGTTAAGTTACAGCGCCCGCCCGCCCGAGGGCTCTGCGTCCTGGCGGCCCACCATGAGGCTCTGCAAGGGAAAGGGACCCACCGGCAGGATCTCCAGCCAGCCTCTGCCTCTGAGCAGACCAGCGTCATTCAAATGCAATCAGGAGACCAAGTGACTGCGGAGCTGTCGAATTTTACAGGAGATGGGGACTTGGGAAGGCCACCTGCCGCTGGAGCGGGAGGAAGGGGGGATATTTGGGCCTGGAATCCTGTTCGGCCACGTGTCTGTGTCACTGCTAGAATTCAGCCATAGCTACGCACATGGCGGTGTGCACCCGTCCAGATTCTGTAGGAAATCACAAACAATACATATTTTCTAGTTTCAGAGTGAGTCAAAACAATAGGCTTCCTACTAATTTGAGCAAAATATGTACATACCTCTGACTTTCTGTCTTGCTAGCAATAGGTCTCTAATGTATTCATCCCCCCAAAGACTTCTTTAAGTGTCTTCCAATAAAAAATATATATATATGAAAGGTTGAGATGTGATTTTGCACAGGATCACACAATGAAAAACAAATGTCAAAGTAAATTTGACAATTGCTTCTGATTACGGCATTTTGAGATTCTCGAGCATTTTAGGAAATTCTTAAACCGGTGTTCTTTTTTTTTAAACTAAACATAACCTCCCTTGAACCCAACCACATTCCTGCCCCTCCCCCCTCAGTCAGTCCCTGGGCTTCTTGTGACTCACCATGTCTGAGACAGGCCCCGGGGTGAGTGCTGCTGGGCTGGCTGCTGGCCTGGCTGCTGGCTGGCTGCTGGGCTGGCTCTCAGTGTGAAAGGCTTTCCTGAGGCCTGGGCTCCTCTTAGGCAGGAAGGAGGCCAGGCCTCTCCTAGGAGGCCCGTTTCATCGAGAATCCTTGTTCCCACTGTCTCTGTGGGTGGCTCACAACTTCGGGCGGGGGGGGAGAATTAAATCAAGTGTGAACCAAGGCTACAAACCAGAGCTCCTATAGGCAATGGGAATATTGATTTCCTTCTCGGAAAGTTCAGGGCGGGCCTGAGTTACTAATGGGACCGATTATTACCCAAACATAGCTGTCCCGTTGGCTGTTTTCTTTCCGCAGTTCTGAGCACAGTGTATTATTCTACAACAGAATGCCTCTTTCAGCTGATGTGCTCAACGCTAAACCCAATCTCAGTCCCTACTGAGTCAGGCAGCAGGGCTCGGTCCCACTTGGGAGAGCGTTTCTGAGCATCACAGAAGGACAGCCAGGCAGGCGAAGGGCGCACCTCCCCAATCCCTTCTCAGGGTTCCACTCCATGGGCTGCTGATTGGCCATCATGCTTACACACCTGAAGTTACAACTTTCTGTTTATCAAACACTATAGAGTCCATGAGGATTGTAATGTTGAACTTGGTCTATTTGTGCCAAATTGCCTGAAAACAGTAATTAGAGACAATTCAGCATAATGAGTACAGAAGTTTCAGAGAAATCACCCTGACAGAAAATTAATCATATTCATTAAACAGGAAGGGATCGAATTCGAAAGTCATATCTATTCATGGTTTTATTTTTAGAAATCATCTTCAATTTTTTTCTTCTTAATTCATAAGACAATAATGTAGACAGAATTAAATAGTTAGCTAGTAAAATGATTACATTAAAATGTTATTTTTTAAGTGAAAATTCCACTTAAATTCTCCAAAAATCAATTTCTAGTTATATTCTTACACTGCTTCTTTTTACATTGATGTGACTTTAAAATTGCTTTAATATGTGAACAATAAAATATTAGTCAAGTTTGAATTTTTTCCAGTTTTTTAGTTCTATTATCCTGAATAACTGAGCAGAAAAGTAAATATATTGAGAAAAGTGTACTGAATTCGACATTGAGAAGTCTAGCTAGAACATGAGTTTGGAAATTAATGATGAGTAAAATTTAAACAGAATAGATATCCTTAGACATCCATGAAGTGAAGTTACTCTTTTTATTGTTGTAATTACTGATAATTACTGATCCGGAAGGACTTACCAGAGTTTAATCAGGGCAGGTTAACCCTTCATGGTGGGACTGAAATGTGGTTTTTACAGAAAAAGATGTGAATTGTGGGTTTTTGACTGGAGATCACCAGTGTTGGCACAACTCAAAGAGAGATATAGTGTAAATTTACTATGTTCAGCACTAGGAAAGTTTAGGCTGTTTGCTGCTGAGGCAGGGCTGTGATTCATGCTTTCCTTAAAGAAAAACTCATAAAAACATGAGATTTTGCCTTAGCCGGTGTGGGTCAGTTGGTTGGAGCATCATCCATACATCAAAAGGTTCCGGGTTCTATCCGCGTTTGGGACACTGAAGGGAGACAACTGATCGATGACTCTCTCTCTCTCTCTCTCTCTCTCTCTCTCTCTCTCCCCACCCCCCCCCCCGTTTCCCTTCCTCCTCCCTCCCTCTTTCTCTAAAATTAATAAAAGCCTGTGAAACAAAAACAACACATGAGATTCCCTCTTTTCCAATTCCAGGTTCCGTGTGTAGTCTTCGATTTGCTAATTCAAAACTGTTCCTCCCAAAAAAGCAGTCCCCTGGGTCACCCCCCCTAGTTTCCACTTTAGTTTTCAATCCATTTTTGTGAATTGGGTTACTATCTACCGAAACACTTAGTCTTACCAACTCAGATTGAAGTGTAAAATCAAACTCCATCAAAATGTCTCCTTGCTTCTAGTCTAAATATATCCATACATATCACAAGCTAATATGGCAAAAATATAAAATTTGACTTTTAATTCCAAGTCTATCTCTTTCTATAAGAAAATGGCACGACATCCAGTCAATTTTTCTAACAAAAACACACACACACCAGGAACCATCCTTGATTTCTCTCCTTTTCTCACTCTCAGTATACAGTCAAGCAGTCCTGCGTGATTCACCCTGAACATACATCTCTGTCCATCCACTTAGCCTCTCCTTTGGTGTCTCCATAGTTCCAGCCACCATCAGCCATTGCCTGGGCTCCTTCTACAGCCAGCCAATTAGGCTCCAAGTGTCCTCCTTGTCCTTCACTCACATGTTCTAAGCACCGATTCTTTTATACCATGTTATATGGTGCCGCTCCTCTATTCAGAAACTTCTGGTAGCTCCCATGTCACTCAAAAAAAGTGAAAGTCCTGCAATACCTCCTGTGATGGGCCACCCACCAGCTCTCTCTCTGACTCCGATTTGACCGCCTCCCACAGATTCACCTGCTCCAGGCACCCCTGTCACCTCGCTCCTCCTCATAATGCAACTGTGCTTCAGCGCTCCGTCATTGCCATTTCTGCAGTCAAGGATGTGGAGCATGAACTTAGGAGGTCCGTTAGAAAGTTCTTGAAGAAATGAAGCCAAGAGATACCAGCAGGTTAGATTACAGTAGCAGTAGAGGAGAGGCAGAGAAGTTGGATTCACATGTTTTGAAATGTACTAATATGTAAGATGAGGGAAAGATAGGAATCTCGGATCACTGCTAGGGTTTTAGGCTTGAGCAACTGACTGTACTGTGGCATCATTTACAGAGAAGGGATGAGTAGGAAGAAGGGTTTGGGGCTGTGTGTATGGAGCCAAGAGGTCCCTTTGTTTTGTTTTGTTACGTTTTGCTGCATTGAAGTTTATCTGCCTTTTACACTTCCGAATGAAGCTATCAAGCAGGCAGTTGGATATACACCATTAATCAAATGAATGATTAATGAATAAATGCCTTCTGGAAGGTTCTCAAACTATTCTTTGTTAGAACACCAAGATTTTATGCTTGCACATATTAAATAAATGTTGTCTTTCTTTAGTAAATGAAATAAATGCTAATGCAAGAATTTTCTCAAGTGTAAATGTTGACCTAATTTTTTTCTTAAATTTCCATTTATCTATAATAAAGTCTGGATATATGCAGCACACTTTTGGATATCATTTAATGCTTTTTGTACATGTGTAATATTTCTCTCTTTATGACTTCTTGCCAAGATGGCAATGTCTTTCAAGTGGTAAGCCACTTGAAAACATCTGAGGACCCCTGTGCTGGGGATTTGAAGAGGCGTCCAAGCACCCAGATGTGATCATCTTCAAGATTCTGCCTTTCTACTTAGATTTTGTCCTCTTTAGAGACTTTAGGAACAAGTTACAGGAAAAATGTTTCTACAATGGTCAGCAGATCCAAGACTGTGGAATAATTATCAGCTCCAGTAAAGCCAACTATGTCCTTCCTATTGATCCTGGAAGGGAAATCATGGAGACTTGGTACCAAATTTCAGAATGTCTCTAACTGAGCTCACCATTAGAAAGTCATTGTTCAACCACTAGGACCCTACCAGTCACATGTTACCAACAAGGTGGACGAATTGTGTATGGAAATAGAAATGAAGAAAGACTTTTTATAAAGAAGAAAATGCTGCTCAAAGTAAAAGTGAAAGCAGCAAAGAGGAGATAGATTAAAATTTTATTGGCTTATTTAGCAGCACATTGTTAATTGTAAATGAAGCTGTTTCCCGCCTCCTAATGTTCACACCTGGCGCTGTAAAAAATTCATAGCATGTTGTGGGCTGTGGCTGTCAGTGCTTCAGTCATTTTGACTCACAAGTTGTTGATGTTGTTTGAATATAATTTATGGGATGTTTATATCTTATCCAACAACATTTTATTTTCCACATGAGTTTTCCAATGGCTTTAGACAATTTTTAATTTCCTTGTTGGAAAATCTCTAAAATCTTTTCAATGAAAAAAAAAAAAGGCAATTTCAGAACTGCTGGATAGTGACACTGATCTCTTTTGTTTCAGAAAAAAAAAATTCAGGTAGTTTGATTCCTAGCTAACATGTCCACATGGAAGAATCTAAGAATAATTTCCCAAGCAGCAAAATAATTTACCTCATCATTAGATAAATTTTAAATTATGAAAACAATTTTATACTTGTTAAAATTTTTATACCTCTTTAAAAACTATTAAAGCAATAAGGAATTAGAAAGAGTAATAGTAATATCATTTTTAACCTGTAATCTCATTTCTCTCTCCAAAAATAATCACTCAATAATTTATGAGCATTCTGCCAATTTAGATATTTTAATATTATCTGTATAATACAATGTGCACATATATTTAATCAAAGGATGCTTTATACCTATTAGACACCCTTGTTTTCAGTTTGACAAAATAGTTTCAATCTTTTTATACATGCTTCAGTCCATTTACTATACAGCTTAAATAGTGTCATTTATGAAGGATACAGAGTGCTTTTGGCAAATAATTTGTGATTTCAAGCTGTGCTGATGTGCAGTGACCAGTGCTGCTACCCTTTACTTCCCTGTACTTCCTGAACTGTGCAGACAGACTTGGGAAGAAATATATGGCATGTTCCAGCCAAAGGCATTTGAACAAACAGATGGACAGATGGACAGATGGACAGCTAGTCAGGTAGCCATTCAACCGTTGCCATGATTATGTTTTAAATTTATCTGGTAAAAGTGGGATTTCAAAGAGTTCTAGGTAGAGATGAATTAATCACAGTTTTTGATATCCATTAGATGTTTGCCTGCACAGTAGTGTTGTTTTTCTAGAAACGCACAAGGAAAAGCTATTGACACGGGAGCTAAACATTTACACCAGTCGTGATGAGTCCAGTTCTTAACCCTCTGCCTTGCTTAAATGTCATGGCCATGGACATTCATCCACGGGGAAGAGCAGAGTCTCTCTCTATCACTCTCTGGTGTCAAACTCCTAGTGGCCACTGATTAGGATAATGCGCCGTCTCAAAGGGCGCGTGGGTAGAAGGAGCCATCTAAGCTTATTCACCCGGGAAACGCTCTGATTCAATCTCACGAGCAGAGCAGGGCTCTGTAAATAAAAACCTAATCCAATCATTGCTGCCCAACCGCTCCCTACAAACTGTAAACATCACTGACCTGAGGGAGCCAAGCCGGACACAGGAGCCTGTTCTATCTCCAGACGCAAGCTAAAAACAAAAGAGGTGGCACTAGGTTAAAAGTCAGGACTAAAGCAAGCGTTGTCATTTGGAATGCTTTGTTTGTGCAGAATATTGTATGCTTCCTTCATAGTTCTTGTTTAGAAGTAGGTAGGAAGCCATTCAGAAATGTGTTGGGGACAAAAATCACATTGTGTCATTAAGAGACAAATGCCTTCAGCTTGAAAATAGCTTCTCTTGTTGTTCCACAATGACGCAGCAGTCCTGCTCATAATATCAATGTTGATGTAAGATTTTTCAGGACAAGGACTAGGAAAACAATATAAATGAGAATAGTTTGTATTTTGAATGACAAAAATCAAATTAGGCCATTCACACCAAATGTGAGGCGACAGAAAACACAGCTGATGCAGTGATTTCTCAGTTAGATTGGTGAACAGTTATTAGAGGCTGCTGTATGGATCACCGAGAGCATTAAAGATATACAAACAGGAACTGGACTTCAACTGTCACAGAGGGGTTATTTAAGACTGATGGGGGAAATGATTAAATTCTGAGTTTCGGAAGAAACTTGGAATTTCCTTCTGGACAGTATTTAAAAATATCTTCGGGGTGAAGGGTTGGGGGATTGAGCAAAAAAAAGAGAGAGAGAACTATGGGCATGGACAGTAGGATGGCGATTTCAGGGGTGGAGGGGGTGGTGGAGGGGACGGAAGGTGAGTCTTTTCACATCTTTGCCTGTGAATGCCCCTTCCCACTCTACCATGATTTCTTCCTATGACTTCTCTCCGTGCTGTAGGTCCTCTCAGCCTAGTAGCTAGTGCCCCCCCCCCACCCTTTCATGATTTATTGCAATCCAGGTTTACAGAGCTCCTAACTAGGCAGTGACATAGGTTCCTGGCAACATCCATGTGAGAGAGAGTGGAAATGTTGAAAGTTCAGATGCGGAGGCCGTGCTGGTTTTGCGAAGTGGGTTAGGAAGAAAGGAACTGCTTTATAGAGAGCAAGTCAATGTCATCATGGGAATGTATTAGAAGCCACAGATTACATTTCCTAAAAATTCTGGCAGCTAGTTGCCTTTGAACCATTAACTAACATTCTCACAATATCCTTAAGAACTGCCCGTCCATATACGGCCCTGATCCCAGATCAGAAGGCCATTACAATATGGGTATAAGCCAATTTATAGTCTTTCTGTGTCCTTAGAGCTACAGATGCACACCTGTTTAAGAAACTAAGAAGGTAGTTAAAATATTAAATATCTGCAGATGCATAGTGTCTTTGGACGAGTGTCTTGTAAACACAGACTAGTATCATCTCACAGCTTCACAGTCACATTGCATTTTCACGTCCATGCGCATTGCAGGCTGTTAATCGTGAGTCTGGTTGTAATCTGGGAGGGTCCAGCCTCGGTCTGAATCAATGCGCTTTCATAAATTTCATGTATTTATCTTGAGGTTTAGAGGCCAGGGGCACCTTGCTCTTTTATGCTCCGAATACCAAATAGTATGGCATTCTATAAACACTGGATGTTCAATAACCCCACATGGAACTGAAGTGACTTTAGTTGAATTTAAGAATGTAAGTAATATACCTCTTTATTTATCATAAACCTGAGTGCTATTAGTGCTCAACTTTTTAGCACACCTATTTTCTTCATCGTTTCCCAGATGTCTGGTGTTTCTATTTGGGAGTCATTGGAAATTGTTGAGCAGAGTCGTGACTTGATCTGACTTGTCCTTTAAACGCTGCTTTGCTGAGAACGCACTGAAAGGGGATGTGGGAGGCTGGGTTGAGGAGGCTAGCGCTGTTCCAGAGAGCTGAGGTGGCTGGGACCCGGGTGGCAATTGTGGAGGAGTGGAAAGTGGCTCCTCGGAATATATTGTGAAGCAGATCCAGCAAGGTTTACGGATGGGTTGAATGTGAAATTGTGTCAAGAATGAATGAGAAATTTCTCTTGACAATGAGAAATTGTGTCAAGAATGAATCCAGCCCTAGCCCATTTGGCTTCACAGTTAGAGTGTCAGCCCATGGACTTGAAGGACCCCAGGTTCAAGTCTGGTCAAGGACATGTACCTCGGTTGCAAGCTCAATCCTTGACCAGGGTCGGTGGGGGATTGTGCAGGAGGCAACCAATTGATATGTCTCTCTCATCAATGTTTCTCTCTCTTGTCTCTCTGTTTTTTCCCCCTCCCTTCCATTCTCTCTAAAAATCAATGGGAAAAATATCCTCAGGTGAGGATTAACAAAAATAAATAAAAGAATAAATCCAATTTGCTGAATAACTGTAATAGCAGAGCTATAATGTAATGAGGTGGGGAATGCTACAAAGGAAGGAGGCATTGGTGATGGAAGGTAGGGTAAGTAGCAGAATTTCGGTGTGCGACATGCTCAGCTTGGCATGCTTTCTTAAATATGCAAGAGGTGATATCAAGTAAACAGTTATAACTGACTGTGACACTCAAGACATAGAGGATATAGGTTTGGGAGGTATCAGTTTACATATCTATAATAATAAAAGGGTAATATGCTAATGAGACCAGACATCTTCTGGATGTCATTCCGTACGTCCTTCCTGACTGATGAAGCCAAAGCCGGAGGAAAGCCAGCCCGGGTCCCAGGTGCCTGTGGGCAGCCGGAGGAGGGAAGCATCCTAAGTCCTGGGTGCCAGAGGAAAGCCGGTGCCAGCAGCCAGGGGAAGGAAGGCCTACTCTTGCACGAATTTTCACGCATCGGGTCTCTAGTAGCATATAAAGCTATATGTGGTTAAAAGTATGTTACCTCTAGAGTAAGTCTAGAAGAATCAATAAAGGAGTGTCCAGAAAGGAAGAGGAACAACCAGGCATGCATAGAGTCCTGAAAGCCACGGGATGAATTTGTTTCAAAGAAGGAGTGATCAGCTGTATCCATGGCTGGAGATGGGTTAGGTGAGAAGATGACTAAACACCGATCATTTAATTTAGATGATGAGAGTCATTGGAGGCCATTAATGATAAACCTAATCTCTCCTTCCAAACAATTATTTCATAAACATTTACAGATACAGTTGTTCATCAGTCAGATTTGCCTACTCAGTGTCTTAGGAAAATGACATATTTATTTATTCTCTTTTCTGTGCTCTTAGACATACATTCTCCAATTAAAATAGTTATTTTTCTGCCTATTTAAAAGCTATTCATCTTTAAAATCTTTTTTTTTTTATTATCCATTAATCATTCTCTCCAGCATACTTTATATTCAATGTCCAGGACAACAGGAAGCTTATTATTAGAATCACATATTGATCATTACTATAGAACATACTGATTGGAGTACAGATTTATGAAGAATTTTAATTATCAAAACTTCAAGGACATTTAAACAGGATTATTAAATGCCAATGACCTTGGAGTCTTTTTTTAGAATTTCTAAATTTGAAGTTCTCATTTTTATAAGGCATGCCCTGCCTCCTTTGAACTTAATCTACTATTTCTAGTGAGTCTGTTTGTGACCAAAAAAAAAAAAAAAAAAATACAATCCTCTTTATTTTGTTGGTCCTGTAAATGTTTAAAGATAGATGGCTATCATGTTCCTCCAACCGGTCCGCAGCCCCATCACTCTTTCCTTTTGCAGACTAAACATTCCAGTTTTTTCTAAACATTCCTTATGTGACACCATGTCTAGCCCTTTTACTATCTTGGTTGCCCTATGTATTAGGTTCCATTTGTCAATGTCTCTCTACATAGAACGGCAAACAGAACTGAACACAGGGCTCCAGTGAGCCTCGGGTCAGCCTGCGCTGAAGTGGGAATCTTCCCAGCAGTATCCCAACAGCTCAAGTTGGTTAAGGGAGCCTGAGGTTTATCTGACGATCGGCTTGCTAATAACTTACCATGGACTCTTTCCACGAACACAATGACGACATTCCAGGAGAGGTAAAAGTGAATCTTTAATCATAGGTGGAGGGAGCTATACTGGTACCCATTATTAAATCTCCCTGTATTCCATCTTTACCTTCAGGGTTTAATAACAGTGAGTTATTTGTAAATTCACTGAGTCGGAAATATCAAAAGCATTGTCAACTGAAAAAAAAGTGAAAGGACACATTAAATTAATCATTCTTAATGTCATACAGCATAAGGTCAACATAAATAATAGTTTCTTAAAGAAGAGATTTAAAAATGTCTCAATGATAAGACATAATACTCATAATTTAGGTTCAAATACAAAAGTCTTAGGTGGTAAAGAGAAGAAGAGGGTATAAAAATATGTAAGATCATTATCTTTCAATAAATACAGAGCTCAATGTTTCTATCTATATATACATTACAAATAAGTTTGACATTTTTTAACTCCCAAATAATAGTTATAATAACAATAATGATGATAATCACACAACTCTAGAAATTTACTAAGAATCATTAAACTAAAATGAGTAAATTATAGGACAGTAAAACTACAAAAAAGCATTTCTGACAAAGAACTTGTATCCAAAATACTAAAGGACTCTCAAAATTTCTAATGAGAAAGCAATTCAATTTTTAAAATGAGCAAAAGGTTTGAACAGACCATGTTGATAATCTGTAATGACAAATCAGCACATGTGATGAAGCAGTCATTCGTCATCCCAGAAATAAAATTCACCTGAGAGGACCTATATGCAACAGTACCCCAGGGACAGCTAGCACACCCAGCACCCAGGCTGGGGTTTCAAATACCTGTTCTCCAGTTAAAGGCTCCAGGGTGTCGTGGGAGCTGCATCTAAAATGTGGCAGGGAATATACAAAATGAACCGGAAACTTCATAGTGCTAGAAAGTGCTGAGAGAGAGAGAAAGAGAGAGAGAGAAAGACAGACAGAGAGAGAGACAGAGACAGAGACAGAGACAAAGAGAGGAAGAAAAAAACGAAGAACTAAAAATCCAAGAATGTGGGTATGTCAAAGGGACACAGGAACCAACTAAAAAAAGTTCCTAATGGCTTAAGCTGAGACAGTGTGAGCAACAAGATAATGGATTATAACCCAAAGTAGAAAATAAATATTCATGAGTCTATATTGACATAAATAAGTGATTGACTAAATAAATAAATAAATACATGGGGGAAATAGTAGACAAATTTCCTGTGTCAAAAATAAATATCTAAATAACTTATGTAGATACTTCCCTTTCGGAGAGGCTAAGTATAACACTTACCCTTAAATGTGGTCTGGACACAGGGACTGCCTTCCAAAGAGCACAGCATGGGAAGGAGGACACAGGAAAATTTTACAGTGAAGACACTCCACAAAGCACTGCCTCAGCCAGGGGATCAGCAGTGACGTCATGCTAACAATCTGCAATCGTGATAGGATGCCACGAGAAATGACCCTTTACCTCTGCGGCATTCCTCTGCAAAACCCTTAACTTCTGTCTAATGATGAGAAAAATAGCAGACTATCACAATTGGAAGGCATTCTATAAAAGAGCTGACCAGTACTCCTCAACACTGTCCAGGCGACCCAAAGCCAGGGGTCTGAATAACTGCCTAGAGGAGACTTGGGAGACCCCACTAAAAGCAATATGATGTTCTAGCCCTAGCCAGCTTGGATCAGTGGATAGAGCATTGGCCTGTGGACCAAAGCGTCCTGGATTAGATTCCGGTCAAGGGCATGTAACCTTGGTTACAGGCTCCTCCCGGATCAGGCCCTGGTTGGGGTTTGTGCAGGAGGCAACCAATCAGTGTGTTTCTCTCACTTTGCTATGTCTCTCTGTCTTTCCCTCTCTCTTCCGCTCTCTCTAAAAATCGATGGAAAATATCCTTGGGCGAGGATTAATAAAAGGGATATGATATTCTAGCTGAGACCATGGGTCAAAAAAGGACAGTAGGTAAAAAGTGAGGCAAGAGTCAGGTAGTTAAGGGAAGATACAGGTTAGGTTATTGTCCTTAGAGTTTCTTAAAATTACGGTTATGACGGGTATTTCTGGAACCCCCTTGCCATGGACGGAGTGGAGGGTGACCGTGAGGAACTGCAAGTCATCCCTTGCCAGAAACATTTTTATAGGCAAGTTTCAGAAAATCAAGCCCTAGTCTTTTTTCCTTTATTTTTATTTAATTTGAATAGTTGTTTTCAAGGGAACATGTATATTTCTTTATTTTTTATTTTTATTAAATCTATTGTGGTGACATTGGTTAATAAGATTATATAGGTTTCAAGTGTATATTTCTATGATACACGATATGTATACTGCATTGTGTGCCCAACACCCAAAGTCAAATCATCTATATATATAAAAGGCTAATATGCTAAGTGTCCATCTGACTGGTTGCTATGACATGCACTGACCACCAGGGGGCAGACGCTCAATGCAGGAGCTGCCATGATGCGTACTGGCCATTTACAGAGAAACAGCACCATGGACCTGGCACCCACAAAGCAACACTTGGCTTCCCCCAAGTGGGACACAGGCCCCGCCACCACCCCGGAGCAAAACCCCACCAAATCACAGCCGACCCCATGGTGCAAAATGTGGCCCACAGCCCAGCCCAGTCTGGAAATGGTGGCTGCGGGCACCAGGTAATGACGTCACGTAGCAATGCCCAGCTTCCTCTCCCGAGCAACTAGCCTCCTTGGAGTTTCTTCAGCCCAGGGACACAACTTTGCTTTATAGCCAGGTGCAAACATTTTACACTTTAACCAAATGTCTGTGAAGCATTTTCCCGTGCCTCATCTCATTTGATCCTCACAGAAGTCCTGGAGTAGGGAGATAGGAGACTTGATGAAATCCTATTTTCTTTTCATTAGCCGAAAAACAGACATTTAGAAAACCTAGAAACTTTACCCGACTGAAAAGAAGTAAGAAATGGTGGACCTTGAAAATGCCTTCAGTTTTTCTCACTGCGCAGAATATAGTCAAACACTGCTGCAGTTAAATATTTCACCCTTTGTTCTCCCTGCATGATCTACAATAATAATCTGCTTTGTGTTAATATTTACTGCTGTGTTGCTGACAATTACCTGAAAGAGAAGTTGGGGTGCTTCACTGGGCTGGAAAAAGTTTAGCTAAATCAGAAAGCAGGTCTAATTAAGCAAGTTTATTCTATATCTATAAAAGGCTAAGTTGACTCATGCATGCATGACACATATAAAGCTCTTGCTAGCGCCAATCACATGCGTGTGTTTCGATCTGTCATTGTCGATAGTGGATTTGGTTGACACTTCTATTCTAGAGAAAGGGCAAATAGCAATATTAAAATATTTCTTCTAATTAATTTCCTTTCAATGTGCACAAATTTGTGCACCAGGCCTCTAGTCTTTAATATAATCTGTACATACCACTTACACTCAACTGGGAGGAGAGAGGATGAAAGAAAAGCGTCCAATGTTCCTCTCAGCCCTGGGCCCTGCAAGACTAAAAGTCAAAATACATCCTCGTGTTCTGCTCGATTCCACAGTCTCAAGGCCCCATGCGTGTCCTACAGTTAGGATCCTCCTGAGTTCGGAATGGAAACATTGACTATTTTATGAGTTCACTGAATATAAGGGAGTAGGATTTTTTTTTTCTCTTCAGTGTGAAAATATGCCCTCGTCAATGTTTAAGAAACTTAGGTTCAGTGAAATAAACCATATCTAGTTGACACTGTAGGAAAAAAAAAGTTCCTGTATTTGTTTAAAAGGTTAAGTTACTGTATTTAAAAATTTCTAGAGGGCATTATTTTCTAGAACTTGAAGAGCATTTACCAGAAGCAACCGATTCTGAGAAGGTTATTAGTTTCATCCTAATCACTATTGAAACTTCCCGATTCCAGGATCCTTTCCACAGCCAAGCAGTGGGGCCTCCGGACTCACTGTGCAGTTCACTCCCACGGCCGCATGACTAGGAGAGTATATCAGGCTATTTCATTCACAACATTGTGTTCACTACGCCAGTCCATACTTCACCTATCGAGCCCTTCCGGGCCCAAACTAGACATGTTTTTCAAATCAAGAAGTGTGATCTTTGCCTGGGACATTCTGACGTGGCGCGTGCTGTGATTAGCAGAAGTTGTGCCTCACTAAGGGCATGAGGTCCTAGCATCCAGGAACTGCAGAGACCCGAATGGAGCAAATGGAGGAAAAATGACTTTCTTCCAAGTACCAAGTTTCCTTGAAACACATGCTCTCAGAATGTCTGGTCAGTGTTTATATCACCTTATAGGTCTCACAAGTAGACTTCAGTTTATGTATAATAGTAGCCATGCAGCAAATCCTCTGGAGATTTTAATCTTGCTTAGATTCAGTGTTTTGCCCGTCACTCAAGGGATCTCGTGCCCTGGTCAGGTATCTCAGTGGTTAGAACATCGACTCCATATGCCAAGTTTTCTGATTCAATCCCCGGTCAGGGCACATGCAAGAATCAACCGATGAATGTGTAAATAAGTAGAAAAACTCATCTATGTTTCTCTCTCTCTCATCAACACATTTTTAAAAGGGAATCTCACTTGATTTCCTTTATGAGGCCACACTGGGGCCTCTTCACTTCTAGATGGCTCATAGGAGGTGAAAGTTCCCATTTAAAAGCCAGGGAGCAGCAATATATGTATGTGATTATCTTGTATTCAAAGCCTTGAAAAGCATGACACTCATATACATGACTAGGGGCCCAGTGCATGGATTCGTGCACCTTGAAAGGAACTGTGGGCCACGAGGCTGCAATGAGCACAGGGGTGGGTCTCAGCCCATCCTCCGCGCCTCTGCCTGGCCCCTCCTGTCACAGCCCCCAGTCCCCTCTTTGCCTGCAGCTCCACTCCCGCTGCTACCACTCCCATGCGCTGTTAGCGGGTGCAAGCAGCAGCTGCTGCCTCGATCGCTCCTCAGGAGCAGGGGGAGATGGAGAAGCCCTCAAGAGCGATTAGGGATGGCAGCCGCCACTTGTACCCGCTGACAGCATCAAGTGATCGGGACCGGTGCCAGGTGCCAGGTTCCAGTAGTGGGTGCGAGGGGCGGCTCTGGCACTGGCTGCGGGTGCGAGTGGGGCCAGCGCTGGCAGTGGGTGCAAGCCCTGGGTGGGACCATGGCACACACGAGCAAAAAATTTTCAGTAACCACCAGAGACTCGCCCCAATGACAGCAACTGGCACCCTGCCTTGGTCTGGCATCCCCGCTCACCTGCTCCACCATCCCATCGCGGCTGACGCCCACCATGATCCATACACACCCACTGGTGGTCAGCGCACATTATAGCGACCAGTTGTTCAGTTGTTCGGTTGTTCCAGTTGTTCTGCCATTTGGTCTATTTGCATATTAGCCTTTTATTATATAGAACGGTTCACTGTCAGACAGACATCTAAAACCTTCCACATTTTATTACTCTACTAGTGACCCAGTGCTTGGATTCATGCACATTGAAAGGAAATTAATTAGAAGGTGGCCAGTGGGGCAGGACTGAGTGAGACGGGCCAGACACACCCTGGAGCCAACCTCCTGCGGTCCCTCCCTGGCCGGCCGCACCTGGGGTGGCTCTGTGGCTCGGAAGGCATCTGCGAAGTGAGCGGTGTCCTTCTGGCAGGTGGGGTCCCTAGGCCTGGCCTGTTGGGATTGGGCCAAAACCAGCTCTCTGACATCCCCCAAGGGGTTCCAGAGTCCAAGAGGGCACTCTGAAAAGTTGTTGTCCTACAGGATATGGAACACAACCACAAGTGTGCAATAAACCAGATTTGGGGCCGACAGTGCCCCAGCAACAACATAGCCCAGAGCCAAAGGTGGAATCACGTGGCCCCATGAGGAATCAGGCTCTCTCCTCTCTGGTTTTGGGGTGTGTCACCCAAGAACTGCCGCTGCCAAGTCACTGCAGTGCGGCAGCTCCTGCGTTGAGCGTCTGCCCACTGGTGGTCATTGCATGTCATAGCTACAGGTCAGATGGACACTTAGCATATTAGTCTTTTATATATAGAGATAGCAATTAGTACTTTCAGTCAAATTTAGGATGTATCTTGTGAAACCTGGTCATTTTGTAAATATGAGTCATAAAATATTCATTTAATTAGAGTGTATTTTGACAAAGCAGTGAATCGTCAGTGAAATAAAATAAATAATCCTTTAAAGCTTTGTAAATGCATCTATTTCAATGCAGTAGTGTTTGCCCATCTTCCAAAGGTAAAGGGAAATTCTCGTTTCTTCCCACATTAATTGTTGATGACATTTCCCCCTGATCATTAAGTGACAGTAGGTACACAATCTTCATACATGTTAGTGTAAGTTTTAGGTAAGTTTCTGATCGCATTGGGGTCCCATTAAAATCTACAAATCTTCCAAAGTTTATGCATCGCCACTCTGACTTGAATTGGATGCTCAGCCAGGAGCAGTAGAGGATAAGAGCAAAATAAATCATAATACCTAATAGTTATTATGCTGGAAAGAATTGGTTGGAAAGCTGGGCCCGAAGCCAGGAAGCTTTTAGACACTACACGATACACACAAATCATGGTCCATGTTTTAAACATAGACTGCAGAGGTATACGCTAACGCTTACAGATAATTCCCCGAAGGACAAAGTCAAGGTTGGCTCATCTCTAATTAGAACTTGACAGAAATCTCTCTGTTTCACGTGTCAGTTCTCCCAATATTTCAGGGTAGCCTGTATCGATGATGGGTAACTCTGAAGGCCTAGTCTTGTGCCTAAGAAATGTGCATAATCACACCAGTGTTTCATCCAAAACCATTTTATCAGCAACAAGCAGTTATTTGCTTTTGAAGTTTCTGGTTTTAACATAGGTATTCTTTTGTGGACAGAGATATTAGTTGGGGATCCTACAATTACAACTTGGACTATTTAAGCAAATAAATTTATAAATAAAAATACTACCTAAATGGTTAGCATACAGACTCGGTGATACAGGCAGATGTGAATACGTATTTTCCCTTGAACTGAGAACAGAATACACTGTAATCTTATACATAATCCAATGTGTAATAATATTTTAAGCAGTGTGTATGTGAACATATGAAAAGTGAAGAACCTATTATAACAGTACCTTTGGGAAATTGATATGGGGACATGGAGAGGTTTTTTTTGTTTTGTTTTGTTTTGTTTTTTTTACCTACGGTCTTCAGCACAGTTGGAATATTTAAATATCTCATGGAAATACTAAATTTTATTTCATACTTACTATATATTTCAAGAAAGTTTTAAGCCAAATGATAATTTTTCTCCACATCTTCATTTCCAAGTATAGGCCAATATTTTAATATTGCAAATATTTAAGCACCATGGAATCCGTTCAAAGTCAGTCTTTGTTTTGAGTTTTCTCAGAGAATGTCTACATGCTTTTAAAAACGTAGTTTCTCTCCACAAGTGCTATATTTTGTCCTACAATTTTATTTCTATTGTAAAATAAAATGATCTGCACAGATGTATAATTTTGACATTACAGACTTTCTGTATGAGCTGTTAACTTTGTAGTTGGTGTATTAAGGCAACTTTGTGATTCGGAAAAACACCTCTTTTTTAATTTATTGGGGTAACACTGGTTCACAAAACCTTGCAGGTTTCAAGTCTACAACTCAATAAAACACCATCTACACACTGTAGCGTGTGCCCATCACTCCAAGCAAAGTCTCTTTTCCTCCCCATTTCCCCCCTTTGCCCACCTCCACCTGCCCCAACCCCTCTTTCCTCTGGCTATCTCCACACTGTTGTCTGTGTCTATGTGATATGTGTGTGTGTGTGTGTGTGTGTGTGTGTGTGTGTGTGTGGTGTGTTATATATATGCACTTTTTTGTTCAATCTCTTCACCTTCTTCCATCCAGCCACCCCCCTCCTCCCCTCTGACAGCTGTCAATCTGCTCCATATATCCACACCTCTATTTTTATTTTGTTCATCAGTTTATTGTGTTCATTAGATTCCACATATAAGTGAGATCATATGGTATTTGTCTTTCTCTGGCTGGCTTATTCACTTAGCATAATACTCTCCAGGTCCCTCCATGCTGTCTCAAAGGGTAAGAGATCTTTCTTTTTTTACTGCTGCATAGTATTCCATGGTGTAAATGTACCACAGCTTTTTTATCCACTCGTCTGCTGATGGGCACTTGGGCTATTTCCAGATATTGGCTATTTTTAAATAATGCTGCAATGAACATAGGGGTGCATATGTCCTTTCTGATTGGTGTTTCGGGTTTCTTAGGATATAGTCCTAGAAGTGGGATCACTGGACCAAATGGCAGTTCCATTTTTAATTTTTGGAGGAAACTCCATACTGTTCTCCACAGTGGCTGCACCAGTCTGCATTCCCACCAGCAGTGCACGAGGGTTCCTTTTCTCCACATCCTCGCCAGCACTTGTCATTTGTTGATTTGTTGATGATAGTCATTCTGACAGGAGTCAGATGGTACCGCATTGTCGTTTTGATTTGCATCTCTCGGATAATTAGTGATGTTGAGCACCTTTCCATATGTCTCCTGGCCTTCTGTATGTCCTCTTGGGAGACGTGTCCATGCAGGTTCTTGGTCCATTTTTTAATTGGGTTGTTTGTCTTCTTGGCATTGAGTTGTATGAGTTCTTTAGGTATTTTGGAAGTTAACCCCTTATCAGATGTGTCATTGGTAAATATGCTCTCCCATTCAGTGGGTTCCCTTTTCATTTTGTTGATGGTTTCTTTTGCTGTGTAGCTTTTTAATTTGATGTAGTCCCATTTGCTTATTTTTCTTTTGCCCAAGTAGACATATCAGAAAAAAATATTGATAAGACAAATGTCTGAGATTTTACTGCTTATGTTTTCTTCTAGGATTTTTATTAATCTTGGCTTACTTTTTTAAGTCTTTAATCCATTTTGAGTTTATTCTTGTGTTTGGGGTAGTTTCATTATTTTGCATGTATCTGTCCAAGACTGTCTTTACCCCATTGTATGTTCTTGCCTCCCTGGTGAAATAGTAATTGACCATAGAGGTGTGGTTTATTTCTATGCTCTCTATTCTCAGAACAGCGTCTCTTAATATCAAAACTTCATACATACAAACTTTAAAGTAGTTAAATTTCAAATAACTAAATTTATCTAATAACTAGAAGCCCAGTGCATGATTTAATCATGCACGTGTAAGCTGTCTGTCCGCTGGTCAGCAGCTCTGAAGTCCCTGGGCCCCTAGGGCGAGGCGGGGCGGGGGCGTGGTCCTCTTGCGGCCGGAGCCCAGGCCGGGGTCTTGCCTTTGCCTCCCGCCCAGGAAGGCTGGGGCCGCCGCCACGTGATCCTGCGGCCCAACTGCCGCCAGACTCCTCCCCGGGGAGCCGCGCCGCCCGCCCACCGCCCGCTGCCTCCAAACCTCCAAAACTCCGGCTCAGCTCGCTGCCCCAGAGGCCTGTCTGTGCCACAGCACAGCCATGGCGCAGACGCTGAGCTCGCATCTTGGCTGGCAACGCGAGCTCAGCGTCCTGCCGGCCCAATCACCACCCCAGCCACCCCGAGTCCTGCCCCCTGTGTCACCCGCTGGCCCAATCGTGGGCGTAGCAGAGTGATGGTAATTTAAATATTACCTTTTTATTATGTAAGATTGAGTATGTTTATATTTTAAAACATTCTCCCTGATTTTATTTTTTCAAGCAAGGGCCATTCTGGGACACATAAATGTCATTCATATTAATTATGACATAATTACAATCTTAATTGAGCATAATAAGACTGAATACATGGATATGTGCATTCCTCTAGGAATTGCCAAGGTCTGAAATCACGTACACATAGTTGCACTACATTCGTGATGAATTACAGGTTGTTTTCTCATGCTCTCTTAGGCTTCCAGTGCGGCACTACCTCTCTTGCACAGAGTGGTCATGGAAAGCACTACCTAGTATAGTCCTCCAATGCCGCCATGTAGTGTTTCCCTGAATAAGTGTCTACTTACATTCTTAGTGGGCATTGTATGGTGTTAGAAGCTAAGGTAAAGTAAAATATTGAACAACGGGGTGTGGTTTTAGTCACAGGGTTAGAACTAGGTGGTAAGTCACTAGAACATGATGAGAAACAACACTTCGCAGCATGGGAATGACCTAACTCCTTGCTGGACGACTTACCCCCGGAAGCAGGGCCACGGCAGCGATGTGCTCATTCAGCAGGTAACTAACTTACTCCCAGTGCCTGTTTCATCACAGAAACTGTTGTGTGTGAACTGTACAACCCGCACGTCGATAATCACGAGACCTTTTATAATATCGCTATTCAAAAATAGAATATATAGCCCGGCTGGTGTGGATCAGTGGTTGAGCATTGATCTATGATCCAGGAGGTCACGGTTTGATTCCCGGTCAGGGCACATGCCTGGGTTGTGGGTTTGATCCCCAGTGTGGGGTGTGCAGGAGGCAGCCGATGAATGATTCTCTCTCATCGATATTTCTCTCTCTCTTGCTCACTTCATTCCTCTCTGAAATCAATAAAAATATATTTTTAAAAATAGAATGTATAAATAATACCATTAGAGGAAAATTGTATTTCTTTTGAGAAATATAATCTTCTCTTCTGTAGATAAAGGGGATAAAGATGAAATGAAGTGTATCTGGAAACCCTACTCAATACTTGTTTAGATGTCAGTGGTTAAATTAAGACAAATAATGAGGCTAATTATCTCAAATGATATAAGAGCATTTTATATTTTGCTCAATATTCACATCACAAATCAGTGTGTTGGACTCAGCTCTGCGCTAGCAATCTGATCCCTAAAGTGGCTTTCAGTAACTTTCTAATCTTTTCTCTGTTCCCTAAATACTCAGCATTAGACATATATTACCAAATTATTATCTATTTAAGGAGCTTCAGGCATACCTCAACCACCCATAGCTACAAGCACCAGAAGGAATAATCCTATCTAATAAAAGAATAATATACAAATTAACCATCATTCCGTCACAAAGATGGCGGTGCCCATAGCGGCCGGGGTGCTGGACGCTGGCGGTGTCGCCCTGGCGACGAGCCCCAACATCTGCATGCCCGGCCTGTGGAGGGAAGGAGGGCGGGCAGGCGGGCCTCTGGCCAGAGGCTGGCTGAGGCATGGGACACTGGCGTCGCTAAAGGCCGGGCTGATGGCTCCCCCCCCTCCCCCTAGTGCATGAATTTCGTGCACCGGGCCTCTAGTGTAATATACAAAGCATCCTGGTAAATTCTTCTGCATTTTCCTTTTGAAACCTGATTTTTAAATTTAATTTCCACTCTCTAATACAGTACACAAAATAAGATGTGACTTAAAAAATTTCTGAGCTGTCTGGATCTTAAGGCTTATTCATTTAGAAATGTGTATGAACCTAAAAATCTAACACAGTGAGGTCAACCCATGCGCCATCCAGTGCTGTGACCCTAACAAGATGCTGGGACAGCAAACAGTAAGGACGAAGAGCTTGGCCTCCTGGGTCAGACAGTGGAGTGAGAAAGGCGGTCCGTCCCCCTGTCAGACATCTCGCTGAGCTGCTGTTTTCTTCCTCGGGCCCAGTTATTCCCCGAGTGCTGCGTGTGCCAAACAGCTCATTACACTTCCCACACACGTTTGGTGGAGGGATTGCATGTCATAAAGGTACTGATAGAGCACTTCACACGTTGTCTGGCTCCAGTCAGCACTGCATGGTGGACCCTGTAATTTAACTGCAGAAGGCCTTAGTCTTATAATCAATGTTAATTATCCTATATGTCTCCAAGGACCATCTTCATTTCTTTTCCTAATAATCGTGCACAGGCCGATCGGGCATACACGTATCTAAACATGTTTAAGTTATTTTATTTTCAGCCCATAGTGTCTCTTTGAGCCATGAATCCAAGTTTATTATTCACTATAGATGTAGAGCTGTTTTCTCCATCAGATGCCTTAGCACCCTGTGACCCACCACAGGGGGTCATGATTGGAATAAGGGAATTCAAGGTCAATGGACAGTTCTTATTGACTAACTAGAGGCCCAGTGAACAAAATTCATGCTCTCGGCAGGGGAGGGGGGTCCCTCAGCCCAGCCTGCGCTCTCTCACAGTCCGGGAGCCCTTGGGGGATGTCCCACTGACAGCTTAGGCCCACTCCCCATGGGCAGACATCCTTAGTGCTGCAGTAAAAGCAGGAGAGGCTCCCGCCACCACCGCTGTGCTTGCCAGCTTCTGGCTGAGCAGCACTCCCGCTGTGGGAGTGCACTAACCACAGGGGTGAGCTCCTGCATTGAGCATCTGCGTCCTGGTGGTCAGTGTGCATCATAGCGACCGGTTGTTCCGCTGTTTGGTCCATTTGCACATTAGCCTTTTATTATATAGGATACCATGAAGTACCACATGCCTCTGAGAACACTTATGCTTTTTCACACAGTGTTTCAGAGGCTTGACATGGGCCTGTGTAAGTGTGGGGACACCGGAGACAGGGAGTATCAGGTAAAAACACTGGCATGCTCGCACACTCTTGATGAGTTCTCTCATTATACTGGTCCCCAAATGCAATGTGCTTCCCTTCAGATGTAAACATCAACCCCGATCCGAGGCCGAGGCAGTAAAGGCAGCTTTATGGAATGGCACGTACTCGTGTGACTAGGAATAAGCTTGTGGCAGGGTCCTCGGTGGGAGGCCAGATCATCCTGCTGGAAATACTGCAATGTTTCCTGGAAATGGGACTGGGTGTCAAGAGCCCAGAGTTCCGGTCCTGGTTCTAGTCCTGACCAACTGTGCCCTTTTTCTACCTGCCCCAGAGATGTTACACCTATGAAGAGAGAGGTCTGGACTAACTGAATTTGACAATCTCATTCCGTTAAAAAATACTTAACTTTGTACGGTGAGCCTCGCTGGTCCTGGACACTTCAGCAAGTAGTTGAAACAATCCATAGACCTGGCTTCTTAAAACCTGTGTCTATGCTGCTTCGAGAATTTCTGAACAGACATAGAACCACTGTTTTACCCAAAGCTACCAGTTAACTATAGGTCATAGTGCAATGCTTAGAAAGGATGTGGCTGGTAGCTACAGAGCTCTTACTAAGTATTAAGTACTTACTAAGTACTTCATAAATGTTTATTTATTGAATTCCCGGAACAACTCTAGGAAGTCAGTACTGCTATAATCCCCATTGTGCAGATGAGAAAGCTGAGGTAACCCACCCAACATAACACAACTAGCAGAGCAGAACTGCAAAGTAAGGCAGTCCAGCTCCGCCTATGGACTCTTCACCAGGATGCCAACCGGCAGTCTCAGACGTAACAAGAAAGAATTGCCTTTCCTCTAGCCACTGTATCAAACCAGAAACCAAAGCCACCGATTCGGGTGTTTATTAAAATCTTTTGCATTGCTCCGAAGTTTTACAATCGTCTAACCACTTAGAAAGAACTCTTAGAGGCGTTTGTTGGGATCGTCAAGTCCCTAGTAGTGAAGGCAGGACTTCTCCTCCCTTTGATTTGTAACAAGTTTGGGGGACAGACTGGAGCTGATGGATAGCATTTCTGTGAGGTCTGAAAGGCACGTCATTGTGAGGCCGCGGGCGGGAGATGGAACAGGATCACTCCAGTGAGCAGACCAGGCAGAAGACGCAGCCCCGACATGACTGCGTGCCTCTGAGCAAGTTTGCCTGTAAAATGAGAATAACTGCATCCCTGGGGTTGGTGTAAAAATAAATAAGATATTGCTTATAAGATGCTTATCACAGTATTCAGAAAACAGTGAGTGTTCAATAAACGCCAGTTACTGCTACCATAGAAGGTTGTTGGGAAGAGTACTTTAAAATGCTCATTTAAATGCTCCTATTTAAATGAAATTAAAATGCTGTCCCATCCACCTTGCCCACGTCATTCTGAGCTATTGAAATCCACTTCAACTACTCATGCTTCCTCCTGTGTCTTTTTCCTAAGTCCAGTCTCCACATAGAGATCAACATGACTTTTTAGACCCTTCTCCCTGCTCCTCAGGTAACGTGCAATTTCCTCCCACTAGCTACCAAAACGCTTCACTTTGTGTGTGGAAAACTGAACTGAGCCCTGCCTTAGGGTCTTCACACTCAGCTGGCCACTTTGTCTGATATAATACCATCCTAGATTCTCATCATACAACTAGAGGCCTGATGCACGAAAATTCTGCAAGAGTAGGCCTTCCTTCCCCTGGCTGCCGGCACCGGCTTTCCTCCGGCACCTGGGACCCGGGCTTCCCTCCTCCGGGCCACCCACAGGCACCCAGGACCCAGGCTGGCTTCCCTCAGGCCACCCACAGGCACCTGGAACCCTGGCTGGCTTCCCCCCAGCCCTAGCTTCGTCAGGAAGGACATCCAGAATGATGTCTGGAAGACATCCAGTCTAATTAGCATATTACCCTTTTATTATTATAGATTGGTTCCTTGTGGTCACATACATCTCAGTAGAAATGATCTCTTCTCATCCCTTCACTTGAGGTCTCACAACATCTTGTTTTATTTTATCATAGCACCTAAATATATGCTAAATTATTTACTAGGTGTACCAGTTAATAATGCGGACTTTGTAATCTAAGAAAATATGATAATTTCAAGAGAAACATCAAAGTGCTTTATTCAAAGTAATGTCCATCGCTAGCTACACATTTCCCCATCTTTCAGGTAATTTGTGGATACCGTCCCAGTAGGACTTTTCTTGTTTTGAGGCAAACCATTCAGAGACCCAATTTTCCACTTCTTCGTATGTTTTGAAGTGCTGCCCAGAAAGTGCGTGTGCCATCGATGGGAACAAGTGGTCATCTGAAGGAGCAAGGTCTGGTGAATACAGTGGGTTAATACTTCCCAGGCAAGATCTTTTAACATGTTTTTAACTGGTTTTGAAGTGTGTGATGGTGCATCATCATGAAGAAAATTACTTCGCTGTGTCTTCTGGCCCATTCTGGTCGTGTTATGATCAAAGCATGGTTCAAATTGATTATTTGTTGTCGGTAGTGATCAGTATTAACGGTTTCACCTGGTTTGAGAAGCTCATAATACACCACACCTTCCTGATCCCACCAAACACAGAGCATTGTCTTCTTTCCGAAGTGATTTGGCCTTGCAGTTGATATTGATGGTTGACCTGGATCAACCCATGATTTTGTGCATTTGAGGTTCTCAAAATAAATCCACTTTTCATCGCCAGTCACAATTCAATGCAAAAAAGACTTTCTTTCATGCCATTGAAGTAACATTTTACTAATGACTTTTCGGTTTTCCATTTGTCTTTCGTTCAGTTGATGTGGCACCCATTTTCCCTCCTTTAAAATCTTTCCCATTGCTTGTAAATGATTGGAAATTGTTTGCTGAGCAACGTTTAATCTTTCTGCAAGTTGTTTTTGAATTTGACATGCATCTTCATTCAATAATGCTTGTAATTGTTGGTCTTCAAACTTTTTCAGTTGACCTGGACGTTCTTTCTCTTTCACATCGAAATCATCACTTTTAAAGCATTTAAACCCGCGTTCACAAGTATCTTGAGATGGGTCATGTTCACCATAAGCTTCTCGAAGTATATGATAACTTTCAGCAGCACTTTTCTTCAAAATAAAGTAATGAATTAAAACTTCCCATAAATGCTCTTTTCTTTGGCACGAAATTTGACATTTTTAAGCGTAAAAATATCTATGATGTTAACACCTTCAGCAAATTTGACATGTGAAGTTTTGAAGCTTGCTGTCAATACAACAAAATAGCATACATATCAAATCGCATATATATCAACATGTGTGTAACTCCATCTATTAAAAAAATCCGCAGTATTAACTGGTACACCTAGTAGCTGCTAGATTATTACCTCTCAGATCCTTCATGGTAGAAAGGATTGTGCCTTACATTTTCTATGTGTATTGCATCCCATCAGTTTACACGTATGCTATTTTTTCAATCTTAAAAAAAAAAAAAACACCTTTCTCTTGATTTTTTTCTCTCACTTTGTGAAAAAAACTTCTTGAAAGATATTTCAAACTTACTGTCTTAATGATCTCTTTTCCCTTTCATTTTCTCTTTAATGTATTTGAATTGGACCTTTTCCCACAGGATGCATGCTTTTATCAAGGTCATTAATGATCCCCACATTTTAAAACCCAATGATTCATTCTGTGTTCAAGTTACTTGATTTTCATCAGTAACATTCAACTCAGTTCATTAGTCCCTCATCCTCAGAGGAGTCCTTTACCCGACTCCTAGGAGAACACACTGCTCACCTGGTGTTCTTTACGCTTCCTTGCAATAACCCTTCTCAGTTCCAGGTGCTGGTCCCCTCTCATCACCCAACCTCTTAATGTTGGCGTTTCCCATGAAGCAGTGAGTCCACCTCTTCTCTTTTTTTTACCTACTCTCATGTTTGTGACCTCATCCAAACATGGCATTAAATGTCATTCTTATGATAAGAAAACTTTTATTCTCTAGCCCAGACTCTCTCTCTGAATTCCATAGTTATATCCATCTATGTAAACCTAAAATTAACACGCCAAAGCTGAGCTCATGCTCTTCATCCTAAAATGTTCCTCTCATAGTCATCTCATTTCAGAAAAGGATAAGTGTATGCATTTTAGCTGCTTAGGCCAAGATCTTTGAAAGCACCCTCCTCTCCTCTGTTTCCATGAAATCCCACAGCCAAATGGCCATCAAGTTCAGTTGATGTTTTACCTTCCAAATATATCTCGAACCCAATCTCTTCTCTCTCCTCTGGGCTATTTCACCAATATCTCTCCATGAATTATTGAAGTAGCCTGCTAAATAGACGACCTGCTTTCACCATGCTCTTTCAATCTATTCTTGACCCAGTAGCCAGCATGACCCATTACAATAAAACTCGGATCCTATCCATCACCACTCAAAGCCTTTCAAAGGCTACCTACTTCCCTCTGAGTAAAAGCTACGTCCTTAGAATGGCACCATGCACCCTCGTCCTTCTCTGGCTGCCCCCTAAGATATTGGGCAACACTCATTCTCCTTTGTCATATTGGCGCCATGCTGATACCTGCTTTGGGGGCCTTTGCTCTTCCTGTCCCCTCTTCCTGAATATACCTCTTTCACGTACCTCCACGGCTCCCTCCCTTTCACATCTGTCCGCAGCCCTTTCTTCAGATGTCATGTTCTCCATGAAACCCCCAGCAACCCTCTCAGAATTTGCAAACCCCATCACTGCAGCCATCACTCACTCCCTACATCCATACCCTCCTTTGTTTTTCTTTCTAAATTAGCACCTATGACCATCTAAGTACCTTATATTTTAATTTAATATCTTGTCCATTTTCTACCGTCTCTCCCCACCACACACACACATACACACACAAACACACACACGCACACGCATGCACGAACACACACACCAGTAGGGATGAGATTTTTACCTTTTCCCAGTCTGCTATAGCATATGATAGGTGCTTCATACGTATGTTTTGAATAAATAAATGTCTCATTCAACGCTATGTAGCTAGTACCTAGAGTAGGACTGCCCATTTGGGTGGCAATAAATAAATTCCTACTGAATAATTACAGTTATCCAATATTAGCTATATGCTGAAAGTAAATGTGGAAATGTAAACCTTTATTCAAAGTGCAAAATCAAAATAGTTGGAAGTACTGATTTGTCACAAACCTAAATATAAAGTTTAATTAGAGTTTTTGATAAATGTTTATCATGTGTGAGGTCAGTTTTCATTTAGTGTATGGTACATTATCATTGGCTAACAAATTGAAAATCTTTTAAATACACGTAGCTCTTTTTTAAGTTTGTTTTAGGTTTTATTTTCTATTTACAGGTTAATTTATTAGACTATATCAATGTTCCATATACTATAATTTCTTAATGGAAGAAGAAAAATATCTTTATAACATATAAATGCAGGAATAGTTTTGAATGAATGAATTCTGCCCAATAAAAGAATTCCAGGAAATTTAATGGGCATGTCAATTGCAATTACTCCCACTTGGGATTGCATCTGGAAAGCTAGTAGATAATATGTAAGCCTATTTTTCCCTAACATCCCCTTCTAACTCCATTTTAGTGCACTCTCAAACTTGAACTAGACAGAAGGAGGAGAAATATATGGGCCCTCATGATACATTATAATTGCCAACTTTTACCTTTTAGAGATGGTCCATGAATAGACTGCTCTTCAAAATGACTCCACTCGATAGGAGTATTTTAAGGCCCTTTAAATATATTCATGACAACTGAATCCTCTTCGATATTAAGTACCCTCACACCACACGGCCAGACAGGAACCTCCATTTTAAAGTATTTAACAGGGAATCAAATATCACAAAACAAATAGAGTATCACTTTCACGGATTAGACGGTTATAATGCAGACTCAGGTAAACTTGATTTACTACTTCAACGCTCGTGCCAGAAAGCTTTTAAAGGAGACTCATATATTTTTTAAAAATCAAAATGCTCAGGACATGGACATCTAAGTATGATTATCCTGAACACAGAGCCAAGTTACACAATTAGAAATATATGGCTCCATGACCACACCATTTCCCAGGCTGAGGAGATCCAACCTCGCTTAACCCACTTGTCTTCCCGCCTTGCTATCTAAAGCACAAATCTGAAGTCGAGGCCCCATATGAATTATTCTTTGTTGTATGAAGTTATAGTTATTTTCTTATTTACAGTGTTTATGGATTGTCAGAATTATTCTGCAATGTACATTTCAAGTAATAAAGAAAATTTTCTAGATACAAGTAGACTTTTGAAAAAAACTACAAACAATATCAAAATATTTTTCTAGTAGCTATATAAATCTATAAAATTAGAAGATATGATTTAATTTGTTCAAATTTTATAATAAATAGAAATCTAAAAATGTTTGTATATATATTTAGAGTATGCATGGCCACATCAAATCATTTTTTAATTTGTTGATTCATTTATTCAAAAACATTTTTAGGACTTATATCTTTCCTACTCTCAACATTTAATTTTAACTTAGGCTGTTTTGGAAGTAAATGGGCAATAAATTATATATTCATGAATTATATAGAAGTCTCTAATAGCAGTATAATTTAAAATAGATGCATTTTTCCCATTTAATGGAACAGACAAAAAAGATATTGTAGGTTTAGTAAGTCACCCATGTGACACACATTGAATTAGATATTGTTATGGCACTGAAACCTACTATTGATTTTGTGATGTTAGAAGCTTCTCATTCAAGGTGAGTTTGTTTCTATCAGAATTTTTACCTGGAAACCAGGGTTCATTAAATTCTTCACTCTTGCAGCAATGAAGTTCAGGTGCAGGGTAAGCCAGTGGAAGCATGAAGAAATCATACTGCTCTTCTAGTTCTCTAAGTGTTCATCAATATGCTTAGTTTCTACTGGCAAAAAAATAATACAAAGTATAACTGTTATGATATTGATTTATACATATAAATCCAATTCATTTTTCCCACTTTTATTTTTTTATATATTTTTATTGATTTCTAAGAGGAAGGAGAGGGTGAGAGAGATAGAAACATCAATGATGAGAGAGAATCAGTGATTGGTTGCCTCTTGCACACCCCACAAGGGATGGAGCCCGCAACCCAGGCATGAGCCCTGACTGAGAATCAAACCATGACCTCCTAGTTCTAGGTTGATGCTTAACCACTTAGCCACATTGGCCGGGCATTTTCCCCACTTTTAAAATGCCTCTTACCAACGTGCAGAAATCCCTTCACACCATTCACAAGTAACTAAAGTCGCTTGTCCTTCACGTGAAACACAACTTCCTAAACAATGTGAAGTCCTGTTTTGACCGAGTCATATGTTCTCCTTTTATTAAAAAAATAAAAAGGCTAATTCTGTAATATCAGTCCTGCCTAAATATCAGTCCTGCCTTAAGTAATCCATGTACTGAAGTAAATGAACAGGCTTTGTAAGATACATTTCAGCTACATTAAAAAATATCATCTATAATAATTAAAGCATAATATGCTAATTAGACTGGACAGCCGAACGACCTTCCGGACGTCCTTCCAGATGACCTTCCGGATGAAGCTGGGGCTGCGAGGGCTGAGCCCCTTGGACGAATTTCATGCATCGGGCCTCTAGTCCTGAAATAAGACAGAGCAGTGTGGAGCCTGACCACTCACAGGGGAAACAGTGACTACAAACTCAATAGCAAACAGGAAGGGCTTATCTAGGTGCTGAAACTGAAGTCTGCGTACCAACATCAATGCAGGGTGCGGGGACTATCTCACTTCTGTAGGCCACAGGTTATTATAAATGTGATCTACCCATGGCACTGACCAATGAGGCCGAGTTACCCAATACCAAAACGGGGAAAATAAGAATTCTAACGACAAGATGGGTGGTGGAGATAGTATTTTAGAGGGATTATAGGAATGTATCATCACACATTTACAGTGAAGTTCTATTTCCTTAAATCTTACTACTTGACATGTTGACTTAAATTGGAACCATAATGCCAAGCAGTTGGTAGATACGTAATAAAATCACGTGCTGTGCACTGCGTGCAGGAGGTTCAAGAGGCACGTGTTAGATGCAGTGTCTTCCCATGGAGATCTTACAGTCTCCTTGCATAGTCACACAATAATGATGACATGCAATAACCCCTTTGGAGTCCTGCTAACGCTGGATATATAAGAGGCAAGACTATAGATGCTCCTTTAAGAAGCGAGAATATGTGTTCTACTTTTCTGTTCCATTAAGGAATTTTTATCATTAACATGACCAAAATCTTCTTTTTCCCCAAGCCCCAAATTCTTCTACATTTTTCTTTCTCCCTCTCAGACCCAATCACCAATTTTGGTTCATCTTAGTTCCTAGAAAAATGTCCTGTGTTTACATCCTTTCCTGTTTCTCACTCCCCACCACCACTGCCCTGGTTCAGGCCGGTCTCCATCATCAACAACCACCAAAACTTTGCTCTGCATTCATTTATTCAACAACCGTTTCTGCAGCACCTGCGTGGTTGGCAGGTAACTGTGAGGAGCAGTGAATGAGTTGGGAACTGTTCCTGGAGCCTGGAGCCCGGGATCTTCTCCCCGTCCCCCCTGCAGAGCAGGGACACACTGCCCTCCACATCAATTTCACATGCAAGCATGCGCATGCCCTACCCCTGCTGAAGACCCCTGAATGTCTCCATTACCCAGAGTGCTAACCCCAAACTCCAAAAGATAATGGAAGGCTTTTGCTCTTACTGGTCCCCACCAGCTCCATCGTTTCAACTTTCTAGACTCATGCATTCACTTCATACTTGACAGGAACAATTTCAAACTCTTTGTGTTCCTGCAAACAGCACAGAAATTCCTGCTTTTTCCGTCTTTTTCTACTAAAGGATACTGAGTCTTCTAGATGAAGCTGAGCTCTATCTCCTCCAAAAGACCTGCTTAACTTCCTGGAAGACCCCACTCTGTACCCCCCGGCATCCAGCATATGCTGTTCCTTCCTTATAATTTACCTCAGCGTCTCCCAAATGTCTGCTTATTTCTCTGTCTACTTTGGGAGACTGTAAGCTCCTCAAGGGAAAGAAGTGGATCTTATCCACCTGTGTAGACCTGGCTGCCAACACGTAGAGGGGATTCAGCATTTACTGAATCCATTTGAACCTCATTGTGTGCTGCACCCCAAAGACTAATGGCAAAGCTCTTGCAGCTTGAGGTAGTTGATTCAGATGATTATCTATCTCTTTTATCTCTACTGAGCACAGCACAGGAAAACAAGAGAGCAGCTGAGGGGTACCAGGTTCCTGCTTCCACAAGCTTGTTGCAGCCAACATAAAGGCAATGGCTTTTCTTGCCCTTTGAGTGTGATCTCTACATATTTATCTCGTCTGCTTAACTGCTGGGAATCTCTGCAACAGTTGTTTCATGCTTTCTTATGATTTCAAAGGACACAAGACAACCGTAATAAAGAATACATACTTAAGATCCCACTTGGATTCTCTACCAATCATGTCAGAGTCAATAAACTAATAAAAACCCTTCGTGATCTAATCCAAGCCTGATCCCTCCAAAGGGAGGACACTCTCTCCAATGACAGGAAACCACTTTGTGCCCCGAGTCTGTCACCCTCGCTCACTGTGCTAGGTCCTGATTTCCCCCTTGTCTCACCTCTAACTCGGCTTTGCCTGGTGAGCTCTACTTATGTTGCAAAGCACAGCTAAGGTATTACATCCACCATCAAACCTTCTCTGACCCATACGCAAAGTTGCCCCGTTCACTGAATTCTTGTACCATGTTGTACATGTTTCTACTATTGCTCAATCCCATCATACCCGCATGACTTGTTTCACTGCGTGTCTTTCCCGTTAGTAGGAAAAGATAGGAAACTCTTCAGATGCATTTTTCGCCCACACCCCAGCACAAAACTCAATCCCATAAATGGCTATGGGATCCAGGAATGAATACATGTTGTATCTTCATTTGTTAGAATATCTACATTAACTCTTTTTATATCAAAATATATTTTATTTACCCCAAGGACAGGAGATAATTAAAGTAAACACTCTTCATCATAGAATAAAATGTCCTCAGTACATATGTTATTCAAATCAATGAATCAGCATATTTTAGTTTTCCAGGATGTCTGTCTTAATTATATGTTTGATTTTACTTTCATTGGATGTGAGGCTACAGATGAAAATGATTGAACAAGCACTGTCGGAGATTCAATTAAATACTTGGAGTATATTTTTATTAGGTTTTATTTTCCTGAACAAAAGAGAATATCTCTTCATATTAGAAAATTTATCGATTTCATGTGAGGCTGCTTATAAATTGTCGAGGATTAGAAATGGACTACCCGTGGAAAAGAACAGAAACGCGTGAGCTGCACAGAACTGTGTTGTCCCCTAATCGCAGCACCACACGTGACATAACTTCCTGTATGTAACCAGTTATCCTGAGAAGAAAGAATAATCTTCTGTGGCAGTTTACTCCTGGGGATTTGGAAGTGGAAAAATAGATTTATAGATTGAAAAAGTTCAATAATTATTAGAAACTTATTTAACGGCCAATTAAATAAATGTTTTTAGTATAAATTAGAATCCACTGAAATTGTGAATGATTTTAAATCATTCTAACTTTTAAAATTCAAGAAATACAAATTAAAAAGTTGGTACACAGGACAGCAAAGTGAGGTTTTATTTCTGTTGGATAAAAGTCTTTAAGTGAGCATTCTATTAAAAAGGCTAATGTTGGCAGACAGAAATACATATGAGCATTGCTGGAAGACTATTCATTTCTCAAGGGAAAGTCATTTACCCTGCAAAAAATGGGGGAAGTGGGATTTGTCAAAGAGATTAATCACTTTTAAAAACAATCACTGGATTCTAAAAGAGTAATCGAGGTTATTCCACTGTCCACTAGATCAGTAGGGCCAGACTCACACCCTGTAAACGCATACAACTCCCAGCGTAGCCACGAGGAGGCCCGAGTTTGACAAATGCTGTCTGACATTAACCTTGGACATCATTTAATAAAAGCAAAGCCATCCTGCTCTAACTGGGTCACAATTAGTCTGGCTCCTCAGAGTCCACAAAACCAGCCTTTTCTGGTCACAATACAAATAATTTTAAAATGGAATCCATTTCATTAGAATTGCTTGCAGGGAAGGCAGTACCAAATAAAATGTCTGTTTATGAAGAGTTGCATTTTTCATTAGAATTCTAATATTTAAAAGAATATAGTCACAGTCATTGAAACACCATTCTCCCTTCTCCCTGCTTCTGTTTGTCTGTCTGTTTACTGATCATCCTCCTGGAAGTTGGAATGCATTCTAGATTAGCAGAATTGAGGGAGATTTAGGGATCAAGGTGACTCAAGAGAGAACTAAATCTGAATGAAACTCAGGTAATTGTTTATCTGCTTTCAAAAACCTTCCCTGAATGAGATTGCATGACTCCGTTAGAAACACATAAAAGTGGAAAGTTTAGCTCAGAGCTTAAATAATTAGTAAAAAGATAAGTCTGAATATAAAGTGAAGAAAAAAATCAAATTTGAGTTACCCAACAGCACAAGTAAATTCCTCATATCTGACTAATCAATCTGAGTCTAAGAGTTTGACAAAATATGGATGAATCCCAAATAGCACTGCACAGCACCGAGGCTCAGGTTTGTGAGTGTGAGGACCCTCCTCTCTCGCTCCCCTTCTCATAGTTTCTGTTCTCCAGAGCCCTCCTCCTCAGGTGCTGTGCGGTATTGACCTATTTCGATTTCCTCTCTCTGCAGTGAAAATCCTGAAGGGAGGGATTTGTGCCTAATGTGTTCACTGTTCTAGCTCACATGTCCAGCACAGTGCCTATCATGGAAAAGGAACACAGCAAATTGTTATTGAAGAAAATAATTAATTAACCAATTAATTTTTAAAAATCAGCAATTATCTCATAAGACTGATCTCACCTGACGGGCATATGCTCAAAATAAGAAAACACTCTCTCTTGATCCCTAGCCAAGATAGCGTTGTGACAGAGGACATTTGGGAGAGAATGTGTGAGGCCTTGTAAATTAGCTGAACCAGGTGAGCAAGAATGTCTATATAGTCTTCTTACAGATGTGTAATATCATGTTACTCCTCCAATAAGCAAGTGCCAGGTTAGCCTGTGATAAACCTGCACCAAGCACGCAATTGAGAGGAGGCCCAGAGCCAGGAAAGGAAGATTATAGCCTTTGGGCATCTACTGGGACTTCGTAGAACTGTCAGAGTGGTTACACAGATGACCTTCTGAGGTTTTTAATAGCTGTTCTGATACCCAACCAGCATGATATGTACTAGTAGTCTCATTGGATTAATAAAAGGTAGTCCAGCCCTAACTGGTTTGGCTCAATGGATAGAGCATCGGCCTATGGACCGAAGGGTTCCAGGTTCAATTCCAGTCAAGGGCACATGCCTGGGTTGTGGGCTCGATCCCCAGAAGGGGGTGTGCAGGAGGCAGCCCATCAATGATCCTCTCTCATCATTGATGTTTCTATCTCTTTCTTCTCCCTGCCTCTCTCTGAAATCAATAAAACCATTTTTTAAAAACAGGTAGTCCGTCTTGTGTTTTTCCCCGGGATTGAGTATCTCTTGGAGGCATCCGTCTGCACATCCCTGACTGAAGACGCTCCTGCCCTGCCCTGAGCCAGAGGAGATCTAGTGGTTGCACAGGATCCTTAGCAGATGGGGCGCTTTGAATGGCACGGACCAGGCACCGAGGCCAGGGGTGGATTACCCGGTGAAAAGAGCGCAAAGGCAGGGCTTAGAGGCCTTTGGACAGGAATGCGAGGGGAGCGCCGGGCCACTTACCACAGAATGTTAATAGCCCCGGACACGTCAATGCTGACAGCTCCGCAGCGCGAGGCCGCTGATCTCTGTTTGTAATATCCACAGTTAAAGGAAAAATAAGTATTTCTTCTTAAGCATGGGATAAGCATTAACTGTCTAAAAATTTCGGGAATGTCCTACATGTCTGAAAATTAGAGAGGAGAAAAGAAGACACAGCGGACAAGAAATCAGGTGGGGTTTTTTTGCTCCTAAACAAAAATATAAGGTTAAAATGGAATGTAGTTTTCAAGACCAACCAACCCGCCAGTCAGTTCTTATTCGAGTAGCTGCACGTGTGTGGTGAGCAATTTTCACATCAGTTTCAATAAAAGGATGGCATCTGTCTGTGGACAACGGTTGTGCCAAGCACAGTCTCCATGTTTTTCTTCTTCCTGTTTCATAAACCAAGTCATAGAAGGACCTTGGCCGGGCGCTGCTTCAGATCTGACATGGAACCTGCTCGTTAGCTCTGCATCATTCAGGAGCCAGCCAGCAACCCCCTCAGCCACACATCAGCCCCGGTCCTGGCGGGAACCTGGCCTGCGTCTGGCTCCTCAGAAGCTGGGATGACCGTCTTTACAATGCGATGCCCAGGGGGTGCCCTTAAAAAGAGAAGCCTGCTTGCCACCCTGACTTCTGTACCAGCCTCAGAGCTCTCCCCCTGACGGCTCAGTCGTCCATCATTCATGTCATCAGACGGCAGTGCAGACACGACCACGCTGCACAGGCAGCCCTCAGCTTTGAAGAAACAAGGGAAAGAGTGTGCATGCAGGAGGCATAATACCCAAGCGTCAACTTTTCTGAAGATGAGTTTAACCCAAAGGTGAGCATTGAAAAAGCCAGAGTCAACGGTGCAATTACCACGAAAAGAACTGATTTTAACGTGAAATTTCCCAAACATCTGGTCAATGTACAGATGAATGCCATTGAAAGTATCACATCGTTCCTGTATCATTAGCCACTAGTGTACTGGAGTGTTTGGGGTTTCTCTCCTTGGAATCTGCATCAAACCCAATGATTTGACGTGGCCTTTGAGCCCTATGAAATTGCTCCTTTTAGTTCTTGTCTAAGTTGAAGTCAAGAGATTTTTTTACAGCGTATCAATGCAAAAAAATAAAGGAACTGCCGGCCTTGTTGGCAAATCATATCTTAGAGAATTGACGGGTAATGCACTTCTATCATTAGATTTTATGTCAGCATCGTCTATGGGGTTAAATTTTAGAAACTAGTTAAATTCTTTATATTTGTGCAGATTCTACTTATTGTTCCTTTTTTCTCCTTTTTTCCTGTAGTTCATCAGAAGCAGTAATATCTCCCTTGTCTGTGACATTTCCCATTAATATCTCAAAGGCAGCTATTAACCCTCATTACAAGCAAAGATTATAGAAGGGGACTGCGCACCGTCTGGGGGAAGTAGAGACAATAGTCACATTTTCATTTGTTTCTTTGTTCTTAAGATGCAAATCAAGCTGCAAGCTCTTTTCAGCTGCTTTTCTCAGTTGTATTTTCAAAGCTTCGGGGAAAGGAAAAGCCTCCAAGCTAAATAAATTCTTGTACTTGGATTATTCTTTTCTTAAAATGCAACAAAGACATATACCTACTGTCAGAAATTTGCCACATTTATTACTCTCCAATCTCGTTGTCAGGAAATTCAGAAAAAAATACTAGAGTCTCATCATTTACATAAGTTATTCACAGGAGTCAACTGTGGGCTATAATGAAGCTAATTAGTGGTTGATGCAGAGAGGCTTTATAAAGTATTCACTATTACAACAATAGTCTATAATTCCATGAAAATACTTAAAACATCAATTCTCAGACAATTATCTAAACACACCCTTGGAAAATTTTGAGTAAAAGTCAGTAGACCCCCTGTTTATGGGCTTTAGTATAAATAGATTAATTTAAAATAAATGCATTTGTAACTCTTATAAGAGGCTTGAAATCCAGGCCTCATGTATTCATTTCTATTTGAAAAAATTAAAATATTGATAGTTATAAAATATCAATGCCAAATTAATTAATTTCTATTTACAGAACTGGAAAGTAGCAGAATACTAAAAACAGTACTTATTGGTCAGGGAGTTAACCCTGATGGTCTAAAGACAACACATTTACTCTTCTGTATTTTTAAATTTTCCGAAATATTATGATTTCCTTGTGAACTTCATTCTAGATGGAAGTCTCAATAAGGACAAGGATGTAATCAACCAGTCTATACCTCTCGGCCCTTAATAAGTAAATGTTGAACCCTTCTACTAAAATGAGTAAATGATGAAAAGAAAACCTTCAGTTAGATGTGATGCCCTAGATTCAATACCAGAGATGAGAAATTCTTTCAAATAAATGTTCCTGAGTGTCTATGCTAAAAACGTACAGGAAGAGGTCAGCCCACATCTCCTAGCTTCCTTCTGTCATAGAAGAATAGCTGGCCCTCCTTCCAAGCACTGCTGTTGGCTTCAATAATCAAAATATAATTTCACTAAAGAAGGGTTAGCCTTTGCACACTCGCTCCTCCACCACCTGCCCGCCTCTCTTGTCCTCATCAGTCCACAGGTGCTCCCTGCAATGTCAGGATTGGCGTTCTCATGACCACGCTGAGGAGATTCAGCTCAATGAGTTCCTGCCTCATCTACCATGGCCCAGGACAGAGGCGAGCCGCCTTCTCCTCTCCTCGCTGGACACCAGTGTGTTCTTCCAAGTCCACTGTTTCCACTTCTTTGATTTTCCTCTGGCCGCCATGCGTAAAGTTTGCTTATAGTTGTGTTTTTGGGTTTTCAACCTTTATACTTCTTTCAATAATCAACCCACTGACTTACATATTCCCAGGCACACTGCCCAGCTGCCTGCTGAGCACACCTATCTGATTATGATCATCCGAGCATTGTCCTTTGATAGTAATATACATTTCAAGATTACAAATACATGTAATGTATAGCTAGGGGTGAATAGTTTACACACAGAGAGAGCGATCCTCTGGTCCTGGCCCAAGGTGAAGGAACATTCTGCAGAATCAGGTCTTTGCAGTGGAATGAGGAAAAGTCTTACAAAAACAAAGGCAACAAAACTTATTCTACCCACATTTTCTGAAATGTATTTAGTCATAGAAAGACTGATTGATTGATTGACCAGGACATCTCTTAACATCTTGTTCTATGGAACATAGTTTATTTACATGTTAGTCTTTCAAGATCTCTATCCATTCCTACCTCCTAGCCCAACAACTGTAGATACTAATTTTCTGGGAATATTTTCCACAGGAATTGTTATAGAAGTCATATTTGCAGTAATGTATACATCTATTAAAAAATTTCAAGCTGCATTTGTAGGCATCTTCTTCCATTTAAACCCTTCAAATTTCCATTGACTTGGTTTCCAAAATAACTTATCTTCATTAGAAATATTCATTCCTGATCCTAAGAAAAGAACTAAGTCTTCTCATCTATAAATATTTTTCTCATGATGACAAAAAAGACTAACTATAGAAAATGCTTAATTTTGAAGTATGTGGCAATTGGATAGATAAAACACCAATGAATGAATGAATGAATGAAATCAAGTTTATCTAATACCTCTCTTATTCTCTTCTTTTATTTTCTTTTTATCATTTCTCCTCCTACCACCTCCACTCAGTTTTCTAAAAGTCACACAAATGATTCCTCTCTCAGTGACTGCAGTAGAGGGCCCTGGAAGAAGGAGAGGCATGAGCACAAACAACATTTACAAGAACACGGTTGCATTTTCTGAGTGAAAATAATGAAACTCTTATGAAACATCTGGAACTAAGACACCTTTTTCATAAAGTCAAGATAATTTTGTACACTAAGGCTGATCTCAGCATCCTCAAAAATGGCCAACTCTGAAGGGAACCGCCCAAGACTCAAGGTGGATTACGTCAGGAACAGGGAGTCGGATGAATGGCTAAGGATTAGTGCTTTCTGTAATATGATAGGAGCGTGACAATACTAGAACTCAGTATAATATGGCATGATCTTTCCCTAGAAGAAAGCAAAGAAAGATTGCATTCCATCAAGGGGAATTACAAAGCTGTAAATTATATTGTGTCTCAGTCAGCGGTATTAAATACCAAGGTTTTAATTAGCAGTCTTAATTTTATTCTGTTGCTAAGATGCACTTTACAATACCCAAAAGACACTTTTCAGTGAAAACATAGCTATTCAGGCATAAAATCAAGGAAGAAAAATCCAGGTGCCACAAATATAATGTGTGTTCTGACATTGAATAAAAACTAAACTATCATTAAGATACAAGGATTTATATTTATATTGTACTTGTTTCTAATGAATCGTGTTAAACCTAAAAGTAATAGCAATCTAAAATATTTCTGACTCTGAGAAGTCTTTCCAGAAATCTTAAAAATGAGGCTCTAAGAAAATACGATCTGATGATTTGGTACTGTGAGAGCATGTGACCACTTATATGCACATCCACAATTGCTTGACTGTTACACCACTCTTGGGGGGCGGGGGGTTTAAAGTCATGTAAATTGGGAGAAATCAATGGTCTTGGAACCATTTTGAAATCAACTCTGCTATGTGACTGTCAAAATAATCTCGTTTCTCTGGTCTGCTGGCGATTTCATACTACTAACCTGCATCCTTGGGTCTCTTGAGCAAAAGACACTGAAGAGAGACCAAGGGGAAACAGTGTAAAAGCCATGTGACATACATGAAGCAGCTTCCAGGGAGGCGAAAACATGGGCTTTGTACTGGATGATCTTGTTCCTGAGGCTGGGTTTGGCCACTGACCCATTTGGAAAACCATGAAGCCAGGTCTCATATTTCACTCTTATTACTGAAATACATTCCAAATATGTCAAAGACTGAGACATATAAAATTGTCCACCAGTATAAAATTACTAAAGGAAACGCTTGACCTTGGTTGTTTATACTGTCAGATATCGTGTATGTAGAAGGGAACATAAACATGTAGGAGAGTTTAAAGTTTATCTGGATCATGAAAAGCAACTTAACCACTATCCAGAAACTGACCATTGTGATTCTCCCCTGGCAGCATGCCGGCAAATGTTTAACAAGTATTCTCCAGAGGAAAAGAACCCAGCGCTCTGATTTGTAGGATTTTCATGGTGTAAATACCCTCACCATGGTCAATTGCAAGTTGCCGATGGTTAACAAACTCCTGAACATGACCCACCAGCTCTTGCAAGCTGATGGAAGCCACTTCAGCTCTGTGCTGACCTCAGAGATCCTGAAGGATACAGGGTCACTCTCCTGGTTTTGAACTCTGTGTAGATAGGACCCTAATGTATTCATTTGCGCCTTGTTTGTGGAATTCACCTATGTTGTTGCGTATAGCTCTAGGTCCTTCATTTTCCCATTCAGCATGTGCTGTATAAGTCCTTCCTGGGAAGGCACCACAAATCTGATGTCCACTCAACTGTGGCTGACATTTCAATGTTCCCAGGGTGTGGCTCTAACGGACAATGGTGCCATAAATATTCTAGTGCGTGTCTCCTGGTGCACATTGGCAAAAATTTCTCCAGAATATAGAGCAAGGAGTGAAATTATACACTATTGCAAAAATGTGGTTCAAAGGACCACCAACAGTAGAAGGATTGCTGTTGTATCGTATCAGGTGTGTGTGTGTGTGTGTGTGTGTGTGTGTGTGTGTGTGTGTGTGTGTGTGTTTGAATAGGGAGAGTTTGTAGTGGTACCTCATTGTGGTTTACATTTTTATTTCTATGAAGATTATAGAAATTTAATGGTTGGTCTCTTTAAACTTCCCTTTTTGTTTTATAAATGCTTTAATAAGTCATTTGTCCTCTTTCAACTTGGATTTGTGGCTTTTTAAAGTGATTCTATATGTATAGCCCTTTATTTTTCTAACTGCTAGTGTTTTCTTCAGTTACATGTTTTACAAATAGCATCTATTTCACAATTCATATTTTTAGTCCATTTGTGGAAATTTTCATGGACAGAAGTGCTTGATCTATCAAAATGTTCCATTGTGTTTTAAGAAACCTGAGATGAAATTTCATCATGAGATGAAAGAACGAGTTTTCCAAATTATTTCCTAAAGTCTGATCATTTTGCTCTTCACATTTATGTTTCTTAATCCACTAGAAATTGATTTTATAGTATAGTGTGACACCAGGGTGCAATTTTAGCATTTTCCTGTTGAATAGCATATGTTGGTTATTGTTCTGTACAGAAAACTTATTTTAACCTTTCAATGGGTTATTGCTTTATATATTCAATTTTGTTCAGGTTTATTGCACTTGTTTAGGTCTTTAAGTCTTTCACATCACACCTTTAGCAGGGTTCATATTTCCCACACCTTGAGCATGTCCTCCTGTTGGGCTCATTGGCTCTCTGATCTTTACTTTCTCCTCACTCTTAAAAGACCGTTCTGCTTGCTGTGGGACTTGAGGTCGGCACTGATGGTCCAGTTGAGGTGGTGGAGAACCAGGGGTCTGTCTACACCTTCCTTCTTTGAAGTTAGTGCGTCTCCTCTGCTTTCAGCATCTCTGCCTTCACTGTTCCTCCGCTTGCTTTGAGGTATCAGGGTCCAGATTGATTTTTCTGTTTCTTACTTTGGATCGGCTGGTATTTCTGAGTTTGGTGTGTAAACATCGTTATGAATATCCTGAGATTTTATCTCTTCAGATATAATTCTGTCCCTTTGTTTTCAGGAATTCTGGTTAGGCAAGTGTTAGATTATCTCCCTCCGGCCCCCTCATCTGCCAGCCTCATTTATATTTGCCGTCTCCACTTTTCTGTGCTGCATTCTGCTTGCTTCCTACTCGCCCCTTCCAGAACATTCCGCCTGTATTTGATCCACTGTTCATGCATCGTTATTGCATTTTTTAATTATAATTTTCTCATTCTTATATTTCGTAAGATTGTGTTGGACCGTGATCCGATTCCTCAGTGAGTATTTTAGATCCCTGTTCCAGCATAGTAATTTTAATCTGTACCTGAAAATCCCAGATCTCAAACCTTTGCAGCTTTACTTACGATATTTTTGTTTCTCTGGGATCTGAGTTTGAGCTTTTTCTGTCTCATTTTACTTGACGCTGAGCCGCTCAGTTACTTTACAGAATCATCCGGGCGAAGGTACTTCTTACTTTCCTCCGGAGAGAACTGGGTTTGCTTCCCACAGGCCCTGGGAGCACTGCTCGGCAGAGGGCCCTATCCCTGGGGCTTGCCATGTTCTGCAGAGTCAGGCGATAAGTTCCTGCTGCACAGCACACTACACCTGGCTGCTTACTGCAGCCGCCTGCGGAGTCCCTGCCTGCTGTGCTGAGATGAAATCAATTCTCTGTCCACCCGGGAAGTGGGGTGGAGGTCTTGACCCTCGCTCCACCTCTCCCGATCAGGAATGTCTCCCACCTGCCACTGAGGCAGCCGGGCTGAGGTCTCTGCCTCTGCCACAGGCCGTGGGCGTGGCACGCGTTGCCCCTGGTCCCACAAAGCCTGGGAGCCAGAAGCAGAGTCCCTGCCCCGCCGGCCCCTCTGAACTCCCTCTCCGCGTAGATTTTGGTCTCATCCTTTCCTCCTGTTGTGTTTATTATTGGATACTCTTAACAATATTTTAAAAAGTAGTTTAGCCAGACGACTTCATTATTTTCATGGATGAGAGTTTGTCCAAATATTTATGCAACTAAAAACATAAAAGTTATGCCCTGGCCAGTGGGGCTCCGTGGATTGGGTGTCCTCCCTTGCACCAAAGGGTTGCAGGTTCAGTTCCAGGTCAGGGCGCATGCCAGGGTTGCGGGCTCCATCACCAGTAGGGGGCGTGCAGGAAGCAGCTGATCAAAAGTTTGCTCTCACGTCAGTGTTTCTTTCTCTCTCTCCCTTCCTCTCTATTCCTCTTTCTCTAAAAAATCAATTAAAATCTTATAAAAACACCACATAAACTCTAAAAAGTGATCTTGGAGAAGAAGAGGAGTTACTGGTGTGATCTAAAACCCAGATATCATAAATGAAGGCCTATGTAGTTTGACTACATACACATTTATAAACTGTGTGTGTATAACTGTTTTGTGCCCGCCCCCCAAAAAAAGCAATGATGGATTTGAAAATTACCAATTCCATACATTTCTTTTGTTTTCCTCACATCTGTGTTACAAAATTCTCTATTTCTTATCAGCTTTTCAAAATAGAAAGGAAAAAGGAAAGAGGAAAATATATATTGGAATAAAATAAATGAGAAAGAAAACATTTTTGTTGCTGTTGCTCCTGGAATGGAAAAGCCATCACAAGGAGGAGAGCTGCTCCGGGCACAGGTGCAGCCGCTGCGGGCTCCCAGCAGGTCCTCAGTCTGTGGGCAACAGGGGTCCTCCCACATCCGGTGATGCTGAGTGATGCTGAGTGATGCTGTGTGATGCCGTGTGATGCCGTGTGATGCCGTGTGATGCCGTGTGATGCCGTGTGACGCCGTGTGATGCTGTGTGACGCTGTGTGAGGCTGTGTGCTGCTGAGTGATGCTGTGTGATGCTGTGTGAGGCTGTGTGAGGCTGTGTGACGCTGTGTGAGGCTGTGTGAGGCTGTGTGAGGCTGTGTGAGGCTGAGTGATGCTGTGTGAGGCTGTGTGAGGCTGTGTGATGCTGTGTGATGCTGTGTGATGCTGTGTGAGGCTGTGTGACGCTGTGTGACGCTGTGTGACGCTGTGTGAGGCTGTGTGAGGCTGTGTGAGGCTGTGTGAGGCTGAGTGATGCTGAGTGATGCTGAGTGATGCTGAGTGATGCTGTGTGAGGCTGTGAGGCTGTGTGAGGCTGTGTGATGCTGTGTGAGGTTGTGTGAGGCTGTGTGAGGCTGTGTGACGCTGTGTGATGCTGTGTGATGCTGTGTGATGCTGTAATGTGTTCTCTACAGAAGAAACACAGCCTCGTGCCCACCAGATATGAGTCAGTTCTCTCTCTCTCTCTCTTTCTCTCTCTCTCTCTCTCTCTCTCTCTCTCTCTCTCTCTGTCTCTCTCTCTCTCTCTCTCTCTCATTGGTGGGAGGCCTCCAAAACCAAAATAAACATCTTTATTTTCATCACAAGGTGTAACAAGTGTCCTCGGGCAAAATTAGATTTGTTAGCATCATTCAGCCAGTTGCCTGAGCTGTTTCTAATCCAGGAGTGGCTATTAGCATGTGTCATTTTCAAGAAGGAATCCTCTCTTCTTGAGTATTTTTAATTGCGTCTAGTTACTTCCCATGAATTTTCATATAAAATATCAATCATCACCGCTTTGCTGACAGCTCAATTGCTTGCACACAGAGAAATTCTTTGAAGCTTAATGCTTCGACTCGGCCCCTGCTTCGGGGGAGTCTCAGAGCATAAACAACCCCCCGGAGAGGGGGCGTCTGTCTTCAGTAGGAAGAGGGCTCCAGGGCCTTCGAGAGAAGGGGTCCCTGAGACAAGCAACCGGAAAGGCTCCCTGACCAGGCGGCCAGTTCTGTTCTGTACAGACCGGGCTGTGTTCCTTCCTGGGAGGGAATCCCCTTACCATCCACGGTGCCTGTGTCCAAAACCCACACCTCACAGTTAAACGCTGAAGGTTTATATTATGTTATTGATAGCATGGACATAACTTTTATTTCTTACAAATTTGCTATTTCATACGCTGTCACAGGGTCATAGATTCTGCACAGATAAACTCCAGAGTTGAATTTCTTACTTGATCTGCTTTTTTGCATCATCTACTTTTTGCAACTCTCAAATACTTGGTCTAATCGAACATCGTGTCTACTCAGTGTTCATCCTAGTGCACAGTTACATTCATCATTCTGCTTCCCATCACTTAAACCTCCCAAACGTTTGTGCAAGAAGTGAATTTATTAATAAATATAGTTTGTGGATGAAAGAAATGAGCTAATTAATAGTAAGTGAATTAGAACTTTGAGATTGTAGAAGACAATATTACCTTCCATTCCATGACTTTAAAAATAAAGTAAAATAAATACAGTAGGGTCTACTCTACTCTTAAGAGGGAAAATGCATGTTTCTAAATATTTATACTAGAAAAGAGAAACAATATTTGATTTATTGATCATTTTTTTCTCGAAGACTGAACTTCTGCAAATGACCCCGAATGTCGCCCCTGGAGGTGGGGGGTGAGTTTTAGAAGGATTGTAAACAGGAATGGTCTTCGTTATTGCTTACCTAGCACTCACCTGGGTGGAGAGCCATCTGTTAGAACTAACCTAGACCCATTCTTCTAGCAATATAATTCTTCATAAAGAAGGTTTCTTTTAGATGAGGAAAAGCTATAAAAGGCAAATATTTGAAAGTGTAAAATGCCATTTCCTTTAGAATCATGACACCTTTACCTTAGGATAATTTAAAACAGTTCACTTATGTGTATTTCCCTCTTGAATCTGTTGTAGTTAATATATTTGTTTATCAGAAGATTTTATTTAAAAACTAGAGGCCTGGTGCACGAAATTCGTGCATGGGGGGGTGGTCTCTCAGCCTGACCAGCACCCTCTCCAATCCGGGAGCCCTGTGGGATCAGGCCTAAACTGGCAGTTGGACATCCCTCTGGCAATCTGGGATTTCTGGCTCCTAACCGCTCACCTGCCTACCTGCCCTAACCACTCTGCCTGCCTGTCTCATCCCCCTAACTGCCCTGCCCTTCTGGCCTGGTCGCCCCTATTTACTTTTTTTTTTTAAATCTTATCCCCTTCACACACAATTGTATTTGACTTCCTTATTGGCTTCTCCCTCTCACACAATTTTTCTCTCTCCTTTATGTAACACTTTTTTTTCTACTGACTCATCATTTATAAACTTTTCTTTCCTCCTTATTTCCTACTTCTGTTCCATCATCCTTCTTCCCATCTTTCTCCTACCCTCCATCCCTCCCCACATTCCTTCTTTCCTTTATCTTTACCCCACCTCTCCCTCCCCTTTTTCTTCCTTCCCACCTTAATTTTTTTCTTCACTTCCTCCCTCGGACCTGCTTTGCTCCCTCCCCCATTTCTTCCTTCTTCCCATTCTCCTTTTAAGCTCTACTGGCTCCCCTTTAAAACTTTTCTTCCCTCCCTCTTTCTCTCTCATGCTACCTTCCCCATACATTCTTCTCTACGTACTTCCACTGTTTTAATAATCTATCTATCTACCTGCCTAATTATTCACTATCATTTATCCTTTTTTCTTTTCTGACTCCTACTTTTAAAATCTGTCCCCAGTACACAACTATACTTGATTTTCATTATGGCTCCTACAGTTCACTCATACATTCTCTTTCCTTCTTTAACTCTGCTCTCTACTGACTCCTTTATAAAGTTCTTCTCTCCCTCCCTTCTTAAAGCTTCTGTTCGGGGGAGGGGGGGGGAGGCCTTAGTCCCCAGCCCAGGGCTCAGCCCCAGCCAGGTGTTTGCTGTCCCCCCCTTCCCTGGCCTCCTCGCCGCCATCCTGCTCCCAATCCCTGCCCTGGACACCTGGCCCAGCAAGGGTGGCCAAGGACCACGTGGCCCGGGCACTGCTGCTGCCGCGAAGCAGGAGTGCCTCCGCCCAGAAGGCCTCGGACCATCCACCACTCTGTCCCGGACCCACGGGTGCCTCTCCGTCAACGGCCCATGCTGGGGCCCACCGCCCTCCTCCTGTGTCTGGGCAGAACTCCTGCCCCACCCCTCACCGGGAGCACCTGCTCCCCCCCTGCAGTCGCCACCCCCTCCCGTGTGTAGCCCCGTGTTTCCTTCCCTTTTCCGTTCCTGCATCTTTTTCTTGTTCCCTTTCTGTATTTCTGTTTCTCCTCTCGGCCTGTCTGTTTGCAGGCCTGCCTTCCTCTCCCTCTCCTTTCTCATCCCCTCCTATCGTATCCTAGTGCCTATCCTACCCTCGGCCTTGCAGCTGCCTGAGCAGAGGGCAGGGACAAAGCCTGCTAATCCGGTCATGATGTGACGCTGTAACGGATAATTTGCATATTTCTCTATTATTAGTATAGATGTTTGTATATCAAAAACTAATTTGTGCCCAGCCAGTGTGGCTCAGTGGTTGAGCATCGACCTATGAACCAGGAGGTTACAGTTTGATTCTTGGTCAGGGCACATGCCTGGGTTGTGGGCTTGATCCACAGTGTGGGGTGTGCAGGAGGCAGCTGATCAATGATTCTCTCTCATCATTGATGTTTCTCTCTCTCTCTCTCTCCCTTCCTCTCTGAAATCAATAAAAATACATTTTTTTAAAAACTAACTTGATGCAAATCTATGATAAAATATAATAAACCCTAGATATCTCATTTCTCATATCTGTGTTAATTTGTCATACATTATAGTAAAAGATAAGAGGGATATTAATTAAATATAAATTAGATAAGTAGAGTGATTATCTTTAGAAGAGAAGGAGATGCAACAAGTTAGAATGACTTGAAGAAATTTACAGATAAAACTTACCCATAATTATAATTTTTGAATTTTTAAAATTCTTCCTACCTTTCTCTATAAAGCAAATGTGATTCACATCAAAGTGTGCGATTCTGTCTTAGGATTTAATAACATTAGCATTTGCAGTTATTGTAGTCAACTCAGCAGAAAAAGGAGAATTCACCTCAGGCGTTAAATCGATGCTGAAGCAGCTCGATCACCATTTTTGAAAATAGCTTATTAGTCAAATAATTTTATTTTTTACAAGTTTGGGGAGGTGGCTTTGATTATATTAGTGTTCTCTGGTTTTGTCTTTTAGCTCAAACTTTAATTTTTAAAGTTTTTTATTGAATATACTAGGATAGGGTGACCTCGGTTAATAAAATGATGTAGGTCAGGTGGACTATTTTACAATACATCAGCGGTGTATTGTTTGTGAGTTCGTCACCCCAAGTCAAGTCTCCTTCCACCACCACTTACTCCCCGTCCCTCTTCCCTCCCTTCCTCCTCCCTCCTCCTCCTTTCCCTCCGGTATGGTGTCATTGTTAGCTGTTTTTCTTTCTGACACCCAATACAATTTTCTCCTCTGAAAAAAGAAGGTTGGTAGCATTTTGCAGCAGGATCTGATATTTTTATACCTCTGCCAAAAAACCACGGCAGGGCCAGGATGGCCCAGTGGTCACCCTCCCCATTGTACCTGTGTTCTCAGGTATCTGAGCTACATTCACAGCTTGTAATGTTACGCTTCTAGCATCATGATAAACTAAGCATGTTTCACATATGTGTAACCAATCCTTCGGAGAATACTGGGAAACAAAAGAAGCCAGGACCTTATCGGGCGTGGGACAGTTCACCACGCTGAGGAGAGAACAACTGGTCACTTGTAAGGGCTCGTTGTGTGTATAATATTATTCTCCCGGAGCCTCCACGGCGGCCTGCTTTACGGGGGGACACGGAGAGTGTCTGCGTTTCCTGCGAACAGTGTGGCCTTTCGGAAGGCCCCTCCAGGAAACCACAGGGAGGTGATTCCGGCCTCAGCTTCCTCCCGCACAGAAGCCGCCCCCTGTGACAGCTGCTCATCCCCAAGGGGTAGCGGCGGCTCTCGCTGCATTGCCCTGAGAGATGGGTGGGCTTTGTTGATATGACTTGCACCAACTGTTTCTAACTCTTGGGGAGAACAAAGACAAACTGAGCCCCAAAGCAGGAGGGGAAAAAAAACACACACAAAAAAAACACCCTCTGGGAATCAATCAATTTTGCTAAAACCCTACGTTCCTGAGATCTGCAGAAGGAAAATCCCAGCCTCAGCTGAACAGGCGCTGTCGCTGACGCGGAGGCAATCATTTCTCCGGCACCAGGATCAGGGAAGAGAGCAATTCCTTTTGGAAAAGGCGGCTTCCTCGTGGGGAAGGGAGCAAACAGAGGAAGGCCTTTCTCCCGCAACGAAGGTTTCATGCGTTTACAGGGTTAATAGAAAGCTGTCCCTTAGCTTTCACCTCGGGACCATCGTTTTGTGAATCTGATCCTGCCATGAGTTGGCTCGCAGTAGGGATTGTGTGGTTGAACACGTGCCGCCGTGATGGTGAGCCCACGTCATCATACGAGGGCCTTGTTCCCCTGGGCCCGGTGCCCGCAGCACACGCTGCACGCACGCCTATTGTCACCAAGAAGGTACCTGGTGAAACAGAGACCTCTCAGAGACGACACTCGGACATCCAGCTTAGCGACTTCTGTCCTCTAAGTCACTCTCGCATGGTACCCGGGCTGACAGCTAAGGCCCGACAATCACTTTCTCTCCAGGGCCAGGACATAGGACGTTTTACACAGTGGCTTCAGGTCGTTTCCAAAAGTGACTTCGCACGCGAGAGACAGAAATCCTCTGCATTTAAAATATAAGAATATGAATACGTGGGCTATTCTGATAGCAAATAAGCCAACCTAAAATATCCTTCTAAAACTACAGTGGACTCAAATCCATCTTTCCATGGTTTGACCGTTCTTATCACCAGCTTTTACTCTTATTACACCTGTTTCTCTAGCCCTAACTCGGAAAGCCAAATGGAAAGCCACCACAGAAATTCACGTGACAAGCACAGCTACTGCCTAATAAAGAACTCCTGGGGCCCTGGCCAGTGTTGCTGAGTGGGTAGAGCCTGCGGACTGAAGGGTCCCAGGTTCGATTCTGGTCAAGGGCACATGCCTGGGTTGCGGGCTCGATCCCCAGTAGGGAGCTTTGCCGGAGGCAGCCGATCAGTGATTCTCTCTCATCATTGATGTTTCTATCTCTCTTCCTCTCCCTTCCTCTCTGAAATCAATAAAAATATATTTAATTATTTAAAAAAGAACTCCTGGGGAGCCGATGGTTTTTATTGTACAGAGTTTAGGGTTTTTAAGCTCTTAAGTCAAAGGGCTAAAATGAAGCCCCTGACACTGTTTTGTTTTGGTTTTGTTTTTCTGATGCTGTTGTTAAGCTAAAGGACCGGAGCTCTCCTGGCCTTGCCCCCATGCCTTATTCAACACTCATCACCTGCTCAGCCTCCGGCAAATACACTGATGGGTCATTATGTCCAAATGTTAAAAAGACAGTTCCTTCTCCTCCAAATTCTTCCGCAAATAAATGATAAACAGCATCCTTGCTAACCTGGTGACAAGAGGTGAACATGTGAGTCTTTATTCCTCCAATAGGTGAGGTTTTGAAACAGCACTGTCATAATTCCTCATCGTGTCTTCCCTTTTCGTCAGAGTACCTTCCTGGGTTCGAACCCGCGTACATTCGTCCTAGATTTGCTGCCTCTTTGTCATGCCTACACTTCGCTTGCACCTGGAAAGATGGCATATGTCTTGCATTCCATATCAGGGAACCGTTCCCGTTGTGGGTAACCTGGGAGGAGCATGCATTTTTCCCTGGGTCTTCCCAGCTCAGTAAGTGCATGGCCTCTCCCTGGCTACCCAGCAGCTCTCCTGCTTCTATTTTGTGTCGAGTTGACATACCTAACAACACATGGTAACATGAGACCGCAGGTCAGAGGCCGGACTTCTTATGAACAGAAACACCACACATGGCCCTTGCCGGAGGGGAGTTCCCAGAGCGGAGGGGAAGGGCCGGCCCGCAGTGGGGGAGTGGACACTTGCCTAGAAAGCTCTCCTCCTTGTGAGGAGCGCGCCGAGGAACCGGTGTTGGCTTTCTTTGACCAAGTCAAGGCCTGAGGAACACAACCCGACACTTGGGAGCGATTTAATCAAAAATACTAACTCATTTTTTTAAAATAATTCTAAAATTCTGCATGTTCCTCCTCTAAATTTCCACTGAAATGGAGAGATTGTTTTTCTGGGTACAAAGCCTGAGTGTGATATTGAAGTTATTCTGTATTAGTGATTAAAGTAACACCATGCAATTCATGGTTTAATGTATTCAAAAAATGTCATCAACTAGGTAGTTGACATCCTAAAACAGAATCACCTGTGGTATAAATCAGTTCAAACTCTGAGGAATTCTTTTCAGATTGAAATATTATGGGGAATTTTTACCATGAATTCAAATCTACTTCAAGAGGATTGGTGTTTCTATATGAAAAGTTATTTATTGCCCATCAAATATTTGAAACAAAATATTCAGAATATCAAGGACATGTAGAAAGGCATTCAGATGACTGATCACTCTTTACTACCCATGGATATGTGTAATAACCTCTCATAATGTTTAGGTGTAGCTTGGAACAAATTACATGCATGTATATTAATCTTAGTTATCTTTGATTGAGCCTCTGCTGTATGAAGGCAGAGTTTATTACTTCAGCAATTAATATGCCATCATTCATTGGACAGTCAAGCGAATTTCATATTAACACATCCATATTCAGTATTAAGCACATTCAAGATTAACACACTTGCAATATACTTGCAAGTTAGTAATTCTACTATCTTATAGCCAAACCTTTAATAAAATGCCTCATGCTTTACTTCTTTTATTAAACTGTGTCTGCCAGAGATTTCAAAACATCAGTCTAGAGTCAGTTTACCAAATTATAAATGAATAATAGAAAGGGAGAGAGTAAAGAAAATCAGTCAATAACTTGAAGGGGAAAAAAACAACGTTCTCTTATCGTAAAAAATAAGAATTGCTTTGCTACCTGCATTTCAGTGTTTTGTAGAATCTGCTTTTGCACATGAAGCTAGCGTCCTGGTCAAAGATGGTGCTCTCGAGGCTTTTAAATGGAATGGCAGCCACTCATGGCCAAATGTATGCTCAGGAGACCACAACTTTATCCCAGGCTTTATTATGGTAGTAAAATCCTCTACATAACCCAAACGTTACAGGAAATCTATGTACTCGACTTCCTTTAGTAATGGTTGCAAATCTAAAAAGAGTTAAAGTGGCAAATTAGAGTAAAACAGCAGCAATGACAAGGGTGTTACCTAAAATAATGAATTTACTGATCTGCATGAGGCAGTGTACTGAGTTATATTTGTGTTCTAAACTTTTTACAAAAAGCTAATTGCATAAAATAAGGCAGAGTCTGCATAAATGATTGTTCACAAGTATTTCTTACAATTGGTAGTTTCCCAAGATGTTACTTTAGAACAGATTAAATGCAGTGCCTAATTACTAACTGCTAAGCTTGATGTTTCTACAATATGATACTTATTTTTTTCCACTTCAATAGACAAAGTAGTGATCAATGTATAACATCATGGGGCTTGAGTTAGAACAGGCTCACTAGTCCTGCAGAAAATCAGCAAAAATAAAGTCTATAAAAAAACTGGGAATTCTCCAAACAATGCTGTGGTTGTATGAGCTCCCCTCTCTTGCTCTCTTGAAGATGGACATAAGCATCTACCTTCTGTAGGAAAATGAACTTTCCTCTGAGTAGAGAAAGACACTTTCCTCTCCTCTCGGCCGATCTAAATCTCCCCAGAACACCCTGCTCTGGGCTAGAGTCGCTCGTCCATTCTGTGCTCACGCAGCTTGCAGCCTGTCCTCAGAGGTGAGTGTTGGAAGTCGGCTCTGTCTTAGGTCGCGATTAGAGAAAGATAGAGGGAGGAACAGACTCATGGAGAGCATCTAAAAAAAAGAAACGTGTTTTATAAAATGTCCCAGACCCTCGCTGGGAATTATTAATGTTTTATATTTTGGATGTATCACCAGGAGACAGTTTCCCCGCTCTGCCTCAGCCCTGGCCTCAGAAAGCCATGTTCTGGCTGATGTCCATTCTGTGACGATGAACTCAACCTGTCACCATGGCTTCATTTACTAGTTCACAAACCCGTCCGGGAGGCAGGGATTCCACCAACGTGTCTTCTGTAGCATGCACAGTGTTTTCTTTCTTGAGAACAACTGACTGGCTTGGCATAAGCTGTTTTGACAGTAGTTCCATGGAAATATTGTGTTCAATATCATTAGTCACGAGAGAATATGGACATATGGGTACAGTTGTGTGGGTCTTGCCTAATTATATGCATTCTACAATTTGCTATTGTTGGGGACCACCTTCTATTCATTTAATAATGCTTTTGCAAATTGGCAGATAGCATTTGGGCTAAAATACACGATAGCTGCAATGGCAAAGGGAAAAAAAATACTCCTCTGCCTTTTCTCTTGTGTAGAGCAATTTGTCAAGTAATTAGCCAACCTAATTAAATTTTTGTAGCGCTAATCAAACGAATATGCTAAAATTTTCTTTGCACAGCCAGTTGGCTGTCTGCTTGCATTTAACGTGATGGTTTGAAAGGGGCCCGCTCGGGCGGCACTCCACTTAATGACCTGATTTGCATTTTATATTGGTAAATCAAATTAGGCACCAGTGGCTTTTAGTGTGATTGACTGTGGTCAGGCCCGCTCAGATGGGACTTTTTCACAGAAAATTAGGCGCATTTTAATATGACGGAGGCTGCGCTCTCCGTGTTGGGCAAACGGCATTCACTCAGCTAATTAAAAGTGCCTGCCCCCGCCCACGCCCCCAGATGACAGATCTGCCCAGCTGGTGTGTCCATTCGCGTCTGTACCATTTCTTGATGGAAGTTTTTATTCCTAAATATAACAAGATTGCCTGAGCAGCCCTCCGAGCCCATCTGCATGAGACACAGCAGGGCTGGCTGGAGGTGATGCGCTGGGAGGGCTGCGTCTGAGTGCGCAGTCCGGGCCGGAGCGCTGGCAGGTCCAGCTGGGGGCTGCGGGCCTCCGCCCGGGGGGATGTCGGGGATCCGTGTCTGAAGGCCACCTTGCTGAGGAAGCATCATTGTGCCACACTGAGGAAGACTCCTACTTCCGTTCCGTTGTTTTTGTGGTCATAAAGCTATTCCCATTTTAATGAGAAAAATACAACCTAAGCACAAGCATTAAAACCTCCTGCTATGGAAGTGAGATTCCCAATTATTTTATTAAACACAGTTAGCCATGTGTTTTATCGTAAGTGGGAAGTACCCCCGGCTGCACGTGGGGAAGATGAGGCGCAGGGACTGAGTGACGAGGGCATGCATGCAGGCGGGTCTGGGACTAACGCTCCTGCTCCTGATTCCCGTCTGCGCTCTTCCCAGCGCCCCCCAGTCAAGCCTGTCTTCTCTCCCAATCACCTGGTGCCCCGATGATACTCACAACACCCCGCTAGAAAAAGTGCAAATTCCTCCGGAGCCTTAGCCTCTATGATTCTGGAAAAAACAAGGCTTCCCACCTATCCCTCACGATGCAGTTTTTACTTAGAGTCGTAGGATGTCAAGAAGCTGGTTTTAAGGTTTACTTGGTACCAGGCACGCGATCATGCTTTTCACAACAACAAAACTCCCTTACGTGCTGAGCTTCTATTTACCATAAAAGGACAATTTACAAATTTCACAAAACGAATGTAGTGTCTAAACACCAAATTAGCCGGGATCTTCAGTAAGTGAGGCCAAATCTTCCCACACTGCGGGCCATCCTCTTTGGCGTGGGACTTCGGTTCAGTCCTTGCGTAGCCGTATCACCACGCACCAAACTGTACATGAAAGAGCACATTCATTTCTCGGGCTTTCTTCTAATTTTTTATTTTGAAAGAGCAGCATTCCCTGGAAGGGCAAACATGGTATAGGCCAGTGGTCGGCAAACTCATTAGGCAACAGAGCCAAATATCAACAGTACAACGATTGAAATTTCTTTTGAGAGCCAAATTTTTTAAACTTAAACTATATAGGTAGGTACATTGTTATTAACTTAATTAGGGCACGTGGTATTTTGTGGAAGAGCCACACTCAAGGGGCCAAAGAGCCGCATGTGGCTCGTGAGCTGCGGTTTGCCGACCACTGGGATAGGAGATCCCAGGTTCATGTCACCCAGTGTCCCCTGATGGTTACTTTTCTGTAACCACAGTGCGATGACAAAACCAGGACACTGCATGGGAACACTGGGATGCACAGCTCTACCCATGTCATCGCACACACAGAGTCCTGTAACCACGCCACCATCCCGATGCAGGAGGACGTTGTCACCATGTGCAAACACAACGTCCCGAGAAGGCTCAGGCACCTTCTGGACTCTGGGGAGCCAGTGAGGTCAGCTGTAACAGCAGATGGGTAGGGGTGTTAGAAAGCAGACTTGAGTTTTTGAAAACCAGGCTGAGTGTTACTTTTACTGAAGCCGTAGCAGTAATGGAGTGCTCTGATCTCTAGAAGATTCTGTCTGTGGTTATTGGGAGACACTCGTGGAGAATGCGTAAGTGAGAAGATGGACCAGAGCAGAAATCTGCAAACTGTGGCCAATGGTCAAACTCAGCCCGTGGCGGGGTTTCATAAAGTTTTATTGGAACCCAGCCACGCTCATGCGCTTATGTATTGTCTTGGCTGCTACCGCGCTACCAGGGCAGAGTTGAGTAATTGGGACAGAAACATTATAGCCCACAAAGCCCAAAATATTTACTTCCTGTGCCTCCAAAGAAAAAGTGGCCAAGCCCCGGACTGAAGAGGAGAAAGCCAGTTAGACACAGATTGTCCCACAGATGGGGGGCGAATAAGGAACGAGCATGAAGGAGATTTGATATGATGGTGTGACGTGCTATAGAGCTCAGATCTGAATCTGGGTCCAATTCAACTAAGGTTTTTAGGTTTAAAAAAACGAACCCCAGCACAATTAGGTCATGTATTTATTAAGCACTGCCCAGCGCAGGCCTGGGTCCTGGGGAAAACACACACACACTGCGTGAGACACACAGCTCCCTCCTGGAGGGACTTGGTCTCAAGTAAGAAACACATCTTGCTCTAATTAAAGGGAACAGTATGTCACCAAACAAAACCAAGTTCTAAATATTTGGGCCAAACCCGAAGTGCCGTTGAACTCCTGAAAGGGGGTGCCATTAGGACTTGGGCCACGAGAAGAAAACAAAACTGGGAAGTTCCCCCGTGGAAGTCCTGGGCTGCGTGGCCAAACGCTGCCTGGACCTGTCAGGAGGCTGCCAACGGCTTCCAAGGGAGTAGCAAAGCCCGACGAACTTGAGAGAACAGCTCTCCATGGGATATTTGGTTTCTTAACTCCGTATCATCAGCATTTCCTCCTGTTTTAGGGGTTTCTCGGGCAGGTCCACAGGGGCCCAGGGCTTCTAGGTACAGTAGTTGGCAGGCCTATTTGTTTAGTGCCGGGTTTAATACCTCCTTTCACCAGTCCAGTTTCTTCCTGTCCTGGTTCAGTGCGATCGTTATGAGTAAAGGATACAATTATGAACTTCATTCAGAATTTCCCGTAAGTGCTCAAGTGTGTTTTTCTAAAGTGATTTTGCGTTGCTCCCTCTATCTCACAGTTGGTCACGAAAGGGACATTTACAAATGCGTTTTTAATTATAAATGGAGTTCATGGAACGCTATAAAAATTGCCTCGTTATGGAATTACGCTCCTCTCCAACGGTGTGTGCCGTATATTGCCTTGCTTCGCCATGCAGTCCGTTGCTGAAATCCTCATCTTAAAATGCTTTCTTATGAGGCAGTCAGAAAAGTTGCTTGTTTCATTATGTTCAGTTGCTTAAACATGACATTGACATTGGCAAAACCCCTGAACAGGAGGATAAGTGAAGTGAGAATTAAATGATTGGTATTGATTAACCAGTAATTGTTATTATTATTCAAATAATATGTTTTATCCTGTAGCTTTACCTCACACTATACACTATGGATTTATGAATACAAGGTAAAAATATGGTGTATTTTTAATGCGCATTTAAATTATATTCAGAAATGTATACAGAGACATAAATATATTTTATTTTCTGAAACTTGAATTACACTGTACATCTAATTTTATCTTGATTTTTCACTCAACCTTTGACATCCTTGGTAACTTTATTTTGAATGACTGCATACAACTTTATGTGGTGAATAAAGCATTATATAGGATATCACAATTTCTCCCAACTACCCATATTATTGCAAACCACATTTTCGATGCCATGAGTAACGATAGCAAGTCTCTACAATTGGCTCCAGGAAATAGAGGCGGAAGAAGCACTTTCTAACTCATTCAATGAGACCAGCGTTACCCTAATATCAAAACCAAATGAGGGCACTAAAAGAAAGGAAAACTACAGATCAAAGTGCTTACGAATATGAGTGCTAAAATCCTCAAAAATAGTAGCAAATTGAACTCAACAATGTGTAGAAATAATTATACACCAAGAACAAATGGGATATATTCCATATTTGCAAGATTGATACATTTGAAATAAAGTATTCAAAGAAAGAAAAATCATATAATCCTATCAGTAGAGTCATAAAAGTATTTGCTATAATTCAGCGCCTATTAGGAATTAAAAAACACTCACTCAGCAAACTAGAAATGGAAGGGAACTTCTTCAACATGGTAAGGGACATCGAGAGAAAACCTACCCCGTCATACTTCATGGCGAGAAACTAGATACTTTCCCCCTGAGACTGAGAACCGGGCAGGAATGTCCTCTCTCCTATTCAGCATCACACTGGAAGTCCTGGCCAATGCAACATGACAAGAAAAGAAAAAGAAAATTATACAGACTGGGAAGGAAGAAATAAAACTTTGTTTCCAGACATTATGATAATGTTTAGAAAAATCCCAAAGACGGAATAAAAAGGCTCTTGTAACTAGTAAGTGAGTAAAGCAAGGTTGCAGGATACAAGGGTATTTCCATATTTAAGACTATCAATTCACTTAAAATTATTAAATGCTGCTGCATTCCAAAATATGTGTTGAATATACAGAGGTGGCTAGGACACACTGGCCACCCTCAAGCTGTTTCAAAGTCAATGATAATAGTTATCAAACTATAGGTGGCAACAGAATCTTTACCCCGTTTAAAAATACAAATGCCAGACCCATGACAAGCAACTCTGACTATGGAGAGCCAATGGGCAGCCTTCAGTTCTTCTAAGTACACCTGCAGGCTCTGATACCTGGCATACCAAGACCATACTTCTAGAAACACTGGTCTCAGACTAGGGAGAGGGAAAACCAGTAAAAAAAAAAAAAAAAAGACACAAACTATGCAGTAAGCTAAAACTCTGACACAGAGAGCGTCTTAGAGTTTTACAACATTCACACCTTATTCTAGGCGAGTGGCTTCGCACGGCGCAGTTTGAACAGCCTGAAGTGGGAGCAGTGGCCCTGGAGTTGAGTTTGAGTAACTGAGTGGTGCTGGGCAAGCTTTGCCAGGGAATACACGGGCCCTGAGAGCAGGGGAGGGGAGGGATCCGAGAAGAGACCTAAGGAACTAGGTACTCCAGGCTGCAGAAAGAGGAAGGCTGTTCCAAAAAAAGGACCCCTTACCTGGGCCCGGGGGAGAAAGGCCATCCTCATGGGGGCCAGGAATTCAGCGTGCCTGTCAACGTGATGGCGACCAGGAGCGGGATGCTCATCTAGAGCCTAGGCCACAAGAGTCTGCAGATGTCCTGGTACCAAGCTGTGCCCCTGAAGCTTGCGTGGTGTTATCACCCTATGTGATCTCAATCAATTTAGTTTTCCTAAAGCCTGGAGCTGCTGAGGAGAAGCCTGCAGATGCTGCTGTTGAGTCTGAGCTCCGTAGCGAGTGCAAAGGGCTCACCCAGTGATTTTTGAGCCGGAGGACGGGCGTCTCAGATCCCTGCTTTACGACGGTGGCCATTTGGAAAACAGATCAGAAAACTTTTGCGACAGTAGCACCATGGATGTCTTAAGCCATCCCAAATTTCAGAGGAATAAGACACTTTCCATTTTGGATGCCAGAAGTGCATTACTCTACTCTCTGTGTCACACTTGAAAAGATTCCTGGGAGGTAAAAGCTATCATTATTTTTGGCACTTAGGGCTCATGAAGATTTTTATATCGACTCATCTCGCTCTCTCTGATAATCGTGTGTGTAACGTATTCAAGTAAATTAATAGTTGTGAATAACCAGCAATAAATGAGGTGCTGTATTTGGCTGCATATAATGAAAAAAAATCATCATCATGACTTCCACAGTGTCCCATAGCAATAGGGCACCGCGCTGGGGGACAAAACCCCGGGGCTGCGGGTCCTTCTTTGCAAACTTAGGGGGAACACGAAATAAATAGAGATAGTTCATGGCGACATAATCTCCTATCAAACGAGTGGCCCAGCAATGAGTGCCTGGTCACGTGCACATGCTGACAGGGACGAGCGAGGGGGCAGCTGCGGCGAGGTCTGGTCTCCGCCCGGCCTGAGCGGGAGCCAGGCCACAGAGCAGGGGCCGCTGTGGGGTGACAGCCGGGAGAGGCACTCCGCGACGGGAGACCAGTGGTACCTTCAGATCATTGCTGTTCCAACCCACTGACTATGTGGCCGATGCTGCTTTCTTCCCCACCCCCTGCCCTCCCCTCCCGCCACTGGTGAGCTTTAAAGGACAGATTCTGAGACCCTCCGCCTATCCTAGCACGATGGAGCCAGCTGGGAGGAGACGGAGATGCCCATGGTCCCACAGGACTTGTTCCTTCTGAGCTTGTCTTCCTTCTATGCATTTGTGTTTCCCGGGGCTTGGACGAGAGCCCAGCGCACAGTGGGTGTTCAGCGGAATGCCGTGGAGTCAATGAAGGAAGCTGAGAGTTAATCACAAGATATGATGTGCCTTACTCTATGCATAAATCCCAATTCTTATTCGATGGTGGAAATATCTGTGAGTGAGAACACATGGCTTTGAAAGCTACTTCAAATACAAACGCCCAAGAGAAAAATCAAACAGTTAATCCACTATCTTAAGGCAGGGGAGGGTGGGTGGGAAGAGATCAACCCATGAACTTGCATGCATATATGCAAAACCCATGGATACGGACAATGGGGTGGTGAGGGCCTGGGGGGAGGGGCAGGGGCGGCTGGAAGAGGTCAGTGAGTGAAGAGGGGGACTTCATACTTTCAGCAATAAAGATTTTTTTTAAAAAAAGGGAGTTGCCCAATTATTTTGCTATAGACTTTAAGATTGATTATGGGGTTTTTATTAAACACTGATAAACAAGAGAATAACAAACACTGAAAGGCTATAACAAAAAATAACCAAGAGAAAAATGACCCCAGGTGTTGATCAATGAACCAGCAGATAGCATCACAGGAATAAGTAACTGCTGAAGCCATGTCCTACGGGCTGGAGGCATTGTTCTTTGGAGGCCAAATTCCCTTAAAGGGACAGGCTCCCTTTGATGAAACCATCCTCGCCTCCCCCACTGGACGTCGCGCACTGGGGGCCGGAGCTTCACGGTAACCGGAGTGCCGGTTGGCACACGCCGGCATGTCCCGCAGGAACTCGCTTTCATCTTCGTTAACGAGGGAGCGCGGGTTTACACAGATTCATAATTGTGACTCCGCACTTCATGGACAACATAAACAAAATTGGGAACTCTGGGCAGCGGAGATCGTAAAAGTTCACGTGGTGCCCGCAGATAAATCACGGAGATACAGATTTCAAACATCAGCCGCGTGTGGCTCCGAGCCCTTTGAAAAGAAACTGCTTCTCCCTGACAAGCTGATGTTAACATTTTAATTAATGGGAAGAAGTCAAATAAAAAACGATTATTCTCTATTAAATTTGGCTAAATTGAGCCACACTCTCCTTGTGTTTAAACGGTATTTTCCATTAATACATGTACTTTCAGCTCTATCTGTAGCTTTCAAAATGTTGATATTTAGATCACTCACGAGCGCGGATTCTGAAAAGGCCACTCTCCCTAAAGTGCAGACTGCTGTAAGCTTTATGTTCACCCGAAGGCTGAAATGCCAGCCGGGGTCAGGACGGGGTTCCCAGATAGAGGCTCCTTTTGTTCGCTCTGCTGGCCGGGTTAGGGGCGCGATCCCCCCAGGGCCCCGGTCCCCCGAGCGCCCGTGGCCGGGGACTCCTGGCGGGGGTCTGTGTCTCTGTGCCACTGTTATGGCTACCAAAGGCCAGCGGGGCGTGCGGCCCCCAGAGGTCACTGGTGTTGTTCTAAGAGAGGCGTTTTGACATGTGATTTATTAGGAAGAGAACAGAGACACTAACCGATGTCCTGTACCCCTAATCACCCACGTCTCCTCTTTCTCTAAACGAGAGAAGAGGGGAAATAGTTTCTGTTTTTCTCTGAAAACGCTGTTTTCAACATTGAACGTCTAAAAGGAAGAGTGCATTCCCTGCGGCTCGCTGAGCAGCATGTGCCACGTTGGTAAAGGCGCTTTAGCAATCGGAGGCGCGGCCAGGCCCCTGCAGCTCCTGCCTGCGGGATGCTCTCCCCTCTAGTCCCAGGAGCCCGAGGGCAGCTGGGGGAGAGCTTTCCGGAGAGTTCCAGGCTTTGCTGGAAGGAAGGGAAGCCGGCGCCCCTCCGGGGAAGCGCCTTCGCTGTCAGGGCGGGCTGCGGGCCAGCCGGGCCGTGTGAGTCGCAGACGGAGCGGCCAGGGGGTACGCTTCACCGACAGGAAGCCATCCATCCACAGGCGGACCGACGCCTGTCCCTGTTCTGGCCGGGAGAGGTAGATCTGAGAAAAGCTTTCCGGGGTGTTTTCCTGAAGCACCAGCCGAATTCCTACAGGCTCTCAAGTCCCGGCTCGGGTGAGGCCTCCATGGGGGGCGTCTGCGATTAGTTCCTGCGGGGAAGCTGGGGGGCCTGGAGCAAGTTCAGGGGGCCGGGAGCAAGTCCAGAGCTCCGGTCAGACCCTCAGGAGGAACGGTGACAAACTCCTTAAGAAGCACCAGCCGCTGCGCTGCTCCATGGAGCAGACCTGCCAACGGCCCGGTGTGTGGCCCGGCGCCCTTCTCATCCGTGCCCACGGTGGGTCCCTCGGAGAGCGATAACAGTAACGGAATGTGCAGCTGACTATCTGAGGCGGGACACGGTGCTAAGCGCTCAAATCTAGCTTCATAAATGGTCTCTAGACACGTCACCTATTATCTTCCTCCGTACAACAGCCCTGACCGCCGAGGAGTGTGCTCACCATACTTTAAAAGAGGACATGAGAGGGGGACCTTCACATGACTGCGTGAATAAGACATGTAGACCCGACTTCTCACTCTCAGCAGATGAACCTTCCTCTCCAAGTGAAAATGAGCGGAGAGCCACGGTCAGTGCACAAAAAGGGAACTGATTTGCACGCCATTGTTTACGTCTTAATAGCCAAGGTTTACTCTGAAGGCAGTTGGTGGCCATGCAAAGTTATTTTCAGCACCAGCACCTGTAAGCAGTGATTGTAAGGAAGAGCGAGCGTCCTGTAGCAGCTTTAACATCCCCGTCATTTCTGTGTTTGCGTTTGGGTGGCATGATGTAAAGACGATGCTGCATTGCCTAGAACAACTGCAAATAATCACCGGTTTTGAACAGCTCCTCCTGCAGTTTTGTGACGCTCTTCAATGTAACTCCTCCGGGAGACTGGGGGAGGAGGAGCAGGAAATGATTTCGAGGTCAAACCACTAACATTATCCAACATTTGCTCTCCATCCTTAACGCTTAAATGTTCGAGTTGGGATTGGTTGGTGAACAGGCTCGCATCCCTTTGAAAGGATCATTCTTTGGGAAGTAATTTCCCGGTGCCTCTTCTGGCCGCTGTGTGCTCAGTAATGCCCGTCGGAAAAGGCAGCCCACGGCTCCCTCGCTGCCGCAGCTTCAAATCCGCAAATACATTGTGTTTCCATTTCCATCAAAACTTCCGAGCTGTGTTCTCCTTGTGACACTTTATCTTCAGTTTCCCGGATGTCCAAAGACATGGAGATGCTGATAGATGGACCTTCTTCGCTTCACCCTAAATATCAGCGAGATGCACATGATGGGAGGCCGGGTGATGTCTGAGCTAACCTTAGCGAATGGCATTTCTTTACTGGAAACAGAAGTGTTTCTTGCCTCATTTGAATTATTTGTACTAACATTTTGCTATGGGACAGTCAACAAACGCCCTTTTTATGAAATGGAAGTTTCAAAACTCATTGCTCTACTTCTGCAGAGAGCTCTAGAAATATCTGCAATACACGAGGAGATCTTCATGAGGTGTATAGCTTTATGACGTATCTATCACTGTTAGGATGCATATTCACAACTATTCTATGTCCTTGTGCACCGAACGATATAAAACTAAATACATTTTTCTGCAACAGCTTTTTAAAAACCACGTTTCCTAGCCAGGGGGGTTGTCAATTTAGTGATCTTTTCAAAGAAGCAGCTCTTTGTCGCATCATTTTTGGAATTGTTCTTTTGTTCTCTATTTCATTTAATTCTGCTCTAATTTTTAGTATCCCCTTTCTCCTGCTGAGTTTGAGCTGCTTTTGTTCCTCTTTTCTAGTCCTTTAAGATGATTTCACTCGTATGCAGAATACAAAACTGAAAACTACAAATGAACAAATAAGAAAAAAAAAAACACTCATAGACACAGACAGCAGTGGTGGTCAGCGAGGGGAAGGGGTCGGGAGGGGACTAAAGGGGAAGGGGCTGACCAGATGGTGACGGAAGACGATCTGACTGTGGAGGGTGGGCACACGGTACGATATACAGATGATGTATCACAGAATTGTATTCTTGAAACCTGTGCAATTATCAACCAATATCACCCCAATACATTTAATTTTTTAAATGGAAAAAAAGAAGAAAGTGCATTCTACGCCATTGTTCTCAGTCACTACAGCCGTCAGCAGATCACTGCCCACTTATTTAATAATGTGACAAAACTTTAAATACCCTTTCCTACTACGCCCTTCTCCAATGTTTTACAAGTCAAATGTTTTCTGCATGGTGGCTTATGTAACGAATTCCACAACTATTCAGGGGAAATCTGCAGCATCCTTCCCTTTCCCTAGTTATCTTGTTGAGATTTGATGTGATGTGAGACGGTAGTAATATCTTGGATGGCTGTTCTTGGGTTAGTCGGGGCATTGGCCAGCGTGTTATTGTCATCACTGACAGAAATAGCTACGTACTGGGCCCCTGTCCTGCGCCAGGACTGTGCTTAATGCTGGAGATAGAACAGGAAATGAAGAAGAGCAGTCTAGGGTCTCATCCTAATGATTTCAATGAAAACCAAGCGCATGCGTGCCCTCTGAAATGTGGCCACACGTTATTGAATGGGGTTGTCTTACCTTTCCTGTGAAGCACAACTCTTTCTCCAAAGAAAACTTGCCATACCAATATGCAAATTAGATCCTCTAATCTATACCCCCCCACACACACACACAAACAATATTCCAAAGCCCTGGGGAACCTGGGACACAATGGGCAAACCCCTGCTTTGGATAGATCATCTTGCCTACACTGGGCCTGCACTCTCTCATCTATTTCAGAAACAAGCATACCCAGCATCCTCACACATCACAGATCCTTCTCATCCCGCTGCCTGATTATCTAGCAGGGAGTGCCTTTTCTTCGCAAAACCACATCTGCCATTTGAGCCACTAGTAACATCGACACAGTCACTTAATGTTTCACTTACAAATATTCATTTCACAGAGTATTTCTTTCAATGGGAAAGTTACATATAACAGCATCACGTTTGTGTCGGACCACAGGACCCTTTAGTAACCAGCGTGCTGCTCTTCCATGGCAACTCTTCAACGACTACTTGTTGAATGTTCCCTAATCCATCTATAATTTAAAATAAAATGTAGACCATTTAACCAATATATAAGTTAGATAATAATTGTTCATGACAGTGCACATTGAGATAGATTGTCAATGCCTTTATATATTGCTCACACATATTGATCATTTAGAGATAAACTCCTAAAAGATATATTTCATTGAGGATTCTATTAGAAATTGTACACTTAAAATCATGGTTAGAATACTGAACAGTAAATAATGAAACACATTTGCTATTCCATATTACGTAACTAGAAAATCGGTCAGCGTTTGTAACATCTAACCGCAGGGCGTGGTATTCCTGTAAGAACATAACAGACACATGCATAGTTTCGAAGACTAAGCAGGACACGAACACAGAGAAGTCAATACGTGTGGCAGTGTTTCCCAGGGCGTGGGGCAGAGCAGCCGGGGGCATGTTTATCTCCACGCTAATATTTTCCTTTTTCTCCGTGCAGGGAATTAGGGGTTTTTCTTAAACATGAAAGTGGCTTCCTCCTCCACATCAAAACGCCGTTGAGAGAAGAGACGTCATATTAGTTTGAATGATAAGACAAGGAAGATAATGGAGATGATTAAAGGGTGACACGTGGAGACGTGACTGCTCCGCGCTGAGGCCTGATGGAACGGGTGCTTATCTCCGTGATCGGGGACACACACCCACGTGAGCTCGTCCCAAAACAAAAGCGCGCCAGCTTCTTGTGTGCCGGGTCCTCACGGGACAGCAGGTTTCATTCCGGGGTTGTTCATTATAGGTTTGTTCCGAGGGGAGAGGTGGCCAGACCTGTCAGGCGGACTGGTTTGGTCTCTCTGTGTGGTATTTATAGCCTGGTCTGGTTCATGTCAATCTTCACTTTATTGGTGTTCTCTTAAATCCTGAAATTCTACCCAGGCTTTTTCTTATAAGCCAAATCTCCTCACAGAAAACCCCATGTCTGTGTTCAGCCAGGGAAGCGTTCCCTGCGTGTCCCTCCCATTTCTAGGTGCCCCCTCGCCCCCGTATTGGGATGCTCGGTGTAAGTTTCACCCAAGATCTCAAGTTCAACTTGAGCATTGGCTGTTTATATCCGTGCCTGCTTCCCCCCTCTCCTGAGGAACCAAAATAAACAGAAACCCCCGCCCAGAGCCAGGGGGCCGCCTGTTCTGATGGCCATTGTTAGCAATGGACGTGGAAGAAAGCCATCCGTCACCCAGGGCGCCGCGAGCTGTGGGCGCCGCGAGCTGTGGGCATCGCTTCCAGGGAGAGGAAGTCCTTCCGATGAGAAAAGCCAACTGGCTCATGGCATTCCAGATGGAAGTGAGGTCATGTGTGGTTTACCAATGCCTCTTTCTTTTAAAAAGTAACTCTCCAACTTTCGTCTTAAAAATAAGTACCTGCTGTGCTGTAATACCTCGTGGGTTCATTGCCTCTTATTCCACGTGACCTTTCTCTTGCTGGTGGGAGTTTGGATTACCATGAAATAAATGCAAAGCAAGCCAACCAGAGATGGTGGGGACCTCAATATCCATGTTAGTAGGAGCGGAAAACGCAAATAAGTGACCTGACATAGAAACATAAGATACAAGAGGCTAGCCATGCCATGGATTGAACGTCAATAACATACGACGTCTTTTTCTCAGTAGACACAGGGGGCACAGACATTTGGAGGAACACGGTGGGTAGAAACGGAAGGTGGTTTATTCCGGTGACACTGCCACAACCACGCAAAAAGGAGGCTGCGGGGAAGGCAGGGGTTCCGAGGAACTGATTATCATCCAGGCAAAACAATACAAAATGCTTGTGTCTGAGGTTACTGAGCACGGGAGGGATGGAGACTGAGAGAAGGAAGGGCTCATGCAAAGATGTATCTTTATTGAATGCACTCTGATCACAACTAACGGTAAGACGCATAAAGATACTGGACTTCAACTCTCGAGCACCCGAGAACTGTAATAGCACTTTCAGAATTAACACCAAGTAAGGAAGTCTTCCTATTCTGAGTATAAATACAACAAAGAATTTGTTTTTGTGGCAGGTCCCATCCCACATTCCTTGGTTGCTTTTTCCCTAAGGGTTAAAGCCAGGAATCTGCTCACTCTCAGTTTTCCTGGGGTGTGTTGATGGCTGCCTTTGATTGCTATTTGTGTTTCTGCTAAGGAAGCAAATCAAGTTATTGTTTTCTAGTTTTGAATGGCTAAATTTTTACATTTCATGTCATTTAATTTTTAAGTCACAAATTATTATACGTCAGTGAGTTAACTAAAGGAGTTCTCAATAAATTTGTGGGCTTTTTGTTCTTGGGTTTTTTTTTAGGAGAACAGACATACTTTTATTTCAAGTTTTGTCATTCTTATTCATGCATTCGATAATATCAGAATTTTAAATTATAAATGTCTCCTTAACCTTAACATATATATACATATATATCTATCTTGCCACGGGTTAATTTCACACTGAACCCTGCCTGACTCTTCCTAAGTGACTCGGATATGCAATGCAGTATTTGCCCAGCCTTTCCTATCCACTTCTTCCAGTCGTTAATACGTTTCATAATTTCCTCTCCAGTGATCGAACCTCTTCTGTGATCCAGTCTTTACGTCTGATCCCCAATCTTTTTATCCCAAATGCCACCTTGGCTTTTGTGTGTGTTTTTCTCAAATATGATAATTATAGGTGTGGTAAAAATATCTAAATTGGCATTTAATCTTTAATCACTTCATCCTGTTTGTTATATTTATTCCCCTACCAACCAGACAGTAAATTATTGCTTATTTAAAGATCTTTCTTTCATATTCTAAGTGTCTAATATCGTCATAGATAGACCAATTCGTAAGTCGTCGGTCGCCCAATACGGCACATGCTAAGCACTGGAGACGCACATTACTTACTTTATAAAGGAAGTCTTCATTTTCCAACGCTTTTACCAATTCTTAGTAATAAACTCCCCTGTCGCATTTTAATCATAACTTGCTTAATTTTTAAAACCACTTTTCAGAAACTTGTAAATTGAACTATATCCCTGGCTGAACCTTCCGAGTAGATAAGCTTAAGTGTAAAAAGGCCAAGAAGAAAATCTTAGGGAACAAAGAGCAGTGGGGTTGACCCCTTGTCCCGGACCTCCAGGGTCATTTCAGGAGGTCCTAAGCTCTAAGCAGTGCTCACATAAGCTATAATTTTAAACGTGTGGATCAAATTCCCAAGGACTATAAGCACTCTCATGATTAATAAACCTGGAGTGTATTGAAGATTTTAGACACTCTTAATGGCTTGGGCTTTTATCTGTTCTCTCCATCATCGATATGCACGGGGACATTCTCAGGATCAAGGGGGGTTTGTAGAAATTATTGTTGTTCCAAGAGGTATTTTTATTTGGAAAGTGTGGGAACACATACTTAAAGTTCACATTGTTGCCACAGGGAATGTACCTGAAAGGAGATCTTTACTGATGAGCAGAGCTATTGCTAGTGCCCAAGGTCAAAGACACGGCTGGCCCCGTGCTCTGCTGGGGAGCCCTGGCGCGGAGGCTGTGCAGCGCTGGCTCTCACCGCATCTGTCTCTCGGGTTGGGACCTGCCGGAGCCGGGGCCGTGGCTGAGCTCCGCTCCGGTCGGGGAGGCTCCTGGGATTTCTTCTTTCCACGGCCCGGGTTCAGGCTGTCAGGTCTGCCCCGGGCCATCAGGCTTCCTGCCCGTCCCCGACCCGCGTGCCTTTTAAAGCGGCGGCTTGGTGTGTCCGTGAGCAGAGAGTCTGTAAAAAGCAGGTTTGTTTGTGAAAGATGTTTTTCAGGGTCTTTGAGAGCACTTCAAAGAGCCCTTCGATTTTCCAAAACCCTTTGAACTAGCCCCACTTCAAACTAAGAACGAATTTCACGTTATTAAAATTTTATATGAAGCTGGCAAAAAAAAGAGACCCTTTTTAAAATAAGGGCAAATGTGTGTTGAAATATCAGATTTAGTATCTAGTGACAGCTAAGTGTTTATGGGTTCCATTGAGTGGACGGTTAAATCGACTATTGATAACCTAATACAAAGAAGCATAAGCGAAATAGCATACAATGTTAACGTTGCATCTGTTGACTCATCCCGTGCGTATCATTGATTTTGATGCCAAAGAATTTCAAAATATCAAGGGTGACATTTGGGGATTAAATGTAACCTTTGGGAAAACTGGGTGAAAAAAACCTGCCATATTTAATTGTATTTTATCATGGTCTCCCAGTCTGCCTGTCTCTAAAGTTAGCCTCCCCACGTACCACTATCTATGTAAGAGCCTCTTAGAAGCTACATCTTAGTGCAGGGGGCGTCTCCCATCATCCTTTGGGCTTGGGGACGCCGGTCCTGGTCCTCTGGGACTGCGGTCTGCTTTTTCCCACTGGCCCTGCTCCTCTGCCTTCGGTCTGATCTGCATCGCGTCAGGGAAACCACGAACGTCAGTGCACCTGCCTAAATTTGGTTCTGGAGCATCCCTGAACCAGACAGCGATGGACTGCGTTTCCGCCATGTCCCAAGGTTGGAGTGGACAGGTGATTACAAGTCAGGGTTTTTAAAAATATACAGGAATAAAAGTTAGCCTGGCTGAAAAGTTATTCTTGATATTTTCCAACCAATCTGTCCATTAAAAACATTTCCTTTTTTTTTTTTTCTAATGTTCATGGACACTAAATCTCCTTTCTTGGGGATGAGCATAAGCTGATACTTCTGCCCAAAATTCGTAACGTTTCCTGGAACTTCCTCCTCGCTCCCGGAAACCATTGTCAATCAGTCTGTCTCTCACAGGCTGGATGCATTGTAATTTTTAAAAGGTCTTCAAAGAATTGATTTCTGTTTCCATTATGGTAAAATTTCTTGTGGTTTGAGCAGAAAATGTAATGCGTGTGATGTGCAGGAGAGGGATAAGAGGCACTAAGGAAGAATCCATGTCACGCGGCATCTTGCTTCTCCCCAGGCACTTGCTTTTACTGGATCTGATTTGCATCTCCTTCCTGAACAGCCAGGTTAGCACCCTCTACGGCTGTTATTTGTTTCTTACAATGCTGAGGCCACTTAAGGTGGGAGGTGGGGCGCCGGCGTGGAATTCCCAGTGGGGGGAGGCACAATACATCAAAAACGGTTTTTTAAATAATAATTGATCATTGTTGTGTAGCTCTAGTTCCTGGAATCCAAATCTTTACTGTCCAGATCCTTGTTAATGTCTGAGGTAGGGATAAAAACGTCTTCAGAATCCAGAAATGAACGTCCTATGTAAACATACTTTCAGGAACACTCAGGAGTGGTTAAGACCTTCTCTTGGATAATGTTCATCACCAGGACCGGGTAGATCGGAGCCACATTTCTTGTCCTTCCTCCATATGACTGCTTGAAGCTCTGACTGAACTGGTCGTCAGAACTGACGACTTGGAACTCTTGTTGATAGAGACTAACACCAAAGGTCTAGGCCAACGCGCCAGGGGGCAAGAGGCTAGAAATGATTGTTTTCCACCATTGCTTCCCAGTGGACGGCCAGCAGGCAGACTGGCAGCTGAGTCATGGTACCCCCATGCTTTAGAAGGGGGAAGTCATTTCTAGATCATCCAAACTCTACATTTCACAAATGAGCGAAGAGTGGGCATCACGGAGCTACTTAGATATTCTGACTCAATAAAACCGTGAGCTTGGTATTCTACCACAGAGCTTCCCACCGTAATTGGGAAGTTGCTCTTGGATATCACCCACTTGCTTTTCTTGGTTCTTCTTTCCATTCTTCTGGTATTCAATGGGGCCATTCAAATTAGCAGCCACCACAAGTTAGCGATGCAAATCACTTACCTAGGTCAGTGGTCGGCAAACTCATTGGTCAACAGAGCCAAATATCAACAGTACAACGATTGAAATTTCTTTGGAGAGCCAAATTTTTTAAACTTAAACTTCTTCTAACGCCGCTTCTTCAAAATAGACTTGCCCAGGCGTGGTATTTTGTGGAAGAGCCACACTCAAGGGGCCAAAGAGCCGCATGTGGCTCATGAGCCGCAGTTTGCCGACCACAGACCTAGATTATTAAAGCAGCTTTTCACCCAGCTGGGTGGCTTGGTGATTGAGTGTTGACCCAGGTAACAAGAGGTCTCCAGTTCAATTCCCAGTCAGGGCAACTGCCCAAATGAAGGCTCAATCCCACTGGGGCGGGGAGGGGGGAAGCCGGGGGGGGGGGGGGCGCGTGGAGTGCAAGAGGCAGCTGATCAATTATTCTCTCTCATCATTGATGTTTCCTTCTCTCTCCCCCTCTCCCTTCCTCTCTGATATCAATGAAAATACATTTTTTAAAGTAGCTTTTCAAATAGGTTACTGCTCTCCCTTCTATACTTCATTTTACACATGACTTCCAGACCAGTAGTCCTAAATAGTAATTTGATTATGTCTGACACTCTCTTACCCCACATCTTTCAATGATACCCTACTGTCAAAGATAAATACCTCCTCCCTAGTAGGACACAACCTGTCCATATAATATATCAATTAGTTAAAGGGGGGGAAACTCAATAGAGATTGAAGGCAAAAAATTGATTTTGCATAATTTTTCCCAAGAACAAAACAAAGAAAACTTAGTAATTGTTGAAAAAAATAGTTATTTCCTTACTATAATCAAAAATATTTAGCCTAAGCTACTAGCTGATTTCATCGTTAATGGCAAAACATTAATGACTTTAAATTATTTAATTTAGGAACAAGGCTATATATGACAGATTTAGATATTTTAGTCCAAGTGTTGGCTATAAAACATAAGGAAGGAATATAGCACCTTCTGATTCTATTTCTTTTCTTTCCAGCGGGTAGTAATGCCTCTGAAATTTATTTATAGAAAAAAACTGCAGAATATACCTTGAAGTTTTTGTTTGGGGGTTATTTTTTTAAGTGTTTTTAGATTGCATGTTTATTTGATTGGCTAATTGATAGGACCAAGGAGGATTCTCCACCCTTTTGCACCTCCTGGGCCTGAGGGTGTGAGAAAGAGGGCAGCGTCCTGATGTCTGTCCTTTGCCCTGTTTTCTGAAGCTGAGAAAAACAACCGTTACCTGCCCGCCTCGCTCATGCGTAGCCACCGATACCAGACAGCGGTCCCCAATGCTGCTTCTTCTCCCTTCGGTTCCACGGGGCCGAGCGAGCTGGTAAAACGTTTATGTGGGCTAGTAAATGTCCCTCATAACGTCCCTACTTTAATCACAAAGTACTCCGCGGCCGCCTGTCCTGTTTTCCAGTAGTGGCTCTGGATAGAACCTCCTATAAAGTGAGCATGCAGTAATGATGATGGTATTTTAATACACATGAAATTTGAAATGCCCGTAAAGACAGATGCCACTTTGGTATGGCCTTCCTCTCATCGTTCCCTAAATGGCATGGAAAAATAAAATGACATGGATGCTTTGTAAAGAACCCAAATTATGTACCCTGGGCCCGCCCCTTCTTGGGGTAGTAAAAGCAAGCGGGCGCCCCTGTGCTGTTGAACCACAAGGGCGCAATCCCACGTCAGAGCGTTTCTGAATGTTCACTATTGGAACCCGCTCTCGGCATTAAGGCTGTATTCATAATAAAAAGGACGCGCTTTATGTTGACATTCTGCAGACTTATTCATACAAAGTAAAACTGTATTTAAAATGAGTTACTGTTCCCAGCTGTTTTTCTATTCAACCGTCTTTTTTTAATCATCTTTTCATTGCTCATTGGACTTTGCCTATAAAAGTTTAAGAAGCTACCTTTAAAATAGGTACGTACACTAGAACTAGACTCTTAAATAGGATTTAATGTAACTATTGATGGCATGACATGTAGCAATAAAAAATACAGTTCTTACTGCAGCCCAACTATAGCTGTTTTAGTTCATGCTTCATACATGGTTTGTGTAAAATTTACTTACAAGAATGAAAGAGTCAATTCTTTTTTAGCCAATTTGAATTACATTGTAGTTAGAATATGACTCCAGATTTTCATCAATATTTTAAAATGTCGTTATTTAGTATACATTTTTATCTGTTACTGAGGAAACCATTTTTTTTCCTTAGAAGATATATGAATACCAATAAGAAGATAAATATTCAGAATTATAGGGAGTATAATGTTTTGAGCAAAGAATATAGAATCCATAAATGTGTCCACTATTAACTAACCCGGATGTCAAGCAAACGAACAAAGAAGAGTAAATGGCATTTTGGAATGTTAATAAATTTAAAACATAGCAAGGTAGATACATTTTACCATATTAGGCCTTGGGAACAAAATCTTCACATCTATATTGTTTTGTTCTTAAAGCATGCATCTAAATACGTTTTTAAAAGGACTTTTTAAAAAAATATGAAACTAGTATACTTAATTTGCAATTCAATCACAAAAGCCAGATGTTTCTGTTTTTAATCTACAACTTTAACTTTTATTCACATTCATCTGCATGAATTTAACTGGCAGCACACGCAAGTATATTTCTCCTCTACCAAATCATTTTTATGCCAAATTCTGCCACCTTGATCTACATACGATGACAGATTTTGACCTATCAGTCTAAGTTTGTAAAACTTCCTCTGAGCTTCGCTTGCCTCATGATATCCTACTTATATTTTCCATCTCCTAGATATTTCCTGCTTCACAGCCACCACCTTCGTTCTTGGAGCACTTAGCCCCACTACTCCTTTTACCTCACTGGTCGATACAACATTAGACCAGAACACACTACTGGAAATTCAGCCATGTGTGATGTAAACAACCTTTCCCTTTCCTCAACTTAGTTAACTAAGTTCAAAAGTCGAGGGGTTAGTTTGAGCCTCTGGAAAGAATGGATAGGGTCCAACAATAAAAGAATTAGGGTGGAGGTTACAAACGCAAATGCCTAGAGAGAACAAGCAAGTACCAACAAGGAGCAAAGCAGGCTGTGTGTGGGGCACTGGGGAGAGGCGGGGACTGTGGCTCACTGGGGAGCACAGGTTCTGTCCAGAGAGCTGCTGTGAGACTCCATCCCCACCAATTAATTTCAGGTACATCAGCCCCAAACCACTGCACTCACGGTCCTTAAAAGTCGCAACTCATTTAATTTAAGGGGGGGAGACCTGTGCAGGCAACTGCATTCTGACACCTCTGAATCAGAAGCATTTCTTATTTTAGAGAAAGCCGTAGGCTAGCCAATGATCTTATGAGTTTAGGGGATACTACGTGTAAAAGTCAAGTCAGTTAATGTTCCCTGATAGGCGTGGTAGGCACTAATGACTTTAATGAGGTAAGGAGACCATTTGTGAAACCAATAATTACATTTGACAACTCAGATATAAACAGAACACTAATGATAGTGTTTTCTCATTAACTCAGACACGCAAAGTCGTGTGGGCTCTTACAGGTCACTTAGTTAACTCTCACCCAATCCAAACTCTTCCTCCCTACGTCCCTGAGGGAAGAATGCCCTTCTTTGGCTTGAATATCTCCAGGAACACAAAGCTACTGGCCCTTCCAGTAGCCCACGCCACTAGGGAATAGCCCCATGAGGGTCTCCTCCATACCCTTCTCTGGAACCCCTCTCCCACGGGTCCCCAGATTCCGCAGACCTCTGCAGAGTAAGGGTGCTACTCTGAGGACCATTCCTTGCTGCACATGTGGCTAATCCTGTACATATATCTTTCAATCTTCACAATAACTCTCTGAGTCAGATATTATTACTCCCATTTTTGAAGTGAGAAATTGAAGCTGAAAGAAGTTAGGGAATCAACCCAAGGGTGAGCAGCTGAATTAAACACAGGTCATTTTTTATTCCAAAACCTTTAAAAGTATGGAGTCCAAATCACTACCCTTCTGATTCTGAATCTCTACTTGGTCGCATGGCATATACCTTATCTATAACGGGGGGAAAAAAATGTGTACCTAGAGATTTGAAGGACAATATTGATTTTTGCTACAACTGTATATACTCTATGTAGATTGGTGAAGTTTGCTAGTTGGAAAATTGTACTAAAATATGCCATAACCATTTGGGGTTTTGTCTCAAGCATGTCAGGTTGATTAATATTTTTAAAAAATCAATCAGTGTAATTCATCATATTAACAGACTTAAGAAAAAGCATATGACCTCTTCAATACATGCAGAAAATGCATTTGAAAATTTAGCTTTCATGCATGATAAATACTCTCAGCAAATGTATGATTGACAGGAACTTCCTTAAACTATTGAAGAATATCTACAAAAAAACTACAGTAGACATTATACTTAACTAGTGTTCCTGTTGCAGGAAGAACCCTGCAATAGGGTTTCCTGCTGCACTCTACCCCGCCCCGCCTGCTCTCCTCCCTTCTCCCCCGCCCCACCTTCTCCGCCAGCCTGCCTGCTTTTCTCCCTTCTCCCCTGGCCCCGCCTGGGCTCCTCCCTTCTCCCCCGCCCCGCCTTCTCCACCAGCCCACCTGCTTTTCTCCCTTCTCTGCCAGCCCGCCCGCTCTCCTTCCTTCTCCCCCACCCTGCCTCTGCTCCTCCCTTCTCCTCCCCCCAGCTTGCTTGCTTCTCCACAGCTTTGCTCCCTTCTGCAGCTCTTTACTTCTTTCTACACTGTCTTGATATGCAAATTAACTGCCATCTTGGTTGGGGTAATTTGCATACACATCCTGATTGGTTGGTGGGTGTGGCTTGGCTGGTGGGTGTGGCTTGGGTGTAGCAAAGGTGCGGTCAATTTGCATATTTGTCTATTATTAAGTAGGATGGTGGGAGACTGAATGCTTTGCTCCTAGGGCCAGGAACAAGGCAAGGTTGAACTCTCTCAACACACCCAGTCAACATCACACTTACATTTCTAACAGTTCAACAGGGGAGAAAAAGAGGGAGAAAGTCATGCAGATTAGAAAGGAAGCCATAAAACTATCTCTATTTACCCATGACATAATCGCCTACATAGAAAATCTCAAAGAATCTGCTAAAAACCTCCTGGAACAAATGAATGTCTTTAACAAGGTTGCTGCCTGAGAGGTCAAGAAGCATCTGAAAGTCCATTGCATCCCTACAAAGACAGCAATGAACACTGGAAGTTACAATTTTTTAAAAATTTTACAGTAGCCCCACCCAAATAAAATACCTCCATATAAATCTAACAAAATAGGTGCAGGATCTTTACAATGAAAACTAATGGTCCTATTTAGAGACCTAAATGGGGAGAAATAGACGTTTTGTATTTTGGAAGAAACAATGTTATTAAGATGTCTATTTTCCCCAACTTGATCTGTAGAGCCAGTGCAATACCAGCAAAATCCAAGCAGGTATGTTTGCAGATTCAGAATAGCTGATTCTAAATTTTATATGGAAATGCAAAGGAAATCAAATAGCCGAAACAATTCTTTAAAAGCTGAACAATACTGAAGAATTCATGCTACGCAATTTCAAGGTCTACTCTAAAACTTTAATAATCATGACAGCATGGTGTTAACAAAAGGATAGGTGCAGATATTAAATAGGACATTATCGGGAACTTGGAAATTGACACATATGAATATAGTCAACTAATGTTCTAAAAACCAGACTTTAATTTTCTTGAGCAGCTTAAGATGGCTGGCAAAACTTAGGGAACAGTACAGAGGTGGCCCACACATCGCCTGCCCTACAGCCAACACCCCACCAGGGGGATGCATTTGCTCCAAGTGATGAGCCTCCGGGGACAATCGTCACCGCCCAGCATTCATAGTTCCCGTGACGGTCACTCTTGGTGTCACGCAGCCTGTGGGTTTGGACAGATGTATAATGACATGTGGGAAAACTCGGTCAATTCCAACAAGGTCTGCAGTTCATTTCTAGAATTGTACCAGTGAAGATTTCTTAATTTTGACGAATGCTCCACGCTGTATAAGATGTTACCAGTAGGAGAAGTGGAGGGAAGGGTTTATACAATGAAGGTATAAAGATGTAGTAAATAAATAAATAAGATCAGGATATTGGGTGCTTTCTCGGCTGTGTGAAAATACCTAAAATCAGATAGATTTCTCCTTAAAATTCCTCTTGAAGGCATCAATAACATCTATTGACTGAAATACAACACATGAAATAAAATTGTAAATACCAACACAGCTTTACGTTTTCTGAGCAGTCATCCTTTCCTGCTGTGTAATATTAAATTATTCAAAGGAACAAGTTTATGGGTGCATACATGTAATCGGAATCATGATGACCTTAAAATGCATGTTGATTTTAATAAGGAAAAATAAAGCTCACCAAGAAACAATTAGTATTTAATGAATTACAGAGCTTTGCAGAAAAATAGCTTTTTCTTTGCGAAATATGAATGTGTTTAAAGTGATTTGAACGCAGGCCCATCAGGAGACGGTCTCCCTAAATTTCGCTCTCCGGAGTCTGGGAGGGGGATGAGGCGGCGGCTGCAGACAGTCTTCAGTGTGGAGGCCTCCCCAGCAGGAAGCGGGGTTAAGAAGTTAACCCACAGGAACAATGATGCACCAGGAAAAGGCATGTTCCTTTTCATTCCAACGGTTTAAGCTGGAAGAGCTGTCACGGGGAAGAATGGATGTTCTCTGAGTCATGGGTGGCGACGTAAATCACAGGCCGATCCTGGCTCCCCGGCCGCCGCAGTGAAGGCCCGCGCCTCCGGGCAGTCCCCGCGGGGAGCTGGCGGGCAGACACGCGGGGATTAGCCCGGCAATTACCAACTTTCTTCTGTGTCGGCTCCTGACTTTAAGTCGATGGGCTTGTAATGTTAACTTTTGCCTGTTGCTATCTTTAATCTCAGTTAAGATGGAATTCACAGTCGTCAAAGTCGAAAAGAAGACAAGACAGGTTTTGAAGTAAACTTGAAGAACAAACACCTCGGCTGTCCCCAGACGCCGTGTGTGGAGCTGGCGAGGAGGGAGGCACACAGACCCGCCAGGAGGCCCGCCGCCCAGCGCTGCGGGGGGGCCATCCAAGACCTGTCCAGGGGATGGGGTTCAAGCGAAGACGTTTGGATTGGGTTCAGATGTGTTTGAAACTGTCCAAGTACCTGGAGACCCAGACACAGAGCACAGGATTTGCCCCGTGGCGTGGCCAGAGGAGAACGTTCGAGTGACAACGTGAAGTTGGGCCCTTAGTGCCCTGTGTACTCATCTGCCAAAGGCAGCCTCCATCCTGGGCTTGGCGTTTGTCTTCTCGGGACACGTCTGAGCGCTGAGGCGTGCCTCCCGGGGAGGATGCTGGGCCTCCCGCTCAGGGCCCTGCCGAGCCGTCTGCTGCAGCCTCCTCTTCCCAGCGCGCCTGGCAGTGCCCCGTCCAGGGCCACCAGGGGCTCTGCTCCGCCTCAGAGCAGGCTCCCCGCCTCTGCCTCCAGATTCAGCCTCCTGGAACTCCGTGAGCCCCTCCCACCCAGGGCCTGCCCAGGGCTCTGCTCCCACATTTTCATGACTGGCCAGTGTCCACCCCAAGTAAACACACACATAAAAGACCGGATAGCAATCAAGGCCCGAAAATTATGGAGAAGATTACACTACATCAGTGTCCGAGAGAGTAACTGCGTTTCTGCTTCGATGGTGTGTAGACGCTGTCTTTGAGGAAATGACTTTTAAGCTGGCAGCTCAAGAAAGCGTCTGCTGGGAGGGAGCATTCCAGGAGGCGGGAGAGCGAGGACAAAGGCCCCTCGTGGGCAGGGGGATGGTTCGAGAACACAGAGGGCCAGGGTGTCTGGAGAAGAGTAGGAGGGGGCAGGGTGCTGAGAGATGTGGGCAGGAGCTTAGGACATGGAACTTGGTGGGCCAGCATCTGGAGTTCTACCCACAACAGAAAGCCACGGGAGCTCTAACCTGGGCGTGGCACAATCCTATTTTCGTTTCTAAAGGCTCGCTGCGGACGTTGGGGACAGGGCGCAGGAGCCTGGAAGACGCGTTCAGAAGGTGCTGCAGTGATGCAGGAAGGACGAGGTGTGTCCTTTCCCAAGAGGCCTTTCTCCACCCTCACGTAGGTGGCCAGGCCCCTCCTGATTGACACATTCCTCGTGTAGATCTATTGGTGTCTCTTGTCAGGCTAAAGGCAGGCCTTGCTGGGCCCTCTGTTCAAGGTGCTTTTAGAAATATCTGCTTTGATGAATCATATCTTGATTTATGGTTTACCCTCAGAGAGCACATTTCTTTTCTAATTCTCACAAGGCATTTCTGTTACAGCATGTCCATGCCCTGCCTCTACTATCAACTCCAAGCATGGACACACTTGCTAAAAATAAAAAATAAAAAATAAAGAACAATTTCTTTAAAATATTTGTGGAAGTAGAGGAGTTAGGGATATTGAAAGCATTAAAGGTAATACCATCTTACATGGATGTGAAAACTTTCATAAGATCTACACCCTTAAGACTAGACATCACTTCTGACGGCCCCCAGGCTTGTCTCTTCTAGAAGCAGGAGCCCACCCGGCAGAGTCCCGTTGATTTCTCGTGTCCTCAGATCGCCTCGGAGAGGTGGGACAGGCACGGGCAGGGCACGGGCTGCCGAGGAAGGCCGCCTGCGTCCAATCAGCATCCAGCTGGGGTGGGCCCCTGCGGACCGGACACTGCTGTGTGCTGGCTGGCTAGGGAAGGAGGACGCCTTTGGCAAATGCTCCACTTGCAGCTGCAGGGCGTGCTGTGATGTACGGATATTTTAAGAACCAAATACTTTACTGCCATCTGCCTGAAGTGTGTCTAAGTAAATATCCAAACACATGTGTCTCAGTTAATGCCCGGTGTGAATGGCGCCCCCTGCACCCCGCCCATCCTGCACCCCATGCACGGCAGTGCTGCTCAGCTCTTGGAAAGGGGATCTGCAGAAACGAAGGAAGGAAAGACAGAGGGGGAAAAGGAGCAACGGTCCGACGGTCACGGAATACTTCCTGGAGGAGGCAGCGCTGCCTTAACATCGTCAGCAAAACGTCTTCACACGGCCCTGAAGGTCACATGCGTTCATCTCTCTGGTTTGCAGCCCATGAAAGAACAAAACCGCATTCTCAGGACAGGAGCCCTGGACAGGGGAGACCCACGGGTTTGCGTAGCATCACAAAGTCAAAGCCAGAATCCAGGTCGCTGAGACTCCCCTGCCTGCCTCCCCGCCCAGTGGCTGTTTCCTCACGTTCCCCTGCCTTTAGGGTCTCAAAACCAATGTGTTCTTCCCAAATAGGCCCCTGCGAACCCCGACGCGTGGCACTTCATAGTGTAAACCAGAGACGCTCAGCACTTTTTCATCCTGCCACGCCCGCGCCCTTCCTGCTCTGGTGCTCCCCCCGCAGGACGGGTGCCTGCTGTCCTCCGGGTGGGAGAAGGGGACCAGGGCGGGTGTCTCCTGTCCTCCAGGCGGGAGAAGGGGGCCAGGGCGGGTGCCTGCTGTCCTCCAGGCAGGAGAAGGGGGCCAGGGCGGGTGCCTGCTGTCCTCTGTCCTCTGGGTGGGAGAAGGGGACCAGGGCGGGTGCCTGCTGTCCTCCAGGCGGGAGAAGGGGGCCAGGGCGGGTGCCTGCTGTCCTCTGGGTGGGAGAAGGGGACCAGGGCGGGTGCCTGCTGTCCTCCAGGCGGGAGAAGGGGACCAGGGCGGGTGCCTGCTGCCCTCCAGGCGGGAGAAGGGGACCAGGGCGGGTGCCTGCTGCCCTCCAGGCGGGAGAAGGGGACCAGGGCGGGTGCCTGCTGCCCTCCAGGCGGGAGAAGGGGACCAGGGCGGGTGCCTGCTGCCCTCCAGGCGGGAGAAGGGGGCCAGGGCGGGTGCCTGCTGTCCTCCGGGCGGGAGAAGGGGACCAGGGCGGGTGCCTGCTGTCCTCCGGGCGGGAGAAGGGGACAGCTCACCCACTTTCTGGTGAGGAGCGGGCACCAGCAGTCCTCGCCGGGAACGCGGGCTGCCCAGAATAGCGGCAGCAGGCGGGCAGGAGAAAAGGTACAAAGAAGGAAGACACAGCCGCGGGGTCTGCTGCCATTTCATACTGAATGACAGCGCACTCACACCCGTCTCACCGTACATTCAGCAGCCGGAGTGCCGCTGGCCATGGGACTTGGGGGGTTAGAAACGCCCACAACGTGGGGAAAACTCTAGGGTTCGCTGTGGACAGAGCCCAGAAAGCTCCAGCTCCCCGAAGGCAAACTGAAGGAGGGCTGTGTGTTTGCAGGTTTGTTCGTTTTCTGCTTTATTTCCCTTTGCCTGTCACCCTGGATAATCTCAATTTCTCAGACAACGGAACACTTAAAATCAGTATTCCTCAGCAAGCAACTTCCATTTCTAGCTGTTCAGAGCTGAAATTCAGAAATGAGGGTCAACATTTTCATTTCAATGGGGTAATATCCTACTAGTCCAGACATCTTGGGCCAAAAATGTTTTTCTACGCTAAGCTTTCTATGGGTCTAACCAACCCGTCCTTTTATTTCCAACTCACCTTTTCTTCTGGTTATAAACTTATTTACACACACACACACACACACACACACACACACACACACACTTAGCTGAATATCTCAATTCCAGGGGAGAAATTATTTTACAAAGTTTCGACAAAAAGTTATGAAACAGTGCCATTAGCAACTTCTCTGCTCATTTTCTAATGTCCCATAAATTAATATGTCTTTATTATTTTCTTTTTCTAGCTTTCTGTATACAACTAATCCCTCATTTCCTCAAATTTTACTGGAAATTTCTGTTCTTAAAAATGGGAAGGGGTAGGCAAATATGATGTCCTCCAAAGAAGCTATTCTATTTTTATTTGATTATTAAGGACTATTAATTTTACAACTAAGGCTAAAAACTCTCCATGAAGCATTTAATAAAGATATTCTGTTGTTCTCCTAGGGCAAGGAAACAAAGGGGAAAAATGAACCAATGGGACTACATTAAACTAAAAAGCTTTGCACAGCAAAAGGAACCATCAACAAAATGGAAAGGGAACCCACTGAATGGGAGAACATATATACCAATGATATATCTGATAAGGGGTTAATTTCCAAAATATCTAAAGAACTTATACAGTTCAACACCAGGAAGACAAGCAATTCAATTAAAAAATGGGCAAAGAGCCTGAATAGATACTTTTCCAAAGAGGACATACAGATGGCCAAATGCTCAAAGTCAGTAATCATCAGAGAAATGCAAATTAAAACCACAATAAGATAATCACCTCACCCCTGCCAGAATGTATATCATCAATAAATCAACAAACAATAAGTGTTATTGAGGATGTGGAGAATAGAGAACCCTTGTGCAGTGTTGGTGGGAATGCAGACTGGTGCAGACACTGTGAAAAACAGTGTGGAGTTTCCTCAAAAAATTGAAAATGGAACTGCCTTTTGATCCAGCAATCCCACTCTGGGAATATATCTGAAGAATCTTGAAACACCAGTTCAAAAGAATGTATTCACCCATATGTTCATTGCAGCATTATTTACAACTAGAGGCCCAGTGCACGAAATATGTGCACAGGGCGGGGGAGTTGTCCCTCAGCCCAGCCTGCACCCTCTCTAATCTGGGACCCCTCGAGGGATCCCAGTAGAATCAGCCCTAAATGGGCAGCCAGACATCCCTCTCACAATCCAGAACTGCTGGCTCCCAACTGCTCGCCTGCCTGCCTTCCTGATTGCCCCTAACTGCTTCTGCCTGCCAGCCTGATTGATGCCTAACTGCTCCCCTGCCAGCCTGATCGCCCCTAACTACCCTCCCTCGAAGGCCAGGTCATCCCTAACTGCGCTCCCCTGCAGGCCTGGTCACCAATAACTGCCCTCCCCTGTAGGCCTGGTCACCCCTAACTGCCCTCCCCTGCAGGCATAGTCCCCCCCAACTGCTCTCCCCTGCAGGTGTGGGTCCCCCCCAACTGCCCTTCCCTGCAGGCCCGGTCGCCCCCAACTTCCCTCCACTGCCAGCCTGGTCACCCCTAACTGCCCTCCCCTACATGCTTGATCGCCCCCAACTGCCCTCCCTTGCAGGCCTGGTTCCTCCCAACTGCCCTCCCCTGCTGGCCATCTTGTGGTGGCCATCTTGTGTCCACATGGGGGCAGCCATCTTTGACCACATGGGGGCAGCCATCTTGTGTGTTGGAGTGATGGTCAATTTGCATACTACTCTTTTATTAGATAGGATAGCCAAGATCTGAAAACAGCACAAGTGCCCATCAGTAAATGAGTGAATTAAAAACTGTGGTACATTTACACCATGGAATACTACATGGCGGTCAAAAAGAAGTATATTATACCTTTTGCAATGGCATGGATGAACCTGGGGATTATGGTGCTAAGTGAAATAAGCCAGTCAGAGAACAAATACCATAGGATCTTACTGATATGTGGAATCTAATGAACAAAACATACTGATGAACAAAAATAGATCCAGAGACAAAGAAACACTGAACAGACTGTCCAACCTCAGAGAGAAGGCAAGGGAGGAGGGGTAAGAGATCAACCAAAGGACTTGTATGCATGCATATTAGCATGACCAATGGACAAAGACACTGGGACAGTGGGGGCTTGTCCTGGAGGTGGGAGTGGCCTGGGTGGGGTCAATCAGGGATAAAGGAGGCATATGTAATACTTTAAACAATAAAAAAAGAACACTGTGCTGCATCTGACTTATCCCAACTGCTTTTGGGTTTTTGGGAGGTTTGGGGGGCGTTATATATATTTTTATTGATTTCAGAGAGGAAGGGAGAGGGAGAGAGAGAGAAACATCAATGATAAGAGAGAATCATTGATCAGCTGCCTCCTGGGGATCGAGCCCACAACAAAGGCATATGCCTGGACCAGAATCAAGCCCACGACCCTTCAGTCCACAGGCCGATGCTCCATCCATTGAGCCACACCGGCTTGGGACCAACTGCGTTTGTTTCCCAGAGAGACCTGCATTTCTGGGATGAGAGTGGGTGGGGGAGATGATGATGACTTCACTTTGTGGTTTTCAATTTTGTTCATTTGCTGAGTTTTACTGTAGACAAACAGTATGCTGTCCCTTGAGTTGTAAGAAATCAGGGACAAAGCTGTACCTCCAAACATAAACGAGACAAGAGCCGTGGTTGTGGTTGGCTCAGAGGTTGCCAGCGCTGGGCAGAAAGTTGGCTTTGTCACAGGCTGCTGTCTTCTTTCCTGGATTCATTTCTTTGGAAGGGGTGTGTGTAATTTTAAGTGTAATTAAACTGTATTATGTAAGTCAACCATCTTAGCCATGGCAGGTTAGAAAGCGAAATACTTTCATAACTTGTTTGATACTTACTAAGCCTGAAGATGTAACTTATTTGGACACTCACTCAAGAGTATTAACCTGTCATGATTAGCTTATCCCAACGCAAAATATGTGCTACAGTAGAGGTTGCTTTTTGAAGATACATGCACGCGCGTGTGCACACCCACCCACACACACACACACACCCACACACACACACACTGAATGCTAAAGCCTTATGAAGTTTGAATAAGGTGAGATAAAATGTAAAATGTCAAACAGGCTACATAAGAAGGTACTTAAAATATTCTTCATGACGAGCATGCTCAGATTATGTTTGAATATGAACATAATGGGGGAAAGGGAGGACATGTCTAATACTCTACGCCAATAAAGATTTTTCAATTAAGTGAATTTGTTGTTACACAATAGTAACTTAATACCAATGCTTCACATTTATTTAGCAATTTTAACTTATACAAGCACTTTCACATCTATTATATCATTTTATTTGTACTTTTATTCAATGTAAAATTATCATTGTAGTGATTCTTAAACCACAAATAATTTAAAGAAACACTGAAATACACGAAACACTGAAATGCTTGTAGTAAAACAGACTCTGAGAAGAGGCTTCTCCATTTCCTGTAATCCTGGTTTGGTGGTGATGAACTCCTTTAGCTTTTTCTTGTCTGTGAAGCTCTTTATCTGACCTCCAATTCTGAATGATAGCTTTGCTGAGTAGACTAATCTTGGTTATAGATCTCTATTCATCACTTTGAATATTTCTTGCCACTCCCGTCTGGCCTGCATAGTTTCTGTTGAGAAATCAGCTGACAGTCGTATGGGTGCTCCCTTGTAGGTAACTAACTGCTTTTCTCTTGCTGCTTTTAAGATTCTCTCTTTGTCTTTTGCTCTTGGCATTTTAATTATGATGTGTCTTGGTGTGGGCATCTTTGGGTTCCTCTTGTTTGAGACTCTCTGTGCTTCCTGAACTTGTAAGTCTATTTCTTTCACCAGGTGGGGGAAGTTTTCAGTCATTATTTCTTCAAATAGGTTTTCAGTATCTTGCTCTCTCTCTTCCCATTCTGGCACCCCCATAATGCAAAGGTTGGTATGCTTGAAGTTGTCCCAGAGATGCCTTACACTATCCTGATATCTTTGGATTCTTTTTTTCTTTTTGCTCTTCTGATTGGGTGTTTTTTCTTCTTCTAAAGAAGAAGAAAATATGAACAATAAAGTGGCAATAAGTATATATCTATCAAATATTGAATCTAAAAATCAAAATAAATGAACTAGGAATTTAATGAACAAAATAAACTGATAAATAAAATAGAATCCGAGGCATGGAAACATGGAACAGACTAACGAATCTCAGAGTGAAGTGGGAGGGGGGCAGGAAGAAATTAACCAAATATTTTATATGCATATATGCATTACTTATGGACACAGACAATAGGACGGTGACGACCTGGGGCAGAGCAGAAAGTGGGTAGAGGGGGGCAATGGGAGGGAATGAGGGGGACAGCTGTGATACTCTCAATAATAAATATTTTTTTAAAAACTAAAATAAATAAATAAATAAAACAGACTTCTGAGAAATTCAGTCTACTCCAACACACACACACAAAAAAAAAAATTATAATTTATGTTCTATTTAGGCAAGATAAAGAACTGAAATAATGACCAGAGTAAATAATGTAAAAAAAAATCTTTAAAACTTATTTCATTTACCTCTAGTTTTGCAATGAATGAACCCATATATGTAGACCAAGAAATGATTGGCATCTGTTACTTTTTAAATAGTGTGGTCAGGCACCCGGACCAACTCAATCAGAATTCCGCTGGGTGAGACCAACCACAATATAATTTGAAGCCAGACAAGTGGTCGCAGTGGAGACTGAGCAGTGTGATGTGACGTAATGATGGTGGCTCTCACATCATTTATTTTCCTGTACAACAATAACATCGAGAGAATAATACTCATCTGTTAAAGTCGCACTCAAAATAGATACCATATTTATTTTAAAATCCTCCATTTTTAAAAACTCTAAAATTGTGCCTGTGTGAAAACATAGCATGTGCACATCACTGGGTAGTTTCTAATTGCTCAGATAGAATGGCATTAACCGCTGCTATGGGACAGCGGCAACATAAAGTTTATAACCCACTCACCCTGTTTTTGTAAATGCCCAATGTAAATATAAATTACAAATTTCATATCTATTTTATGAATTCACAATTGATCCTGAATTATGGAGGACTAGCCAAGATGAGACATGTCCCATAAAACCAAAAGGAAATAGTTGCATATGGAAATGATCTAACATGCCAACATTTGAAAAATGAAAATCAAAATTAATTGACACATATGTGCTTTCAATTTTTAAATACTTTTACTGTTATTAAGTAAAAACATTCGTCCCTGTGGGGGAAACAATCTCATATTTGTTTTCAATGATCTCAAGTTTGAGTTTTAAAAGCCAATATTAAAAATTAATGATTCTACACTTTTATTTACAAGGAACACCTCATCTCTAAAATTCTTCATTCTCCTTTTTGACTGAGCTGCCTATTTCACTCTGTCCTTTGCCCAGCATCATCGTTCTAAGCAGACATTGCATTGCTGCCCACCACAGGGTGAAGGGAAGCAGGAGACCTGCGGCCTGCCTCCCCTCCGCATCCCAGGAAGCCAAGGCGAACACTCACAGGAGGCTTCCGCCACGTTCCAGGAGCAAATGTCAGCACCACGAGCTCCGCTCCCCTCAGAGCATTACAGGAGCCCATTCTACAATCCAGAAAGCTGTTGACACGGACATTAATCTGTACACCTTCCGTGCCCGAGGCAGGGACGTATATTGTTATTATGAACTGAAATAACAATGACACTTAATCGTATCTTCATCTACTCTCTGGCTCAGCTTGCAAGAACAAGTCCCATCCCACTTCCATGATATTGTGAATGTAATCGATTATGGGCACCATTATCAATATAAATGGTGACCGAAGGAGTCCATCAGATGTACCTAATAAAGTGAAATGCTCTAAGACATGGCTGTCCCCGATGGCTGAGTCTTTGTGCAGCTAATTAAAGTACACTCTTGCTTCATTTCTCATAAGAATAATCTCCTCTGGACATCAGCCAGAAAGGAAGGTGGGCCAAGAGAATGGCTAAGAGCATGCACCGTGTTTATTCACTGCGATCAGCCAAACAATTTATGTGATTGCTCCCATAAATATAATCATTTCCAAAAGTTAATGCAAATTCTACATCTAGTCCAATAGAGGGAGGAAGATCTTTAGGTAGTGACTCCTGTGTTCAGGCTGATAAACATTCACAGGGCACAGTACTTAAATGCTAAACCAGGAGAGTTTTCTCGTGCTTTTCATATGCTATGTTTTGGTAAAGACAGTTTGTGTATATTTCGGAGAGAAGTCTTTCATTTTAAAGCCAAAATATCGTTAAATGGAATAAAAGAAAATCAACACTGAGCTTTTTAAAGGTGACCGGCGGATTCTTACGGATTACATTTAAAAACACTAAAAAAAGAAATGAGCAACCCATGAACAGCCAAGTATTTAGACTTCATTGGGGAGGCGGGAAGAAATCTCGAGATCTAGTTACAAGCTGATTATCTGAAACAGTTTTTTTTAAAAAAAAATAAAGCAGAAGTAATAACACATACGGATGCGTCCTAATTGAATTGTCCACTTCACTTTGCCCGTTCTGTAGTGTAAGCGACCGAGTAAATCCGGGTCTTAGCCGTGCGGGCTGAGCGTCTATTTGAAGTCGGAGTCTGAAGCTGGCTTTTCACAGTAAATTGACCCCGCTCCGTGCCGCCAAGGGCATCGTGCGCGGCTTTCTCCGGGCCCGGAGAGAAAATCGCAAATCCCTTCTGCATGATTAGTTCTGCCACTTCAAACGTGTTTCCTCTGAGCCAGCCGCATCCACACTCTCTGCTGATGATCCTGCCCCTGGGGCGGCTGGCCCTGGGTCTCGCCCACCCGGGCATAACCCTTTCCCTGCCAGTCCCAGGCCATGCATCCGGCAGAGCCAAGGGGAATCTGTCTTCTCCTCCACGTAACTTACAGGCGCTCTCCATATGCGATACACATAAAGGATAACTTTTTGAAAGTGAATCCTTTCATCTTATGAAGTATATCCAAATTAAAGCAAAATGCGATGAAGGGGGAAAAAAATGAAAGTTGAATTTGAGAAGCTGGCCAGTATTTTTAATCACTGGTATAAGGTGTACAAGTTTCTTTCCTGAAATATCTGAACTACTCTAAAAATTGCAATATTGAACACACTGAAATTTGCCTCCCTTTACATATAAAAGTTTGTGCCCGGTTTCACAAACTCATATGGTTTTGAAATCATATGAGTACAATTGTATTTCTCCTGGTTTAGGAAGAAACCATTGCATGGCTAATGGTTATAAAAATATTAAGAGGCAGTAATTCCCAAAAAGGTAATAGACTGTCCATTGTACAAAAAAAACTAACAAAGGAACTAATGATTTACACATCCGATTAGAATGTTACTCACCATTCTCTAAATAAACAGTTATGGCAAAGAAATATGGTCCAAAAATATGTTCTCCCCTCTGACTTCTTATAATACTCAGCATAGACTCCCACAACCAGTGATATATTTATACACCTCACCAAAATATAAGCATAGTGACTTTGATAATAGTATTAACTATTACAAATCCCAGAAAACATAGATACTCCAAAAAAAAAAGGAGTATCTGAAAAATGACTCTTAGCTAATTGCATGCGTGTATCTCCTGACAAAACTGTGCCATCATAAAGACCTTTAAGACCATAAAAATATAGCGAGATTGGAATTAGTGAAAAAAACTTTTTATTTTGTTTTTTATTGGCTGGTTTATTTGTTGATTTTTTTTTCTTTTGTCAAAATGTTGAAGTTCTAAACTCTCTTTGGGTCAGATACCTATATAAATCTGGGTGACATGTTTTTGGTGAGTCAACTGTTAAATTGTAGGCATTATACTGTATGTTATATACTTGATATTAGACATACCCTGTATTTAAATGGAAATGAGGTAGATACCGAACTAAAAGAATGATACAAGTAACTGGGCTTCAGTCCCGAGTGTTCATGCTGGAGACTAGACCTCACCTTTTGCCACGTCCCACCTCATGTCGCTGTGCGGCTCCAGAGAAGGGTTTTGCAGGTCCTGGAAAAGGAGGCGTGTTGAGTGTTTTGAAGCAGGGGGAGTAACAGGAGTGCGGGCGTCGTGGGCCTGAGGGGGCCTACCCTCTGGTCTGAGAGCCGGGCAGGAATGGCCTGCAGTGGGGAGACCTCCTTGGAGGTGGGGAGAGAACAGGAGCTGTGTACCTGACGAATAATTCTGCATATCAAAGGCTCCTGCTCACCAGCCTGACCGTCAATGGCACCTGTTGTCAACTCCTATTCATCTCTTCACAAAGGATGACAGCACCAAGAAACAACCACTTCTTCCTCGAGAATTGGATGTTTTTACAAAATTCTAGGCACTTTTTTTTTCTGGGTCAGAAATGCATATATTTCTAAGTAATGAAAAAATCTTGTGATTCCCGTATAGAAAACCTAATCTGAGGGTGTGACTGTATTTCAGTATTGAGCGAAAGACTGCTTTTATCATGTGGTGGCATCCTGATATCTTTTATGGTAAGCAGCTCAAATCAGTCACAGGCAGTTATCGGCTTGAAGAGATACGCACAGCTCTTCAAGCCTAGAAGTGGGAGTGAGTTGTCATTAAATTAAATTATAACTTTACAAAGAGCATTTTAAAATCAATGTGGATTCTGGAGTGAATTTGTGAAATACTCAGAAAAACACAGACTAATGTATGTTATTTAATAATGGATAATATTTTTAAAAACTTTACCCGAAATAAGACAAGTCACCTAAGTCTAGGAATGCCGCCAATCGGCCAAACACAGCACCAGCCAAGTCTCTGTTTGGTAAGGGGTCTTTGTGTGGAAAGGTTGGTAGATAACAGTAGCATCATGAATTAGTATTCACAAAGGCAATTCACAATAAAACATACATGTAGTTCTTTCATCTCCTATGGAAGGTTTTAGTTATTTTATTACACTTGATAAAATCCACCTACACAGATACTAACTTTGTGTTCCCCAAAGGAACGGTTAGCATGGAGATGCTAACATGATCAAGTTTGGAAATCATGTTCACCGTGTGCACCGCCGGCATCCCAACGCTGCACCCCATGTTCCTATTCACCGCCTTGGCCCGGTGCCCTTAAAACCACAAAGAAGTATGTAAAGGTCGGGGTAGGATTAGATCTCTACATGCTTGAACATCGCCAATTTAAGAAAAAAAAATCTCCTTAGCGTCCTGGAGGCAGGCCACCAACGTAGCATCACGCCCTGGAGGGAGAACTCCGTGCAGCCTGACGCCGTGACTAGACTTCCCTGCCCTGGCTGGGCTCTGTTTAACCCGGGCCCTTCCAAGATAGCTGTTCACTAAGCTGGTTCAGGCTCCACTATTCCTTTTCATCCTTCTCTTACACACCACCTACTTTCTCTCTGTCTATGAAGATACCCACCCCACCAAATAAAAATAAAAAAAGGAGGGGGGCAAAGAAAATTAAAATGCAATGAAAGTTTTTTTACTTCATGGCTCCTTGAGTTAGTACCTTCTATTTCTCCTTCCATTTCTGCCAAACGCCTTGAAGCAAGCTTTATGTTCACTACCCCCATCATCAGCTGCTCCCTAACCACCTGCTCCCTAGCTCCTGTCCCTATCATTCCGCAAGGTCATTCGACCAAGTGGGACAATCAATTTCTTTCTCCACTTCATTCAGGTTGAGTGTTCATGTCTTTCCATGTGGTTGACCACCTCCTAACAAAAGTCTCTTTCCTGTGTGGCTGTTACCCCCAGCAGAGAGGAGGGAATATCATTGTTATTCGCCCAAGTAGTCAAGCACCATTCTCCTATCGCCTTTGGTTTTGGGGACACTATTCCTGCTCAATGCTTGTCTCTCTAGCTTCTATTTCGTTATCTAATCAAATGTGCAGGGGCTTTGCCAGTTAGATATTCAGTTTCAACCCTAAACACTGTGTGCCTAAACCCCCCTGGATGTTTCTACACCTATTGTAGTACCAAATGATATTATGAATCATTGTTCAAAGTTTTGAGCCATTTTTCCTTCTCTATTTCCCTGCATCTAAGTTCTAATGGTGCCTTTCCCATCCTTTCTTAGATGAGTGCTCTCAAATTTCTTTGTCAAGTCCAGAGCAGTATTTCCAAATACAACCTGGATTGCTTACCCCCCCCCCCCAAAAAAAAGAAATCAAAGCAATCCAGGAGTCTATGTTTTTTCCACCCCTCACTCGGTATTGATGACATGACCTTTCTCCTCATTACCAAGACTCAACCCTGAACATTGCCTATCATTCCTAATATGTGGTTAATAATTTTAATCCGCTTCCTCATCTTCATATATTCACTTACAAACATCATTAAGTTTTGAATATGCCAGGCAGAGTTCAATCCAAAATGAAAGGAACGAAGTGTCTGTCTTTGAGTAAGTTGTTATTACTTATTGGAGATCCAAATTATAAACAATGTGTAGTATTCCAGGTTAATGTGAGGTCCCTAACTTGGGTATGAAATACATAAGACTATTCGCTAAGAAAGACCTCTCAGGAGGAAACATAGATTTTATAGAAAAGCAAATGAGCAGATTTTTTGAGAAACAAGAAATTGCAGGAGGCAACAACTGGTCTTGAATTTGGCAGGTAAAAGTGAGCTACTAGCCCTAACCGGTTTGGCTCAGTGAATAGAGCGTCAGCCTACGGACTGAAAGGTCCCAGGTTCGATTCCGGTCAAGGGCATGTACCTTGGTTGTGGGCACATCCCCAGAGGAGGTGTGCAGGAGGCAGCTGATCGATGTTTCTCTCTCATCAATGTTTCTAACTCTCTATCCCTCCCCCTCTCCCTTCCTCTCTGTAAAAACTCAATAAAATATATATTTTTTTAAAAAGTGAGCTACTAATATTGAGTTGGACATTAAGTGATGTAGAAAGGAAAAGTACATTGGAAAAGAGGGGCCAAGTGAGCCTGGGCCCCGGGTCCGGGTGAGGCCGCGGGCCCCTGGATCCGGGTGAGCCTGGCCCCGGGTCCGGGTGAGGCCGCGGGCCCCTGGATCCGGGTGAGCCTGGCCCCGGGTCCGGGTGAGGCCGCGGGCCCCTGGATCCGGGTGAGCCTGGCCCCGGGTCCGGGCGAGGCCGCGGGCCCCGGGATCCGGGTGAGCCTGGGTCCCGGGTCCGGGCGAGGCCGCGGGCCCCGGGATCTGGGTGAGCCTGGGTCCCGGGTCCGGGCGAGGCCGTGGGCCCCTGGATCCGGGTGAGCCTGGGTCCCGGGTTCGGGTGATGCCGTGCCCCCCCTGGGTCCGCCGAGACCAAACCAGAGGGAGTCGGACCTGCATTATCACCATTTGTCCACCATCCAGAGCTGAGGGGTCAGTGCCGACATGTACTCATAAGGAACTGGTGGACATTGATATTGGGTCTCAAAAGAACTGTTGGTCCAGAAAGAAACTCACTACAGACTGATTTTTTGCCTGTCAGCATAACTATTATTGCCCTTCGCACATTCAATTCTTATAAGTACATCTCTAGTGACACATGATTTCGCTCATCTAGGGGAAATGATGAACAACATGGACTGATGAACAAGAACAGAACCAGAAACAAGGAGGCACCGATCGGACTATCGGGCCTCAGAGGGAGGATAGGGGAGGGTGGGGGGAGGGGGGAGAGATCAACCAAAGGTCTTGTGTGCATGCATAAGAACCTAACCAATGGTTAAGTTCAACAGGGGGTTGGGGCATCCATGGGGAGGGGTGTGGGATGGGAATGGGGGGATGAGGACAAATATGTGACACCTTAATCAATAAAGAAATTTAAAAAAAAAAAAAAAAAAGAAAAGAAAAGAGGGGCCAAAAGGTGGGAAGGTAAGCCTGGAGAACGCTGATATTTAAGGAGCAGGAATAAAAGGTAATTGAGCTTCCCAAGCCAAGAAACTGTCCTTTTATTTGCTCTGGACCACCATATCCCCTTCAGCTTTCTTCATGCTCTATTATGGCACTTAATACATCGCGTCATAAAAGTTGACTTTCTAGTCTCTCCCCCTCCTTAGACCTAGGAGGTGTATCTGCTCTGGTTGGTCTTCCTGTTCCTGGAGCCTGATATATTGCCAGGAATAAGAATAGGAAACATGCTCAAAAGTTTTCAGAACTAATTAATAAGTGAAAGTATTATTTTAAAAAAAAACATAAAAAAAGAAATGTTGGAGAAAGATGATTTGACCACCCAGCAGAAAGAGAGAAAAAATTAATATGAGAGAATTTGATTTGGGAACTCAACTTGAAGGTCAGTGATGTTTCTAAGAGCAGTTTTAGTAGCGTGCTGAGACTAAAATTGCAAGGGAAGAAACATTTAAGACAGTTTAAGAGTAGGCAGCCCCAATAAACCATTCTTGGGATAGATTTGAGAGTTTCATTAAGAAAGGATTTAGGATGGCAGAGAGTGGAAGAATTATTTGCATCCTAGTCAAATGGCTGGAGAGTCCTCCAGAGGGAGTCTGAGCTTTCAAGGGGGGAGAAAAGGCAGCTTGGATTCAAGTAAAGGCAGTGACGCCCTGGCCTGTGTGGCTCAGTTAGTTGGGCATCATCCCGGGCACCAAAAGTTTGCCAGTTGGATTCCCAGTCAGGCCACATACCCAGGTTGCAGGTTCGATCCCTGGTCAGAATGTGTATGGGTGGCAACTGCGAGGTGTTTCTCTCTCCCTCTCCCTCTCCCTTCCTATCTCTCTAAAGTCAATAAAAATGTATTTAAAAATAAAATTCAAAGGCAATGCTGAGCTTGTGGGACAAAGAGCAATGTGAATCTGTAAATAGCAAGCAGAGCCTGACAGGAGAGTTGGGAGAGATCTGGAGAAGTTTAGGAAGCATTTGTGGGAAGAGCTAAGGCAGATCCGTGGTTCTGGAGAAAATCTGAGAACACTGAAGCTCGGGGCAGAGCGGGCCACTAACAGTGACAGTCTCCATGGCATCCAGATCAAGGGCAGGTGTGTTTCTCCTTTTAGGAAAGAGTGGCTGAACAAGAGAGTCATTAAAAATGAGGGGGAGCCCTAGCTGGTTTGGCTCAGTGGATGGAGCGTTGGCCTGCGGACTGAAGGGTCCTAGGTTCTATTCCGGCCAAGGGCACATGCCTGGGTTGCGGGCTTGATCCCCCAGTGGGGGGCGTGCGGGAGGCAGCCGGTCAATGATTCTCATCATTGATGTTTCTGTCACTCTCTCCATCTTCCTTCCTCTCTAAAAATCAACAGAATATATTTTTTAAAAATGAGGGGGAGATTTATGACTCAAAAGAGAACAGATAACCCAAGGCTCAGAGTCCAGGGAAAGACTGGAACTGTGGGAGAAGGGTTCTCTTTGAGGGAGGGGGTAGATGGGAGCAGCTTTTTTTTATTTTTTTCCTGAGTGGGATGAGATATTAGGTTAGGAGAAGAGGTAAACAATCATGGTGAGGAAAGCAAATTTTTAATTTTTCACTGAATTAGGGAGTAATAGTAAAAAGGATGAGAAAATAATTGGCAGTTTAAGAACAGAAGAAACTGTTTAAGACAATTTTTTCATGTATTTGGAAACTTTAAAAAGGAGATAAATGAGTGAAATGACTTTTTTAAAAATGTCTGGGTAGAATCAAGGGTGAAACTTATATTGGAAATCATACATTTATATGGAAGTCAGTCCACCTGATTCTGTAATTTTCTCCAGCTCTATCCAAATTGCTTGAGAATAGAATTAGAGAAAATTGATAGTTTGGTTGAGCCAGAATGCAGATTAACTGGTAAACTGAAATGAATGTTTGGAAGTGGGGTTAGGCAATTGAAAATGAAATAACTGGCTATAACAGCCATTATGATTTGGGTATAAAGTAAAACAAGACAGGGACTAATAGATGAGTCAAATAAAATGTAGGTAAGCCCCTGATGTCAGTTTATAGTAAAAGGCAATGTTTGGTAGACATGGGAGGGGTAGGATGGTAGCAAGTTGTAGTGCCAAGAAAGCATTTTCAAATATCAGGTTGCAGATGGGGAACGCTTTGGGTTGCTGACAAAGTCCATAAGTTAAGCAGAAAAGGTTTTGAGAACAACCTCTTGACAACATGAGTAGGGACCCAGGCGGATCCCAATCTTGCCTCCTCTCTGCAAGCAAAGTACAGAGGTTGAGCATTAACACTGTGAGTCAGACGGAGCCAGCTTCAAACCCTGGCTTTTCTCCTTAGGGGGGTACCAGGAGGGAGTGACTTTTCTGTGTGTCACTTTTGTTATCTTTAAAATGGGAATGTACCTGTTTCCTCAGCTCGTTGGGAAGATTACCCAGAGCAGGACAGTTTAGGACAGAGTAGGCAGCCAACAGTGGCTAAGAGCATGAGCTCTGGGCCGCACTGCTGTGGCTGAACCCAGCTCTGCCTCCGGCTGGGCTTACAACCTTGAGCATATCAAGATCTCGATGCCTCAGTGTCCTTGCATGGAAATCCAAATACTAACAGGAACTAATTCATATGGTTGGTAAGGGGATTAATGTGAGGCTGATATGGTTGATTATGAGTTCACTGTATGAAATTGCTGCTCTGCAACTGTGTTTTACCTGTAAGAATGGCAATTTCATATGGTTCATCATGTAATTTACATATGGTACCGGAGGTTAATTCCATAGGAAGCGATCAACAAAAGTTGCTATCACATGATAGCTCCTCCTACTACTCTACTGGTATGACCAATAAAATAAGAAGTATCCAAGATGCAGGGTTAACAATGAAAAGGCATTTCTCAATTAAGGTAGGTCAGTGGAGGAAACATTGAAAAGAACATTAAGTTTAAGTTCTTTGTCAATAGCATAGGGTTCTAGAAGTCATGCATTCTATAATTTCCTCTAGTTTAAACCTACAAGCGCCCCCCACCCACCCCCCCTCCACACCTGGGTAACTGCAATTTTGCCCCAATTTAATTCTCTGATTTCAGTTTACCTTCTCGAATCCCTTTGACATAATGCTTTGAAATTATCTTCCTAGAAAGCTGATATTCATGTAACCCCCTTCCTTGAAAAAAAAAATGAATAATACTCATACTCCTCAAGTTAATTTTTAAGAATTGAATTGATTTTACCCAACACAATCCCCAAAGTTGCATTTCACATATGCTCTGCCCAAGCTGACCCCTCCAGTGACACCAGCCTACTGTGAATGTGACGCAAACATTCCCACCTTCTTTCTGCCTGGCTCCACCTTCGGGGCTCTTGGTTAGGGCCATTCATATCTCTAGGTCCATTTCAAATCCACATGTTCTATTAAAGCACCAGCTTCCCCCTCTCACTGTATCGCTCTCATACTGAGCTCCTCCAGTAGACACATCTGTGACGGGACCTTTCATTCTGATTGTGTGTGTGTGCCGGGTTCTATTTTCTTGTGAGTTTGTAGATGCCTTAAGGATAGGAAGCCGGTCTTAACCATCTTTGTGTTGACCACGGAACTACCACAGTTGCCTTGTATAAATTATTAGAATATTTATAGATTTTTATAATAATTTTGGCGTGCAAGGATTGTACAAACTAAAAAACAAAGAATGTAAATCTTCGATAAACCTCTAAGTGCCATAAATATTCTCAATTCAGATGTGAAAAAAAATTATATAGTAAAATTTAGTAAAGAACGATGAAAAGTTTAATTGCTGTCTTGCTTATATCTATACTAGTGTAAGGTCTTGGGTGGGTCTTACAGATAGAGGGATGAGAATTAAAAAATAGATTCATGAGGGAAAAGACTAGTTAAGATAACTACTAATCTTGTTATTTATCTTTCTCACTAATGGATTATAAGGTTTCCTGTTCATGATTGTCTATGGAGAGAATCCTCTAAGCAAGTGTCTAGTTCTTTCTAACAAGCCCTGTGGTTAAGTTCGGAAATACTTTATATGCAGGATCATCAGGAAGTTATCTTTAAAAGTTTATATTAGTGTAATATTAGGAAGCATATTAGACTTTCAAAGATAAGTAAAATCTTAGAGCTCAAATCGATTTTAAAAAAGAGGCCCATAATGATTAAGTCACAAACTGAGAGTCTAGGCATTGACTTTCAACTCTTTATTGTATAATAGTATTCTTTTCAGTCAGGAAAATGGCAAATTATTCCATAAGCATTATATGTTCACATGTGAAGTCAATAACTGCAAAGGAGGACTTTTTAATGGAGTCACTTACATAGTTTTCTTCCTTTCCCTTTTAACTCAATTCATAGGTATGTAATTGTGTGTGTGTTCTACACGCTCACCTGTGTATACTAGTGAAGGATGTTCATTTCCATCCCACTTTTCCTTTGCCTTATATGTTTAACAAATATTTTAAGACAGTAATGCATGATGACATCCCATATGCTAATGACTGTAGTTTCAGACATCCATCATTTCCCTAGTCTTTATTGAGGACCTACTGTGTGCTGTGCACCAGGCAAATCCATGGCAATACAATGACGGAAAAGGGGGGCACGCTCTTTTCTGTAATCGTTGAGAAATGCATGGACTATGAGCTGGTTTTACTGCTCATCATGAATGGTTAATGCACTCACCAAAGTTTATTTCTGTGCCAATAACAGAAATTAGCCTCCCCTTATGACAGCAGCTTTCTTACTGCACCTAACAGTTCTTCACACTTGGAGATTCCTAAAATGGTTTTCATCCACTCCATTGAAGTATCATTTACTTACCATAAAAATGCCCTGCTTTTAAGTGTCTGGTGAGTTTTGACAGATGGGCACCCCCATGGCACCCTCGCCGCCGTCACTGACAGTTTATCTTAAGAGAAGTCCTATCTGGGTGCTTCATTGAAGGGGCGCAGGAATGACCCTGGCTCAGGTCAGCGCAGACATCAGCACCCCCTCCTGACGCGCTAAGTAGAGTCATTATGCAAAGTGGGGGCTCTCAGGGTGAGGATGTCCTCCCCTCACTCCTACTTGTGGGTGGAGAGCAAGGCCTAAGAGGCCCATCGCTGCCCGCCGGGAGCACTGTGTCCGGAGGCTCATGCACCAGCTGAGAGGCTGAAGTGGCCCCTTCAGCACCCGGGTACGCTCCGGGGGCTGGGCCCGGGGCAAGGGGAGCCCCAGCCGGAGCCGGGCGCTCCCTCCTCGAGGCCTCCCTCCTCGGCTCGCCCTGCAGACAGGCCCCTTGTCCCGGCTGGAGTGCCCTCTTCACCAACACATTCCGGCTGCGTGGGCCGGGGGACCCTAAAGCGGCCGATGACAGATAAGGACAATCTTTGCAGGGAGCTGCGCCAGCCAGAGCCGGAGCCTGTCAGCTCGCACGGCTGGCAGCCACGCCGGGGCCTGAGAACCACGCTCTGGCGAGTGGACCAGGTCTCCGTGATAACCTTGGTGGGAAAGGGCATCCAAGGACAGCGGGGTCGCTTTTAACTGTGTGGCTCGGTGCTGACTGTCAGCCTGCTCACTCCTGGGCTCTGGGATGCTGCAGACTGCGGGGTGCGGGCACCACTGAGGCCCAGGCGCGGGTACCAGCCGCGGGTTACGTGCCCGCGGGAAGCACAGGGCCCAGGCAGGAGCTGGGGGACACGGTGCTCCCGCTTGGACAGAATTAAGCTGCAAGTTCTTATCCAGCTGAAAATATGGCCCAGCTCAGTGGCCTTAAGTTAGATAGTCATCAGTGCTCCGCTGGGCTCTGCCATTGTCCTTGGACTTTGCCGGTTTGTAGCTGAAGGCTATTACCCCAGGAGAGATGACCCCTTCCTAGCAGTTCTGAAAAGAACGGGGGTTTTAGTTTTAGCAACTGTTTGTGTCACAAGTACCCACCTTAGGACCAAGTTGAAATAGTTCCTATAAGCGATGTGTATGATCAGGTAAAAAAAAAAAGAAAAAGTGAACTATTAATGCCTTAGATACCTAGATTATTAGCCAAAGATGTGTGTGTGTGTGTGTGTGTGTGTGTGTGTGTGTGTGTGTAGATGTTTATCCAACCAGCTGTCACCTTGCTTTTTTTTTCTATTTTTGTTTGTATATTCAAAATGATTTTATCCTTTGATGTTATTTCTTTAATTTCTGAAAATTGAAGTTTAAAAATTTAAGCATATAATATATCAAAATGTTCTTAATGCCTAAGGTTTAGAAGTTGGTATCCTCAAATCTTCTATAATGATTGGTAGGCATTTGTCTGACCTATCCTATTCACCTCTTATAATTACAAAATGTAAAGGTCTGGGATTTTTGTAACAACAAACCTCAGTTTTAAGTTTAATATATGAGGACTAAGAAGATTCCGTAAGAATCTATGTTTCAAAAACTAAAAGTTTCCTTTAATAATTTTATTGGAAAACTGCTATGTGAACAACTAGAGAGATAAAACATGTCGGTATTTCACCCTCTCTCTTTTATTAGTAAATTAAAATGTTTTAAAACTCGGCAATATTCGGAAAGGGCAGCAGCATCATTCGTGGTCTCTGCATCAGCCACTTCTGTGCGATAGACATTAAAACGATGTTCGTGTTTTTGAAAAAGGGGCTTTGACTCTATTCTCAACTTGAACTTAGGAAGCTCTGAGTTTAACCTGCCACCTCTTTGTGATGTGAAGTTAACTTTACCAGCAAATCTGTGGTCAGATTTATGAGCATCAACACTTCACTACAGAAAGGACGGCGGGGATTTTTAAATTAACCCTTTACCATAACCCAGAGTCCTGGCTGTTCTTCCAAGCCACCGACTCTCACCAACATTCACTCGAGAGGTTCGGTGAAGTCTATCGCACGAAAAGCCCCATTCTCCAGATGACACACCCGAAAGATTGCCACGGACCAAGAAAAGCACGAGGAAAGGAAAAAGGCGGGAAGTCTCCTCTCCTGGGCTCCTGGCCACTCTCCTTCCTTTGTCCGTGGGCTGTCCTCCTGAGGGAGAGTCGGGAGTGAAGCAGTGTCTGTGACTCCCTGAAAGCCACGTCCCTACCCTGATTCTCATCAGCAAGACGGTGCCTTCTTATTCTCATTATTCGAAAGTAAAAATATGGGCCACAGTCCGCTCACAAAATAGTCTTGAGTCGGGAGGACCTCTGTCTTGGTCCTGCCACCCCAAGTGACAAGCCATTGCTCCCGACCAGAGGCAACTCTGGGGACTGATGTCCCATCAGAGGAGAGCGTCAGCAAAGAGGGTCTTACTGCATTTTCTCAGGCAGAGCGGTACCCCAAATGCGTTCCTCCTGTGTTTATTCGAATCCTGGACTTCTTGACACTAAGGCTGAGCCATTAGAAGGGTCGGTTTGGCATCATTTTTTATTATCAACTTGGAAAGGGAAGCACTTTCATTTTTAACTGCAAATCTGTTGTTATCATAACTCTTAAATAATGCTAGCATGTTTCTCTGTTCCCAATAACCACCCTAACCAGCTTGTATGTGATAGTTCCATTACCTCATGTCATTTTATTACCTTGTGTGGACATAGTGAACAAATGTGAAAACTAATTTCTCCAAGGGTCAGTTTTCTGTATTCTTTTCATAAACTCCACCTACAATAACCAAAAGGACTGTGGGAATGCTTACGTATGAGAACTAGCTTTCAGAGCTGAATTACTTTTTCTAAAGAACAATTCTTAAACGGCATGGACTGCTTGTTTTATGCCTCAGAAACCCAAGCATACAGCTTGGGTCAGCTGCTTCAAAATAAGCAAATCCTGAGTCGTCCAGAGCGGTGATGACCCCCCACAGGCCCTTGACTGTGCAAGACTTGGGTTTCATTTCTAAAAATTCACTACAGTCGCTAATATAGCTCATTCATTTGGACTCTTTACTTTTAGATTCGGGGAATTGAAATATAATTTTTTAAAGGCCTAAAATATTTTAAAATAATGAAAATATTTAAGAATTGTATCACCATTATGACAGTGGTACATATCATACCAAAGCATTTTTATTATCACAAAGACATTTTTACCTCATATCCTCAGAAACCTAACAATGAGGAAACACATCATGCTCTTAGCAATTTCAGCTGAACTTTAAATAAAGTAAAATTTCTTAAATTTAGCAAGTAATGAGTGAGTAAAACCAACTACTTATTATCCTATATAATAAAAGGCCAATATGCAAATCGACTAGACTGGCGGAATGACTGGTCGCTATGATGCGCTCCCACAGGGGGAGTGCCGCTCAGCCAGAAGCCGGGCTCACGGCTAGCGAGCGCAGCAGCGGTGGCTGGAGCCTCTCCTGCCTCCACGGCAGTCAGACATCCCCCAAGGCGTCCCAGACAGCGAGAGGGCACAGGCCGGACTGAGAGGACCCCCCTGCCTCCTCCAGTACACGAATGTCATGCACCGGGCCTCTATCCCTAATAATGATATAAAATAGATTATAATTTTGTTCATTTGTACAAACAGTAAATACATTAAAAACTTTAATTCTAAAAAGCGTAGAGACTAAAAATGTATTCTGTGAGGAAATTAGCACAGACACAGGATAGAAAAGTTATTTAGTTCATCTCCAGGAAAACAATACGGTTATTCCATATATTCTTTTTTTTTAAAAAAAATATTTTATTGATTTTTTTTACAGAGAGGAAGGGAGAGAGAGCTAGAAACATCGATGAGAGAGAAACATCAGTCAGCTGCCTCCTGCACACCTCCCACTGGGGATGTGCCCGCAACCAAAGTACATGCCCTTGACCGGAATCGAACCCGGGACCCCCCAGTCTGCAGGCCGACGCTCTATCCACTGAGCCAAACCGGTTTTCGCTCCATATACTCTTGTTCTAGCTAAATATCTGACTGTTTTAAAGTTTGCGTACTACCCTGGCCAGTGTGGCTCTGTTGGTTGGGTGGTGTCCTGTGCACCAAAGGTCGCTGGCTTGATTCCTGGTCAGGGCACATGACTCGGTTGTGGGTCCCAGGTAGGGGGCGTGAGGAAGGCAGCTGATCCACATTGCACTCTCGCATATCAACTTTTCTCTCTTCTCCCTTTGTCTCTCTCTAAAAATCAATAAACTATTTAAAAAATAAATAAAAGTCTGCAGCATAGTACCACTAACATTGGAATATGTCAACTCTAAATCATTCTCTCTTAGGGAATGGAAAACTAAATACTGCTGCTATCCTAGGTGTTTTAGGCATTTTGAGGAGCATAAATGCATTCAGACTACCATGATGATTACATAGTTTTTAAAAAATCAAACCACCTTATCAGACATTGGTTAAATAATTGCTGCGCATGTGTATAAATCAACATCCTAAACATACCTGTCCTGGAAGTAGTCAATACTTACAATGGCCAGCACAGAACCTCATTAATATATGTAAAAGCCACCTAGATAAACTTAACTGTCCCTGCTTGCAGGTGAGGAAACTAGGGCTTGGACAAGATAAAAGCTGTCCAAGATTGCTTCACTACCAAGTATCACCACCAGAATTTCAACTCTGTTCTTCCTGACATCAAGGCTATATCACACGACCCCACCTTGCTTCTACGACCTTCACAACAACTAAGTATATGTTTAGTTTTATATAAATATCTAAGTACTGCCAACACTTAGCATCAATGATACTATATGTCATCTTCTGGTTAATACAAAGAGCTAATTGGCTATTTCACAATGAGATCACATATACATGAATGCTTCACCTATTTCAGAATTCTTTCATAAGTAGTATCTCATATGTCCTTCCAAATTTTGCAATATAGGGAAGGGCTGTTAGGAACATGACTGGGCACATGAAGAAGACTGAGATGCAAAGGACTGCAGTGGCCTGAGTCAAGTCACGCACAGACTACCCCAGTGGGCAGGTCAGCCAGAGGTTCCTGTTGACTTCCAATTAACATTGTTTCAGCACATGTTAAAGACCAACTAGTGGTTGTAAATAATGTTAAATATTATGGGATCCTAAGAGTAATTACAAAAGCCATGTTCATTAATACCATTAAAATTTCAAAAACTTAAGAAATACTTACCCTATGGCATCTTCCAAAATATTTTATTTCTATGGTAATAATCCAGGATACTGGTAGAATTCAAGCAAATACTGTTCCAAATTCTGGTTTAGAGAAATTATTATTTTACTTTTACTAGTTTTTAACTAGGACATAGACAAACTATCTGGAGAATAAATCAATGAATAGACATTTTAAATAATATCATTCTGTATAACTATCATTCTATAAAAATAAATGAAGAAAAAAGACACATGTCCACTGTCTAAATTTAAATCCTTGTTCAACACTTGCATAAGGATTTCTTTCCATTAAAGCTGAAAGAAAGTCTAAATGAAGAAAAAAAAAATTATTTCAGCCAAACGAGCTTCCATTTTTCCTCCAAGAACAGCAAGCTGAGACACCTTGGCCTGCCTAACTCCTCACCATTCCTGTAACTGGTAGCTGCCCGGGGGCTTGAAAGATGTAGGCAACGTGTTTTCTTTTTAAATCTTTCTCTCTTTGAAACCGTTAGTACCTAATTAGCAGATATCCCGGAGCCTCCCGGGGCAGGTCAGTGTTACGCCTGTGGGAATATATGCTATAGGTCGGCTGTAAAATAAAACCTCAACCTAAAAAGTATCGCCTTGCATTACATGGTGGAGAGGTATCGCATTCTCCCGCTCTTCAAGGTCTTCCTCCCGTGTATTTCCAGTGCCCTCTGAGAGAAGAGAACAGAGTGGTGAAGGGAGTTCATTTCTCCACCTTGGCTTGAAAACTCCCGACTGAGAAAAGTTCTCTGGATAGCTGATGTGTTTAAATCATCTTTTGTGCCCTGGCCAGCGTGGCTCAGTTGGTTGAGCAGAGTTCCCTGCACCAAGAGGTCACTGGTTTGATTCCTGGTCAGGACACATGCCCAGGTGGCAGGTGTGGTCCCTGGTCAAGGTATGTGTGGGAGGCAGCCGATCCATGTTTCTCTCTCACATTGATGTTTCTCTCTCTCTCTCTCTCTCCCTCTCCATTTCTCTTTCTCTCTCTCTAAAATCAATGAAAACATATTAAAAAATAAATAATGTTTTCTACTTATTCAAAAATATTTATACAAATTTTTATATGAAAAACCACAAGATTTGGAAGAACATATGAGATACTACTTGTAAAAGAATTCTGAAAAAGATGAAACATTCGTATAATGGGGAAATACTCAGTTTAGCTCCTGGTATTAACCAGAAGATGACATGTAATATTATTGATGCTGAGAGTCACCAATACTTAGATATTTATTTGAAACTAAGAATATCCTTAGGGGTTTTCATCTACTTAGTAAAAATATAGTGGTGTTTTACTTCCTGTCTTTTTTCATTTCATTCATGATGAAATTAGGAATTACAAAGGAAACTGCCTCTCTGTGAAACCCTCTGGCTGCTCTGAGACCCCCTGCTATTTTTTCCTGGTTTCTCTGCTATGATCTATCTATCTATATAAAAGCCTAAGTGACCATCGCAACCAAATGGATGACCAAACAGGCTGCATGAGGCGACCAGGCCGGTAGGGGGGTTAGTGAGGGATGACCAAACGACTGAGCAGCAGGCTGCGTGGGGCGACCAGGCCAGAGGGGGGGCGGTTGGGGGCAACCAAGCTGGCGGGGGGGGGGGGGGGAGAGGACAGTTGGGGGCAATCAGGTTGGCATGCAGAGGCAGTTAGGGGTGACCAGGCCAGCGGTGGGGGAGGGGCAGTGAGGGGCGATCAGGCCAGCAGGCAGAGGCAGTTAGGGGTGATCAGCCTGGCGGGGGGGGGGGGTGGGTAGTTAGGGGTGATCAGGCAGGCAGGAAGGTAAGCAGTTAGGAGCCAGCGATCCAGGATTGTGAGAGGGATGTCCGGCAATCAGACATCCCCCGAGGGGTCCCGGATTGGAGAGGGTGCAGGCTGGGTTGAGGGGACCCTCCCTCCCTCTCCCCCACCCCATGCACGAATTTTGTGCACCGCGCCTCTAGTCTTACGATAAACTTCCAGTGACTCAAATGTGGTCACCCAACACCTCTCCTGCTCTGAGAATGCAGCATCCCTGGTAATAATATCAGTAGCATCACTGCGCTATAGAGCATTATGCTGCCAAAGGACCTCCGAATTCATGCCTCTCACTTGCACTTTTACATTGTTTTGCGCTTTTAATATGATGATTTATGTATATTACATGAACAGTTTCTTTACCTTCATTCAAATAGAGGGTCGTTATGGACACAGGCCATGCCATCCATGCCATAGGCATTTCCCCAAAACACTTAGAAGTACTGCGTTTGGCCAGAAAATGAGCAAAATAAATGGTTTTCATGTGCTTATTTTATGATTACTGATCAACCTCTTGTCGTGTCCTCCTCACATTGGACCCATTCGCTAATACCTCCGGCCCAGTTTCGCTATTTATAAAATGAAGGTAGTACTCCTGGGCTCATGGGGTGGCTGTGAATATAAAATGTGGGACTGTTCCTTATAAAACAGGAAATGCTGCTCACATTAGGTACTCTGGTGATTAAGCCATCTTCGGGAGTGAAGAAGGCATTTGGAAAGAGATGGCTGTTGTTCATTTTCTAATTATTGTCCATTTTCTAATTATTATTATAGAAAATTCACCTACTTTAGGATTTGAAAAAAAAAACACCCAGAATTGAGGTGAGAAATGGATGGAAGCACTTTGGATACATTTATTATGCTCACAGGAGTGCCTGAAAGTGCCACGTCTATTTCCTGCCTATTTCCTGTCGACTAAACAATACCCCTCTGCCGCCTGTGTCCAGCACAGAGGGCGAGTCCCATCCAGGCTGAACACCATGGATCAGGATTCTGACCTGTTGACCTGGCTGGTGTGCTCAGTGGTTAGTGTCAGCCCACGCACAGAAGGGTCAAGGGTTCAATTCCCAGTCACTGGCACATATCTAGGTTTAAAAAGAAAAGATTCCGATCTGTCAATAGTGGGGTAGAAGTAGCATTTTGCAGCTCATTAGTTTTGAAAGACTACATTTTTTATCAAATCTGCTAGGTTTTATATTTATTGACAGTAAAAACAATCTTTTATTCGCTATTTTAATACATTAAGGGCTTCCTAATAATTATTAAAGCATCAAGTTCAAAATAATTATCAATCTTCATTTTATGCTTCATTGTCAGGTCCAAATAAAGAGAATTAGGACTCGAGTTCCAAATAAGTTGCATTGCGCGTCTATAAAATGTACACACACACACCCCAAATGTTAATGAACAGTTTAGGGTTCCAAAGCAAGTGACCTGCACATTTCAAAGTATCAATTTACATAACAAAACCTAAAAAGGATCATTTATAACATGTTCGGTTATTTATGTTACAGAACTGCTTGCTTGTCCGCATTTTTTTTTCTTCTGAGCCAGTTCACTCTTTTCTTTTTCTTTCTTTCTTTTTTTTATTTATTGCCTAAAGTTTTACATATGTCTTCTTTTTCCCCAATTGACTACCACCCCCTGCTCGTCCACATTTTTAAGAGCATGTTATGAAAATAAAGCGAAACCTGGTTTAATATATTTCAAAGTCGACTGCATGCCGAGACATCGGGCTAATGAAACGGAAGCCTCTGTGCTTGCGTCCTCGGGCCGGGAACATGGGGCTCCCTGGGGCGAGGACGCCTCTGCTTTGCAGTGACGGCTTTAGTCCCCGTGCCCTGAATAACGCCAGGTCCCTGAATAACGCCAGGTCCCCGAATAACGCCAGGTCCCTGAATAACGCCAGGTCCCTGAATAACGCCAGGTCCCTGACTAATGCCAGGTCCCCGAATAATGCCAGGCATGCGCGAGGCCTCCGCAGGAGCCTGAGGTCAGTGCATAAGTGACCCCGTTAGGCATCTGCGAGACACCAACGTGGGTGCTGGAGGGTGTTCAAGGGTAGAAAGAGGTCGTTCCCACGTGTCTCCCCGTGAGCCACACTCGAACCCCTGCTGCCCCCTGCAGAGGAAGCACCGCTTCGCTGGGGACCCCCCCGGGAGGCAGGGGCCCAGGGCTGGCGGGAGGGGGCTTGTCCCGGGGCTGCTCTGCTCGGTTTTGCGCTGGCCCCGGCCTTCGGCTCCGCTGATGCGAGCTGGTCGCTGCCCCTGCCCGCTCCCCTGCACCTGCACCCCGACCTCAGCCAGGCTCTGGCCGCACCCGCTGTGCGCCTGGCTCCTTGTTTCAGGGCCGTTGCCACAGCCACGCCTCTGGGCCCCGCGGGTGCCAGTCGCGCTGTGTGCACCGCGGTCTCCTTCCCGGGACACAGGGGGGCTCTCACTGACAGGCGCTGTGCTCTTGGGGACCTGCAGTCTCTCCCTCCTGCTGAGTCTCTTTGGAGACCCCACAATCCTCCCATCGGGTTGCATCTGCCTGAACCCCACTCGTGGCCGGGGTGCCCGTGCTCTTGCACGCATGGCTCGCGGCCTGCAGAGGGGCGTCCAGCGGGCAGCTGCCCGGGGCTCTGCTCCGGGACCAGTGAGGGCTCCCCGACAGGCGGCGCCTCGGAGGCCGCTCTGCCCGGGCCGGCCACCCAGACCCGGGGCGCAGGCACTGCTCCTGCCGGCCAGCCTGGCCGCTGACCTCTGACCTGGGCGATGCCATTCCCAGCGTGTGATGGATTCATCATCCACGCACACTCAGCGCAGGCAGGAGCAGAGAGGAGGACGCTGCACTGGAGAACTTGTGGAGAGAGAGGCCTCCTGGCTGAGTCCTCGGGTGAACACACCTGCCAGAGGGCAGATGGGAACGGGCTGGGCCCGCGGGGGGAGCGGGCAGGGCCTGAGGGGGGGGGAGCGGGCAGGGCCTGCGGGGGGGGGGGGGGGGAGCGGGCAGGGCCCGCGGGGGGAACAGGCAGGGCCTGCGGGGGGGGGGGGGGGGGGAGCGGCAGGGGGGAACAGGCAGGGCAGGAAGAAGGAAGCTGGGGCTGGAGGTGCCAGTGCCCAAAGAGGAAACGTTACGGGATAGAGGAGAACAGGGACGAGACACATCCACACACAGCAGGTAGCCCACAGATAAAAACGTGTTTCAAAGCAGTAAGCATAATCCTCTTGGGGAATTTTAAACATCTGTGATAGGCGGTTAAGTTAAAATGGCTTCAAGCTGCTGTGTGCACTCTGACCTCAGTTGTGGGGAACCAGGGAACTATCTGGATGGGAGAAGTCGAAAGCAGCTGTGAGGCATCGCTGTCTTACCTGGCCGGGTGGTGCGCTGGCTGGAACGTTGCCCCGTGCGCGCACCAAAAGGTCGCAGGTTCGGTTTGCCACCAGGGCACACACCCAGGTCCTGGCTTCCATCCCCGATCTGGGCCCTTACAGGAGACAACCATCGACGTTTCTCTCTCACATCAATATTTCTCTCTCTTTCTCTCTCTCTCTCTCTCTCTCAAAAAATAAAATAAAATCAATAAAAACATATCCTTGGGTGAGAATTATTAAAAAAAAAAAAAAGAATCAAAGAATGGCTATCTCTGAGTGCTAGAAATAAAATGACATTTTATTCTTTTCTTCCTATTTTCTTTCTTTTTGTTTATGTGGGCCTGGTGATGTTATCAGCAAACATGTCTGAATTGTGGACTTTGCATACTGCTCACGGAAATACCCTCCAGGAGGTGGGATACTCCTGGGTATTAATTTTCTGAAACTGGAAATCACCTCTAATTTGCACAAGAATATATTAGTAATACAGAAAACGATATTTTAACATGTATGTTGTTTTATGATGAGTATTTATTGGCATGTGAATCATAATTTGGCTTGCTTTTCTTTTCTAGAAAGCATACAATAAAACTGATAAATGTGGGGAACGTAGTAATTTATACAATTATAATGAATTTCTGCACGTTGGAATCCTGATGGGTTTACAGTATAGAAATCCGGACCAAGATGAGGCCAACCTTAGTGTAAACACATGAGCCGTCATTGCGAGGTTCTGAGGAAGGTTCTCTCACACAAAATCTCTCTCCCTGTCCTCTGTGCCCTTTGCTGACAACGATCCTCACAACGCGCCCCGCTTTTGAAGACAAGCGTTAGAATGTAAGAGCCGGGAGGCGAGCAGCCCTTTGAAAGGGTATCCGTTCCCTCCGCGCGTCCTTGGCTTCGGGGTGTCTGCGGGGCAGAGGAAGGGGGCGTGGGAGCTTGGTTGTGATCCGGCCGTGGGAGGGGAAGGTTGGAAGCAAACCCTGAGTCTTTGCCGGGGTCCCCCCTCCAGGCCCTGAGCTCCTGGGGTGGGAGCTGCGTCCTGCTTATGGCCCCTTCCATCTGCAGCCCCGACAGGGTCCACAGCATTGTGGGAGGGAGGGAGGGAGGGAGGGAGGACGGAGGGGGAGGAGGGAGGGAGGGAGGGAACAAAGACAAACAGCTCAGGAAAATGGCCCAGGCTCTAGGAACACACGAAAGCTGCCGAGCCCCGGGCAGAGGCTGTCAGAAGGCGAAGGATCTTGCCCCGTCTCCCCCCTCCTGACATGGTTGGCTGCTCCTTCCAGTCGCCCCGGGACCAGGTAGAGGGGGCAGAAAAGAGACAGAAGAGCCCTGAGAGATCTGGTTACACGAACACACACACACACACACAAACACACACGAACACACGAACACACATGCACACGCATGCACACACAAACACACACATGCGAACACACACAGGGAAGGATGAAGAGGAGAGGAACGGAGAGAGATTGTAAAAATCCATAGTTGACGGCTGTAAGGGTAACGTGGTGCTTTTCGTGGACACTCGCTCGCCGGGACCCTGTGAAACTCCCCCTGCGAGGGCTCTTCCTTCTCCAGGGAAAGCACACGAGCGTCCATAGCGGGGCGCCGCTCACATGTGCCTCTGGTGTCGCCTCCAACGTGCCTGCTGCGGGGGGACCAGCGGCTCGGAGATGAGTGAGCCTCTCAGATGGAGTCACTTAAGGCTCTTATCCAGTTTCAGCATCTGACTTTTTCCAGCACGCGGTCATGCCCCCGGAAAGGACTTTCGGCCAAAGGAACTGACAGGTGGAGGGTAGCTTATCCACCTTACAAAAGGGTTACCTTTGACTAAAAGGTGATATAATGCAGTTTAAATTCTCTCGCCAAAACACAAACTAAAGATAATAAAAGCACTTGCGCAAAGCAAGTTGCATCTGTATAATTAATAAACAAATACATTTCATTGCTGCCGATATCATTTTTCCTCCTGGAAATCTAAAAATCAGTGTTTTATATTTATAAGAAGAATATAGAGATTTGGATAGCTGATGGATAGGTAAAAGATAAATGACAGATAGATTGATTGATTTAGAAGTGGAACACAGCAAATATTGAATTATTATTCACATACTAGTACACACAAAAAAGAATAATCAGCCGTGTTTTGTAACCAGGATAATTATAACACATAATGGATCAATATTCTTATCCAAAGAATAGAGGAAGAAAGAAAGAACTCTGACAATGTAGTGGTGCTTTTGCAGAATTAAAGGGTACGATCTTATGCGCTGAAAAACAAGGACACGGAGTGCCCAGGTTCAAACACCAACATTGACGCTCCCTTCAATCGTTTAAAACACGACAGTCCAGCGAACAACGTAACTTACACCGAAGGGAGAGTGCTGCTCGGAAAGAGAACTAACCACATTGGTTCTATACGTGTTCTCCGGCTGCTTTTCTTTCTTCCTGTTTCGGTTTGACGTTTCAGATTCAAGGCCTTCTTCAAACTACAAAACCGGGCGGGTGTCACGTTCGCCTGTGTGTGGTTTCAGAGATGACCTTTCCTCTCTCTCTCTCTCTCTCTCTCTCTCTCTCTCTCTCTCCTCTCTCCTTCCCTTTCTTTCCTTTTTCTTTTCTTTTTTTGCACAAAATGTCTGCCCAGCCTGAAACTGCTGGGGATCAGGTTTCTGTGGGCGCGGGGGGCGCTCCCAGCAGCCTGGCCCTGGCCCGGCCGGGAGTGCTGGGCGGCGGCGGTGCTGGAATTACAGCCGGGCCGGGCCGAGGGGGCCGGGGGCGGGCTGTGTCGCTGCCTCCACAATCGGGCCCATCGCCCGGCGTCCCCTCCCGGCGTCCCCTCCCCTGGGCAGGTACAGAGCTGCTTTTGTTCCAGCAGCGCTGCCGAAGCCTTGCAGGGAGCAGGAGACTCAGGCCTCCTCCCCGCCTCCCGTGCTGATGGAAGAAAATGCTTTGAAAGGGAACAGAGGGGGTGTGGGGGGACAGGTAAACGCACAATAGGGAAGAGCGTGCGGGAAGGGAAGGAACGAGGCCAGGCTGCAAGGTCAGGAAACCACAGGAAACACTGCTCAGGAGGCTCTGCTTCTTGTCCACCCCGTGGGCCGCCGTGGCCTTCGGTGTCATCTCATCATCAAACTCGGGAAACGTGCTTGTCCAGCTCCCGTCCAGGAGGGCGGAGAGCTGGAGAGACTCCTCTTTAAAATAGCACACAGCCCCCAAGCCCCGTTTCTCTGGCGCAAGCAAATATTCCTCCCCGTGGCCTCGGCCCTGGCCGTTCCCTAAGCTCAGAGGGAAGCGGGAGAGTCTTGGGCTGACGCTGGAGGTGGTCATAGACCCAAGACAAGTAAGTCGTAATAAATCCAAGTTCAAAAAGCTTGTCCTGGCCAGCTGGGAACAAAGAGAGGCACAGTGATCCCAACAACCAGAACAATGTAATTATCGGCACGGAAAGGACCCCCGTTCTCCACGTGTCAGTGAAGATCGCAAGTTAATTCAGACAGAAATAATGGGCATTAAGGCGGACAAGAGATCCCATTATTGTAATTTGAAAATTAAGATGGAAAGTAGCTTGTTCAAACATGTTCGGTTTTTAAATCGGGGGAATTAACCTTAGCTACTCACAGACACACTGTGGAAGATAAAGTTTCTACCCAAAATGACTGGTTGGAATTTTTACCACTTACAACTGAATTCTATTAAAATAAGTGTAAATGTTTTCCGAAGCTCAAGAAGATTTCCCAGTGTGTGCTGCTTGCAGAATATTAAAAACCAAAAGAATGGAACTTCCTGATCGGTAGCAATCCGATGGGAAACTTTACTGCCTATGAGCCTCACCTTGTTTAGCTTCAATGTATATAATTGTGACATTCCATTTTCATTTGATCAAGAAAGTACCTCGAACTGTGTGTTATGGAGGGGTGTAAATATAAATTCTGATTAAATACGTTTTAGTGATACGTTCTTTCTCTATGTTATACTTAACTGTTAAACACACTATTTTGACCCTTTTCAAAATACTTGGAGGAGAGAATGAAGATACAAAAACGACAATGTAAGAGATTTTAAAATCACAAAGGTGCGTTTTGTATTTTGATAGATCACTGTAGCATATGACAAAAATTAATAATATTTACGTCATTTTTGATAGGTTTAAATCAAATGTGTACTAGTCAAGTATTTTAAAGTTATGCTGCGAGTTTTTTAGCCGTCTCAGTTTATTTTTACATCCATTTGTTGTGTAGATCATCATAGAATTATCCAACAGCTGCCGTGTAATCGAAGTTACTAAAGTGAGTTATCCTTGTGATTTTATAACAGTTTTCTTTAAACCAAATACAGTCCGATATCCTATATGCATTCTGTCATTTGATTGCATTTCAAGTAACCTATTAAAACCAGTAAAATGTCACCGACTGAACTGGGTCCTCCGTGAGAATAAAACCTCAGCCGAACCCCCTTATGCATTTGCTTCCACTTCAGCTTCGCCGTTAGAAAACTTTATCACATTTCACCATCATCCACAGTCTCCTGCTGCTTATTAGCATTATATTATCTTTTATAGTTTGACTATAGAAATCAGAAAAAAGTACACATGGCATATTTATAAAAGGCAAATGCACCAAATCTGCACTTAATAGATCTCAAAACGGGGCTTTAAAAATTATTTAGTGGCCCCTTAACAAGTTCTTTCCCTGCCTGAGCTTTCTCGTAGGTTTCCTTTTTTCTGCTCCTGCGGACTCTGACACATCCCTGTGGTGCTGGCTAGTGTTTCCGTGTTCACCAAGACCCTGTGATTCCCAGGAGAGAGGACATCTGACTCTCACTGCTGGTCACACGAAGTGAAAATGATCTCCCTCTAAACTCTTCACATCAGGGGGGAAGTGGGTGGCTATTGGTTCTCGTTTGCTTACCTAATTCCAAATGATGTGTTCGTGTTTACCTTCCTTAAGTCATTTCTGAAATTTCCATTGAATAAACTCTATTGCGCTCTCCCTGTCCCGCAAACTGATCTTATACTTAGTGTTAACCATATGCCAGGCCTTTCGGAGCGAGGCAGAAGTGGGCGAGGAGGAGAGAGCGCTCCTAAAAATAAGAGCTGGAGGAATCTACTCACGGGCGTCGTTAATTCTGCTCACTCGCCAGTTTGAAGCTTCCCCTCCTTCCCTGTTCTTTGTTCCTAAGATGTCCTCTTTACGGCTCAATTATGTGTCATAAAGCTGGATTCCGGGCCGTGGGAGTGCTCTGGGGATTTATACAACCCGGGAAGAGCCAGGGAAATGCGTTCACGTCACTTTTCCTACCTCTCGCTCCATGTACAGCTGTTCAGGTATCTACATGGTGTGTAGCCATGCTGTATTTTATTTAGCAATGGTGAGATCTCTTCACCAATTTTGAAAATAAGAAAACTGACACATAAGAAAATGAACTGCTTTTATCAAGAGTTACAGACAATCGGTGTCATCCGCTGAGCGCTAAGTTAAAACTCGGGTCTGGAGAGCGCTGCTAGTGATTTGACTCCTTGCAGTTTGGGGTGGGGGGAAGCTTCCTTTTCTCTTCAAATTTCCTTAAATTACTTTCTTGAGAGGTAGCTAATTTCCTTGTCTTCCCGTTTACTGATTCCTGTTAGATGTTCATCTGCTAGAACAGGGGCCATATTTTCACTGATTGCAATAGAGTCTCTGCCAGGGTCAAGGGCCCAGGATCCGGCCGGTCCACAGACACGACTCCCACGTGGATGACAGGGAGTCTGTGGTGACTTCCTCAGACTCGGTGACTTGATTAGGGAAGAATGTGGACTTTCACTGAGTGTGCTGAGTGACATAGGTTCCTCATCACGGCTGCAGGCGCTCTGTCTACCTGCAGGGTTTCCCAGGCTGAGTGTCCTGGGCCAGGGCCTGTCCCAGCCCCGCCCCTTCATCTGAGCCTCGGGAGACCCTTGCGGCGGCCCGGGAGCCTCGCACGTCCAGCCACGGGCTCCTTCGTGATACGCCTCCCTCAAACTCAAGAAGCTCAAGAAGAGGGAAGTCACGTTGGAGGGATGGGACTCAAGGCCCAGTCGGCCTTTGTGGCTCGATGAATGTTATTTCAGGTGCAATGTGATGAACTGATTGAGCAGACTGGCCTAGGGATCCAGCCCCTTCCTCCCCTTGGAGAGCTATATATAGTGTGAGTTCCTACCAAACAATTCACAATTTTTTTTTTGCACCAAACCCCATTCATAAACTGGAAATATGTATTCCAAGGAAATATAAAAATAACAAAAATTCCAAATTTAAAAAAATGTGATCTTAATGCTCAGGCACACGGACGGAGTAAGTTAGACCTTAAGCAGCCCAACGAGGCCAACGAGCCAGTAGCTATGCCATTGTAAGGGACGTCATCAGACAGAAACACGTGGTCATTCCGATAGCAGGAGACGAAAGAACTAAAAACCCGACAGTCTGGGTGCTTAGGTGGAGAGGGCCACGGTCTCCCGCTCTCCATTAACACGAGGGCAGTGAACCAGGAAATGTCCTAGTGTGGAAACTCACAGACACGCCAGACTCAGCACCGTCAGTGACACCGCAGCTCTGTAATGCACAGAGTACATTTCAGAAGATGCCTACTCCTAGAGCCAGTGTTTGATTTGCTGTGAGATTTTTCTTGCTACAGTAGGGTTTCTTGTTCCATATCTTTAATACAAGTTTCTTTTCTTTTCTTTCTTTCTTTTTTTTTTTTTTTGGTCCATTTTCAGATGTAGACTTCTATTTTCCAAGGAGACTACCTTCCAAAATGGTTGATCTTATTTAATGATAAATTTAAGTCCTGAGGAGCTAAAACTATAAGCTGTGCATGTCCTCTCTTTTCTGCAAATTGGGTGTTTTACCAGATCTTCCTTACCTTGATTCTGTGCAGGTTCACTATAGCAACATCATCAAACAAAATACGTGGTGTGATTTAAAAGCACTGAATGTGCCCTGACCAGTTTGGCTCAGTGGATAGAGTGTCGGCCTGCGGACTGAAGGGTCCCGGGTTCAATTCCAGTCAAGGGCACATCCCCAGTAGGGGGTGTGCAGGAGGCAGCTGGTCAATGTTTCTCTCTCATTGATGTTTCTGGCTCTCTATCCCTCTCCGTTCCTCTCTGTAAAAAATCAATAAAATATATTTTAAAAAATAAAAATAAAAACACTGAACGTGAAATTATTTCTCCATTATTACAGCCCAGCATGTCTACAAGGGACTGTTTTTTTGTTGGATTTGTGTGTGTGTGTGTGTGTGTGTGTGTGTGTGTGTTATTTTTTAATATATTTTTATTTATTTCAGAGAGAGGAAAGGGGAGGGAGAGAGAGAGAAACATCAATGATGACAGAGAACCACTGATCTCTGCCTCCTGCATGCCCTACACTGGAGATGGAGCCCGCAACCCGGGCATGTGCCCTGACCGGGAATTGAACCATGACCTCCTGGTTCATAAGTCGATGCTCAACCACTGAGCCACGCCGACTGGGCTGCACGGCGCTGTTAAGGACATGGGGGTGCCTCAATGTGCTGGTTTGATTGGCAAAACACGGTGAGGGAGCAGAGGTGGACGGTCAGTCGGCTCTGGCCAGGTCCACACAGAAGACAGTGGGAGGGGTGGGTGCATGGAAGACCAACAACCTCAAAGTTGCAGCTGCTTCAGGGCATGACAACCGGGGCATAAGCAACTCCAAATCCTATTTCAACCGGAGAACAATCAAGGGAGGAAGAAGTGCTTTAGAATTGAATGGAGCCCCGGGAGGGCCGGGGGTCACGGGTTTGGGTTGTTCTGTGCCTGTGAGTGCCTGGCGCAGCCTGATTGGAGGTGGAGACGTGATCGTAGATACAGGATAGACTTAGCAGAGGGAGTACGCCCCTTTTCACTTCTCATGTGGAACCCAGTTTGGGGTTGGTGCACTTCCATCCTTGTTTTCTTCTCATTGTTCCCACACTGTTTCACAACACGCTTCACCTTACTGACCTGAACTTGCTGGTCTACGTCGGAATGACACTTGCTCTCTGGTGGCTCCAGCCTCGCGGGTTTTGCTCAGGAGCGGGTCTGGGCTTCTGCCCACACTCCCGGTGGACTCAGTGGACTCGGTGAACTCGGTGAACTCGGGAGGGCTCCATCCTGTGACGAAGCTGTTGGATGCTCGGGCTCGGACCCCTCCACAGGCAGCCCAGGCTCTCGCTTCCTCACACAGCCAGCGGCGGGGAGCTGACTGGGGGAGCTTCCCCAGGACCCACAGGGTCTGGTTGCCTACTTTCCAATCTCCTAACTTTGGGCTAGAGCATCGGACAGTGGACTGAAGGGTCTCGGGTTTGATTCTGGTCAAGGGCACGTACCTCCATTTCAGGCTCCATGCTCTGCCCCTGTCCAGGGATGTTGGGGAGGCAACCAATAGATGTGTCTCTTTCACATCGATGTTTCTCTCTCTGTCTCTCCCCCTTCCTTCCACTCTCTCTAAAAATCAATGGAAAACAAACCCTCGAATGAGGAGTAACAAAAATAAAATCTATACTAATAAAAGGGTAATATGCTAATTAGACTGGGTCAACCAGACATCTTCCGGTCATTCTTCTGGTCAAAACCATGGTGGCGGGGGCCAAGGCTGAAGCAGTTAGGGGTGATCAGGCCAGCAGGGGAGCAGTTAGGAGCGATCAGGCGGCAGGGGAGAGCAGTTAGGGGCAATCAGGCAGGCAGGCAGAGTGGTTAGGGGCGATCAGGCAGGTAGGCAGGTGAGCAGTTAGGAGCCAGCAGTCCCGGATTGCAAGAGGGATGTCTGACTGCAGCAGTCGGACATCCTCCAAGGGGTCCCGGATTGGAGAGCATGCATGCCAGGCTGAGGGACCCCCCTTCCCCCATGCACAAATTTTGTGCACCGGGCCTCTAGTAAAAAATAAAATCTCCTAACTTTGTATAATTTAGACTCTTCCCGAAGGAAATATATATCCCATTTATTAAAATTTAACCCTCAAATTGATTTTAAAAATGTTTCTTTTTCAGTCTAAAAGAAAATGTGTCTACATTTTCAAGGTCACTGAAACATTACCAAAAGTATACTCTGCAGAATAACTCGTTGACTCGCTGGGAATCAAAGCCATATTTCTTCGCCGCCTCCCACACTCATCCCTCACAGCATTTACCGCGCACTGGCTCGAAGTCGTTGACGCATCTGAAATTGAGTTTAAGTGCTTGAAGAGGCTTTACAAAAAATAATAGAAATACCTTTCAATTGTTGTGATTTGGGAGAATATATCTTTCTTCCCCCGAGGGCTTAATGAATGCCACAGCTCTCCTCCTGTTTTTAAAACTGCACCAACAGCTTTCCGGATGTTTCCTAACCAGGTTTAATTTCTGAGTGGTCTTAGTGGGTAAAGTTACTGTATTTGGGAATTTTTTTAAATTGTTTAGAAGTTGTTTTCCTCTCCTCTATTTCATTCCATCATTACAATGCAAGGCTTGAAGAGTGGGTGGAGTTCCAATAGCCTTTGCTATGCACCCACCAAGTTGTTCACTAAAGAGAAATACCAAAAAGGAAATAATAAAAGTCTGGTTTTTATCACATGAAAACTTGGTGACTGCCTCACCTGGTTTGCTCAGTGGATAGAGCATCGGCCTGTGGACTGAAGGGTCCCGGGTTCGATTCCGGTCAAGGGCATATGCCTGGTTGCCGGCTCGATTCCCAGTAGGGGGTGTGTAGGAGGCAGCCAATCAATGATTCTCTCTCATCATTGATGTTTCTATCTCTCTCTCCCTCTCTGAATCAATCAAAATATTAAAAAAAAAGAAATGCACTCGAGTTTCCACTGTTACATAATATACAAAAGTGAAATCCAACGTCCTCTTTATTTGAAACACCCCTGTCCTGTCGAGACCCATCAATGCGCTGCAGAGGCCCGTGTGACGTCACGCCTGGCCAGTCCTCGCTGAAACGTCCCCACAGCAACCTCCGCAGCCTGAGGCTGTCACCGGGCGGCACCCGGAGGGCGCGTCCGCAGGAAAGAAACCTCCCATCGTGTGGTCTTCATTAAAATACCAGGCACAGGGAACCCCGCCAAGCAGGTCTATTCTAGGGACTGGCCCATGCGTTGTAACTTTTGGTCTTCAGCTCGCTTGAGTTTATGGAGGAGTTCATCTCTGGTCGGGATGAGGGCGTTAGGGGGCCAGCTGTTGCCCAGGAAATCTCATGAGTATCCACAATAAAGAGGCGCCCAGGGAGGCAAAAGCAAACGTCGGTATGTCTGTGTGGAACATTGTGATAAACCTACACAGTCATAGCCATCCAGGTACATCACAGCAAAAATTTTAAATTAAAAAACATGTTCTAGCCCAGCCAGTGTGGCTCAGTGGTTGAGCATTGGTCACGGTTCAATTCCCAGTCAGGGCACAGTCCCAGGTTGCGGGCTGTGGGGCGTGCAGGAGTCAGCCGGTCAATTATTCTCTTGAATCATTGATGTTTCTATCTCTTTCTCTCCCTTCTTCTCTGAAATCAATAAAAATATTTTATTAAAAAAAAGTTATCTATGCCCTAACCAGTTTGGCTCAGTGGATAGAGCGTCAGCCTGTGGACTGAAGGGTCCCAGGTTCACTTCCGGTCAAGGGCATGTACCTTGGTTGTGGGCACATCCCCAGTACGGGGTGTGCAGGAGGCAGCTGATCGATGTTTCTCTCGCATCGATATTTCTAACTCTCTATCCCTCTCCCTTCCTCTCTGTAAAAAATCAATAAAATATATATATATTTTTTAATAAACTTTATTATTCAGATTATTACAATTGTTTCTCCTTTTTCCCCCCCATATCTCCCCACCACCCGGTTCCCACCCCCCCTCTGCCCTTACCTTCCCCCCCGCCCCGTTGTCCTTATCCATAGGTGTATGATTTTTGTCCAGTCTCTTTCCGTACCCCCCACACAGACACCCCTTACATATATATATATATATATTTTTAAAGTTATCTAGATAATTGGGAGAGAGGCGGAATCTCCCGTTCTTCCCTCCATTGCGTCAGTAGGACTTGCTGCAATGTCCGGATTTGTGAAGAATGTCCACTTTAACTTCGTTCTGTCCTCTGTTCGCCTGGGGTTTCTAGGACTCTCACAGTCAGCATTAAGCTCAACGTTAAAGAAATGTAAGAGGTGTTTTTCAGCGAGTACCGGCTTCTTCCGTTTTCCTTGAGTTATTTATACTTCCCGACGCCCAGCTCATAAGAAAGAGGTTTCCATGACATCAGTTCTACACGAGGCACAAGGAGAGGGTTTGGGGAGGTAACGTTATTTTTGCCTTTGCCCTTCCACCTACACAATTCCATCGGAACCAGAACCTGCGCGGGGCAGACAGGCAGCCGCCGGGTCTCGGACAGCAGGGGCGATGGCCCGGGGGGAGGCCTTGGGCCGCACATTCATGGAGACATGAAAGGCGAGAGACGCTGCGTAGAAGATGCTCTCATTGTAAAAGCATAAAGTCACAGTTTGCTTTTTGTAGCAAGAATCTGTTCTGCTATAGAATCTGCAGCATCACAAACTCTACTGCTATTTTCTAATCACTATCAGGCCAAAGGACGTGTTAGCATTGAAGGGGTTCTGTTTTCCAAAAAAAGCGTTGTCTATTACACTGCGGAGAGTTGATTTTCTTTTTTTTAACTTATCTTTATTATTGAAAGTATTACAGATGCCCCCTTCCTCCCCCATGGACCCCCTCCAACCCACACCCGCCCTATTCTTAATCCTCGGGTAGTATCGATTTAGTCCCAGGTTAGAATTATCCTCTCTTAGTTTCCTTCTCATTAATTTGGTTATGGAATTCTTGCAAAAGCAGTCATCCTTTTTTAAAGGATAAAAAATGTGATGAGAATTAAAGCCAGCTTGCGTCACCCTTACGGTGGGTGGCTCTCGGGTGTTGCACCCTGCGCTGGTTAAACGTCATTCTAGCGCTGCCACGTCGTTATCTCCTCAATCCTCGCAGGAGCACGTGGCGGAGTGGCGTGGTCTATAGACCAGCGGTTCTTACCCTTGAATGTGCAGCGGAATGGCCTGATGCCTGTGGGACCGCTCGCTGCCCTCCACCCGGCGTGCCTACGGCAGCAGGCCTGGGGAAGGCGGCCCGTGATGCTGGGCTGCTGGTACGTGGACCACACTGGACAGCCACTGGGACGGATCAGTTTCAGAAAACTGTGGCCCGAGCCAAAACCAGGAAACCGGGCCTTTTTCTTGTTTGGTCCTCAAGCTAAGATTGTTTTTAGTTTTGAATAGAAAAAAAAATTTAAAGAATTTTTGTGACACATGGCAACCATATAAAAGCCAAATTTCAGTGTCCGTAAATAAAGTGTCACTGAGCCTCGGCATGCTCATCGCACACACGTGTTGTGTGCCTGCCTCACGCCACAGCGGCGGAGTGACTAGTTGTGAAAGAGACACTAAGATCCCAAAGCCGAAATTAGCTTCCCTCTGGCCCTTCACAAAAAAAAAAATGTGCCAATCCCTGTCATAGATAGAAGCAAGATCAAAAACATTTTAGCCAGCAGGTAGGAGGTAGTGTTTGGTTTACATATTTCAGCTCAAACTTCGGAGCCCATATTCTTAACCATTTTTGAAAGACGTAGAAATTCATTCTTTTTAAAATAAATTGTCTGAGTGAGTAATGTCAACAATCTCTGGCCCCCTTTCACTAGTTCTGTGACTTCTCTTTCAAACTTGTTTTCCTTCTCACCAAACTCCATCGTCCTTCCCCTAGTGCTCCCACCGTCCTTCCCCTGGTACTCTCATCCTGTGCCCTTGGGATGGCCGCTCTGTCCTTTGCACCCCGAGGACCATCTGCTGGGGAAGGAGCTGCCATCTGCCTGTGGTTGATTTGGGTTCAGTAGGTCTGTTGCTCAGAAAATCAGTGTGTGGCGGCAAGGCCTCCTTAGGGCCAAGAGGAGTGCGTGCGTTTCAGAGGAAGTCTCTCCTGTCACTTCAGGCTCCGAGTGATAACCGGCAGGGAGAGCAGAGAGGTTGCTCAGGTTTGGCCTGGATTGCGTGGCAATAAGAAATGCGGTCATCATGATGACCTCACAGGCCCAGGCCGCGGCGGCTGGCTGAGGCGCTGAGGTCGCTGAAGGCTCCGCAGGCGGGTGATCCCCAGGGACCGTGCACCCTGAGGGAGGAGTGGCTTCTAGCGGGCAGGCTCCTGCCTCTCACCCAGGCTGTCAGCGCTGGCCTGCAAAGTAGCATCACTCAGCTGAGACCTTTCCTAAGCCCCTTTCAGGTTCCTTTGCTTTGAGGGGGGGAAAAGAAAAAGAAAAAAAGAAACTCAAAGCATTATTTACAATGCATAGACAATGGTTTGGGAAACACCCCAAGATTTCAGTAAAGAAAAGTCTATAGGCTTCAAGTATATAGCTTTCTAAGAGCCTAGACAAGTGTATCTGCTTCTTGTCAAGAATATTTCACCGGCTCTGCTGAATGTTGTTCTTCTAAAGAAAGCACGGTGCCCATAAATAATTAACGTGAGATGGAATTAGATAAGAGAGTCTATACGGACGCATAGATTTATGTATATTTCTGTTTACAAATTAAATATATTTCTGTTTACATTTCTATTAACTAGTAAAGATGTACTAGAAATGGGAAGTCTCTCTGCACCAAGTAATTCGGTGAAGGTCTTAATTAATTTCAAATAAAAACCTCACAGTTCAAGTCTAATTATATCACTTTCCGTTGCAAGCACAGTAATGATTAGCTCCTTTCTTAATTAATATTTTCAAGGCCGCCGCACTAATTACCCGCAGGTCTTTAAGGTGCCGTTTCGGGCTATACGTCCGCAGACAATGCGGCCGCCGACGGGCGCTCAGGCTGCTTGCCAGCGCGGCTCCCCCAGACGACGCTGGCTCTGCCCCAGGAATACAGGAGGGACAGCTGGCACTTGGAAAACGGAACTTCCGCCGCCACCAAGGTTTTAACTAATAGCTGCTCAGAGCAGAAACAGGCACCCGTTTTTAATATTCAGTGTACCATATCTGGGCAGTGTCCCGTCATTAATATTCCGCTTTTTATAATGAGGGTCACCCCAAAGCATAGTTCTTTACAAACTGAGGAACCTTATCGCATTTTTAATACGCAATGAGACTCTTTCTGTTAATATCTAGCCACTGTGATTATTCAAACCCACACCTGATGGCAAGAGGGGATGGTCGTGTAAGCCAGGTGATGAACACGTGGGGCCTATTGTACTTCCTACTTTCGGTTATGGTTGGAGAGTCTCCTATAAAGTGTTGTGTGTTTTTAAACAAAAATACACAAATGTAAGAGCTCATGTTTCCATGCCGATGGAGCTAGTAAAGAGATGGAGTTAATGTTAAGTTCAATAAATCGTGAGACCTAACTCATGCCATAGCTGAGCATTTACCGCTGAGTTCTCCTTGGGAAAATGCTAATGATAGAGGTGTCCAAGTGCAAGCCCGGAATACCGTTGTTCAAGTTAAAATAGAGCTCAGACACAGGGTCATATTTTTTGAAAACCGGAAAGCTCTGATCCAGTGCCAGTCTGTTTTGGATAAGTCCCGATGCTAAAGAATATTGAACCCTAACAAGCGCGAGAGAAAACCCACCTGGCCACACTGTGTGCTGCACCAACAGCTGCCTTGTTAACGTGCTCTCGCTCCTGCTGCTGCCTCCGTGGGGGAGGTGCTGGGCTGTAAAATACGCAGGCGCCATCTGAGCTGCATGGTGGGACGGCGCCCAGCCCTTTAAAGTCAGCCCTGGGACTGTTGCGGGGGGGAGGCGGGGGAGGGAGTTAGAGCGCTAATGCCTTCTACCTGTGCCAATGTCAAAATTATCGATAGGCCCCAAACGTAAGGCAGCAAACGTTCTCAACTCGCCCCCCCCACCCCCCACCCCCCCCACCCCCACCCCCGCCCAGCAAACCACATCAGACAACGATCAGAATGGATTGATTTGGGGACCAGTCAGTAGAGCGGTCAGTGGGCAATGAATGAGCAGGAGGTGGAGGTACCCCCTGGAGAGAGAATGCCAAAGGGCCTACGTAACGCTCCACCTGCCTACAGGAGCCTTGCTGATGGCAAGCGTGTTCAAGTCCAGAGCAATCGTTGAAGGGCCAATCACACCAAGGACGTGATGTTAGCGGCGGGGGGTCCTCTGTGTCCCCACTGTGGCTGGTGGGCGTGGAGCTCTTGGGGTGCCGCAGGAATAAGGGTTCCCGGAGGCCCCCACGGGAGGGTGAGGCATGGGGGGCAGTTTCCTCCTGTGGACTTAAACCCCGGAGTTTGCAGCTGCCCGAGCTGGGATGGGGAAGACGCAGGCGTGTCTGCAGCGAAGCTCGGAAACCCAACAAGCGTCCCCGCGTGTCCACCAGGACGCAGCGCGCTCCTGCCGCCTCGGACAGCCCCGTGCTCTGCTCCCGGGAAGCAGGGACCTGCTCGAGGGTCCGACACGGGTGCTGGAATAGAGAGCAGCCAGAGATGCGGCGTGGGAAATGCGACGCTGGCGGCCAGGTGATTAGGGCACGTGAGGGCAGGGCGTGATCACTGTGATTTGTGTGTCCGGTTAAGTCCCACCACCCAGGTCTCCCCCAGGGAAGGTGGGGCGTGGGGGTTTCAAGTCAAAGAGAGACACGAGAGTAAAGAAAACACGAGAAAATGTCATTTGGAGGAATTCCTGAGAAGCCGGCAGCGGTCGGAATGCACGCTGCTTTTCGAAGGAGCTAGCATGTGTTGAGTTTGCATTTTTACAAACCTTCACCGCCGTTGCTAGCGGGAGGCCTGCTTTCAGCTCTCGCCTGGCATCAGCCACCATAAAGGTTGTCTGAGAAGGTTCAAAATAAAACCTGCTTTATTGTTTGGCTGCTCTTTCCATCTTATTCTCAGATGGAAGATTCCCTCGCAACACATTCGGGTCCCACATACGAGGCTGACGTCTCCCTGCAGCTCAGCCTGTCTGCAGCAGCCTGCATGGCTTGAATAAGCAGCGACTTCTCCTTCTCGCCGGGCCAGAGGTGGAGGCCTTGGGCCCAGACCCGCCGGGACCTGTCGGTCTCCGATTCCCAGGCTTGTCACCTCCTTTCACAAGTTTGCCCAGGAAACTGCAGGATTAGCGCCGCAAGATCACAGAACGGAGAAATACGGGGAACCAGGCCCAGACCTCAGATTAACAGCTTCCCAACTGGTTGAATATAAACCAAGGTTAGGGGTTTGGCTCATTCTTGTAATGCCGTTTGGTACAGTGAGAGTTCTGAACTGCCAAAGACCAAGTATTTAAGGTCTTAAGTACCAAAGAGGCTCCCAACGGGTTTTATGCTTTGCATTTCCAAGTGCGTTCCGTGTTGGCAGGGCCCGCCAGGGCCGCATTATTGATGGGGGTATCTGCGAAGAAGCAGACATTTTGCCAAGAAAGGGAAAATGAATCATTGTACCTAATACGATGAGGATCTTAGGAAGCAGTCTACACAGCTCGTGAGTGAACCTAGCAATTAATCTTGACGTGTTTTGCAGAAGGTTTGGTTGCTTAACATTTCTCCCCAGTAATTTTTTTTAAGTTGGCGGTAGGCAGGAAGGTAAGAAGACTGGCATGCAGGAAACTGAACTTTCCGTCCCTCCCAGGCCCACGGTGCCCGCTGTGTATTGAAATATGAGGTGCCTCGTGAGAGGAGATTAGACAAAGGCGTTCACCAACGTGCCCTCGGCCCCAACTCGCTCCAGGAAGTGATGAAGTGGCGCCATTGGAGACAGGAGTCACGACCAATTTATTGCTCCATCCTGGATGCTGCATATGCATGCGAAGTTTTATTTATAAAGATAATTTATGTGGCAGTTGGGTTATGTGGTAATCGCCAAGACACAGTGTCTAAAATGACGCAGTGTCACGCTCGCGTGTAGACAGGAATGCTCTTGTTCTGGTCTGCATACGAGAGCTTCCCAGGAAATGCGGGGCAGTCAGAAGCATCCCCTGGGTCTCTCCTTTGAGGAAGAGAAAATGGAAACCTGATCATTTAAAATTCACCGTCACCGTCTCCATTTGGGTCTACATTTTGCTAAAAAATAAATTATGGAAATCTTATATCAATAACACAGGATGGCTGCCTTGTGTTCCTTTCGTGGCAAGCTCTTAACTTATCCTAAGATCTTGATGTTTTTACTTAATATCAAGGAAGAAAGGATGGGTAGAAAGCGTCTTGAGCTATCGTCAGTTGCAAGGAAGGTGCGGTCAGGCATCCTCAAGGCCAGCTCACACACTGGAAGGGTCCCCATCTCACAGGCTGGACCCTCTTGAGCTCCCTTGCTGGGTGAGCCGTTGGCTGGGAAGTGTGGCAGGACCATGTGGTGCATGGCCTCCGAGCAAACGGTGGGGGACACCATGGGGCGAGAGCGCCAGCTGTCTGCTGCAGCCAAACACAGGCACCCATAGCCCAGCACTTTTAACCATGGATACTTTACCCAATTTAACAGCTTCCTCCCTATTCTCCTGCAATACTTTATTGTTACCTCTGTTGTAGAATTCACCAGCTTATGTTATTGACAATTATTATTAACTAGAGGCCCGGTGCATGAAAATCGTGCACGGGTAGGATCCCTAGGCCTGGCTGGCAATCGGGGCCAATTTGCAGGGTGACCAGTGGGGCAATCAGGGGGCCCCCACTCACACCTGCCTTGGCTGGCCTGGGGTCTATTGGCTGGGGGCAACTCCTGTGTTGAGCGTGTGCCTCCTGGTGGTCAGTGCGCATCATAGCAACCCATTGTTTCCCTGTTCGGTCGATTTGCTATTAGGCTTATATTATATAGATGTAGTTCCATTTCATGAGTGTGAAGCTCTCAAAAACATCACTTCATATCTTTTATTCTCTAACTGCATCACCCAGTAGTTCTGAATATGCATACACAAAGAATTATACACAAGTATTCATAGAATCTTTACTCATATTAGTCAAAAACTGGAAATATGTCCAACAACAGGTGAATGAATAAACACAGTGGTATATCCATACAATGCAATACTATTTAGCAAAAAAACAAAATGAACTATCGATACACATAATATCATGGATGAAGCACACAAGTCTATGCTGAGTAATAGGAACCGGACTTAAAAGATTGGGTAGTGTATGATTCTAATTGTGTGGACGTTTAGAAAAGGCAAGCCAACCTATAAAGACAGAAAGCAGGTCAGTGGCTGAGACAGAGAGGCTGGAGGCAACTTTTGGGAATGAGGGTGTTCTACCTGGAAGTTACATGGTAGATATGTTCTTCAAAACTCACTGAACCATTTCTAAATAGGTACATTTTATTGAGTATAGTCTATATCGCAAAAGGTTGGTATTTTAAAAGTCCACTAGAATTTTATAAAGTAACATCTTTCCAATGTTTGCTCTTTTGCAAATAGGAAAACTTCAAGAGACTCATTGTTCAAAATGTGGCAGAAAGCCCTGGCTGGTGTGGCTCAGTTGGTTGAGTGTCATCTCATGCACTAAAAGGTCACCGGGTTGATTCCCGGTCATAGCACATAGCCAGTTGCAACCGATCAATGTTTCTCTCTCACATCAATGTTTCTCCCGCTCTCCCTCTCCCTTCCTCTCTCTCTAAAATATATATATATATATATATATATATATATATATATATCAGATAAACAATGTAGAAATATATTATTTCTTTATATTTGGTCATACATTGAACAGTAAGTGGTCATGCAACATGTTTCTAGCATATGTGATATGATTAAAAATAATTTTATATTTAAAGCGATTTTTAAAACCATCAAAATTCACCTTTTAAATATCAAGAAACGTAAGGGAATGCCACAGAGATCCCTGATGTAAAACAGGTGGGCAAAATTGACAACTACATATTTTTAAAATCCTAATATATGAAGGAAACACATAAGTTATTCTGTCTATTCATAAACTCAGAGGCTCAGACTTTTATTTCAGCCGTTAAAAAAGGAACAGTAAGAGGGACCACATTCCCAGAAGAGAGAGAGAACCAGAGGAATCTGACGGGGGTGCCTGGCTGTAGGGACGTTCTCGGGAGCACACTGTTACCAGCGTCCGTTCTCTGATGAAAGGTACAGTTATTTCCACAGAGAGAAACACGCAGTAGCAATCAGCTGTTGGTGGCAACTGTACCCTCAATCAGCTTCGCGGACAAAGGGTGTGGATGTGGCACAGGGGATCGGCCACACCGACAAGGTTGGCCTCAGCAAAGCCGTGGGACGAACACGGGGAGGGTGGACGGGAAGTGAGGAGGTGAAGACCTGCAGATGGTTCTTCTGAAAAGTCTCCTCGGACGAGGAGGAGAGAGACTTCACATTTTTTAAGGTGGGACACATCACGGCGGGACAGAATACTAGTGGTAACATCGCAGAAGGAAGTGAGGGAAAACGGGGCAAGGAAAACTGTGTCCTCCGAGGCATGAGGAGCTGAGAGGGAGGCTGGGGACGGGACCGGCTCTTCGGAGGGAAGAGGTCACCCTCCGTTAGGACGGAGAGCGCGAATCCCGGCAGGAGCAGGTTGGCGGCCGGAGGAGGGCAGACTGGCCGTTGGGGTGCAGTGATTTGGTTCCCTGTACTCTCCGTCCATTCTCCCAAGAAGCTTCGCCGTGAATCGCCCACCTGATTGGAAGGCTAGCTGGAGAAACAGTAAACCCACCTCCCATGGAGCTCCATGCTGCTCGTGGCCATTCCCCACGCGTTGTCGCTGAGAACAAAGGAACAACGATTTTCCTAGAAAACGGTGCACATGGGTCAGAACCAACAGGCTGAGGGAGACACGGAGTTTTTCGGAAGAAAGGTATGGACCTGACAGAACACTCCCCCCTGCCCTGCAGCAGCTGCGGGGGCACCTGGCGCACAGCACATCCCCGATCTCGGCAGCAGCGTCAGTGGCAGGGAGCACGCGCTTGTGTGATGACTGAGTCGGGTCCGCTTCGATGACACAGGACGGCGACTGTCTGTGATGTCGGGAGTCTGGAGGAGAGGTCGTGGCAGAACAAAAGCGCCTGCCTCCTGCACAGGCCTGCTGCCGGTCCCGAGCTAACCCCGCCTCTCCTCCCCGAGGCCTGCTCTCCGCAGTCCGGCTGTGCAGTCAGCAGGGCCTCCCCTCGGAGCCCAGGGACCAGAGCCAGGCAGTAGGTCTTAATCTGGGCAAATGATGGCGTCACCAGAGGATGAAACTAAAATGGAGTGGTTTTTCCCTAATCCTCGCCTGAGGATATGCTTTTTTATTGATTTTTTTTTGAGAGAGAGAGAGAGAAACATTGATGGGAGAGATCAACACCCATCGGTTGCCCCCAGTATGCACCCCAACCAGGATTGAACCCACAACCTATTGATACTTTTAAAATCCAGCCCCTGTGCCTCATGCCGTGGATTTTAAAGGGAGCCTTATATTCCAAAGGCAAACAGATTGAAAGACCGTTTCCCAGGTCGTATATTATTTAGATTTTTATGTATTTTCGCATTTGTGCCACATAAAATAAAAACTGTTCTTTCCTTACTATTTCATTGTTCTCCCCACTTCCTAGGAAAGGTGCAAAACAGGAAAGCAGCCACAGCAACAACCCCTGCGCTCCGCCCGGGGACCGAGCGGGCGGCCTGGTGGTGGAGGGGCGGCATCCTGCCCGCTGGGCCACGGCGGCCAGGGCGGAGTGGGCTGAGACCATCTCTTCCCACTTTCTTCTCCAAAAAATACTGTGTATTTTCCAGTGAGATGTCCTGTAAGCAGACAGCACTGTGCGCCGAGCCTGACACACACACACTTAGGCATCCCCGTGCACCCCAAGGACGGGAGCTCCCTGGGGACAGATGTGGAGAGGGGATCTGGTTAGCGGCCAAGGCCCCTGGACCCGCATCAGACGGTAACCTCCCATTCGCAGCCTCCAGGCCCGCCCGCCGTGGAGACCCGTCAGCTTGGGGGGCTCTCGCCGTTTAGATCGGCCTGAGGACATCGGCCAGGAGGAAGCTGTGGTGTCTGGGATCCGGCCCCGAGCCCACGGGTGGGGTCCTGCTGTGCTCCCTGCCATCCGCCTCCTGCTGTGGGAGCCGGCACCAGCCGGGCTGCTGTGCGCACGCCACCAGCACGGGCTCGGGGCGAGGGACATGAGTGGGATGTTGTTTTGTTTCGTTTTTTGGGGGGGTTTTTTGCACCTTTCATAGGAAGTGGGAAGAACAATAAAATAGTAAAAAAAAATAAGTTTTTATTTTATGTGGCATATATGCTAAAATATCTAAAGCTTTAAATACTATACCACCTATGGAAAATGGTCTTTAAATTGCTCGCCTTCGGGATTTAAAGCTCACTTTAAAATCTATAGCATGAGGCAAAGGCACTGAATTTTAAAAATGTCAACGAAAGGTCGTTGAAGGCACGGATCCTGCTGTGTGAGCCTGCCCAGAATAGACCTCACACAGGAGCGCAGCATTTGCTAAGATGAATGTAGATTTTGCTATATTATGTGGCTGTGTGGTCTACAGCATCTCGCCCTTCTCTATCTATTTATCTATCTATCTATCTATCTATCTATCTATCTATCATCTATCTATCTATCTCTATCTCTATCTCTCTGTCTTACACACACACACACACACACACACACACACTCAGTAATACTTGCCTTCAATCTGACTGTGGTTTGTTTGCTGGGCTGCTGCCTAGCAACCAGGGACTGTCATCATGATGTTCTTCCAATCGTCTCCCCAAGCATCTTATCTCTGCCCCGCCCCGCTGCCCTTCTTCAGCAATCCATCACTGAGAATAGAGTATATTTAACAGCACCTGTCATCGTCCAGCATCATCATCATTATAAATACATAGTAACCACAGTGATATAGTCATAAATGAAAGTCTGCATAACCATATCAGGTGCCGCAAAAAGAGAGAAAACATTAAAACACACACATGCCTCATTGCATCACTTGTACAACGCGGTTACATGCCAAGGAGAGGTCGTGTCTGCACTGCCTGAATGGTGGTCCGAATTTCCTCTTGTCTCTGCCACATCCGATTCGGCTCAAGATGTGTAATCCCCATTGGTGGGAGGTCCATGGTCCAGTGATGTCCGTGGGACTGTGATCCGGCAGGTAAGAACGAAGCTGCCTCAGAACTTATCCCTCTGCTGCCTCACATCCAATGAGAAACTCTGACTTCAGCACAACACAGGATGCTCCTGGAGGGCTGCAATGTAGTATGATGGATAGTCCTGGGAGGCGTCACATTTACGTCAGTAAAGTGAGCGACCGCTGAAATTGGCAGAAATGAATATGCAAATATTAAGGTGACTTCCAAGCAGCTGATGTTGAGGAATGTACTTCCTCAAAGGTGAAGAAAAAGATCTGAACACACTTCTGCTCTAACTGGAATCCAAACTAATAAAATGGTAATATGTAAATTACCATCACTCCGCTACGCCCACAATTGGGCCAGCGGGAGGCACGGGGGCGGGACTCGGGGTGGCCAGGGTAGCCGATTGGGCCAGCGTCTGTGCCATGGCTGTGCTGCGGAACAGAAGGGGCCTCTGGGGCAGCGAGCTCACGTCCCACCGCGGGCCATCAAAAGCAGGGGAGCTGGGTGCCTGTCCGCTCCGGCACCAGGCCTTTCAGAAGCCTCCGCCAAGCTGGAGGCTTCTGAAAGGCCTGGTGCACCAGCGGACAGGCACCCAGCTCCCCCGCGATCGAAAGCGAAAGCGTGTAGGGGACCCTACACGTGCATGATTCAATCATGCACTGGGCCTCTAGTTCTTAAATAAAAACACAATTGCCTCGGACTGTTTCTATTTCAGCCATCCAGTTGTACACCATATACTGACCTGGCTGTGAAACTGAACACAGTGGTTCTGCAGTGTAAATGCCGGGATGCCAATCACAAATAGAAACACCAAAACGAACGCTGAGGAAAAGGAATTGCCACAAGCCAGCGTTCCTGTGTTCCTGCTGTCTTTCTCCATTCTGAAGAATCGGGGCACATCAATTTTTTTTAAATTACTAGATTCTAATTTGTCTTCTTACAAAGGCTGCTGTAAATATATGAATTTTTTTTCTCAACATCGGTTAAAGACATTTGTGTTACTAATTCAAATACAGGAGGTTTGGTGGCCTAATCTTCACTAAACTGTTGCCAAGTGTTTCCCAGATGAGGTCCGAAGGCCGTCCGCCGGAGAAGTCTCTCTAGCTTGGAGGAAGCTGGCTTTCTGTTCTGTCCAGGCTGTCAACTGATTGGGTGAGGCCCACCAACATCATGGAAAGCAATCTCGAGGTCCACTAATTTACATGTTAGTCACATCCAAAAATAGCCACACAGAAATGCTATTTACTCTTCCATCCAGAAATATTAGTGAATGGGTACAAGGAAGGATTAAAAAACAAACACAACAATATTCATCTGGTTGAGAGATTGAAAATAGCCTGAAGTTTTTGTTCAACTAATACGGAAGTGGTTAAGTAAATTATAAACATGGCTCATTCATATGAAGTCATATTAGCCTGGCCAGCATGGCTCAGTGGTTGAGTGTCGACCTTTGAACTAGGAGGTTGCTGTTCAATTCCTGGTCAGGGCACATGCCTGGGTTGCGGGCTGGATCTCCAATGTAGGGCGTGCAGGAGGCAGCCAATCCATGATTCTCTCTCATCATTGATGTTTCTATCTCTCTCTCCCTCTCCCTTCCTCTCTGAAATCAATAAAAATATATATGTTTTAAAAAGTCATATTAGTAACGTATTCAGTCCTATAAAGTACATGTGTTATCATGAAAACATGATCTTACCTAATAATAGACAAACATGTAAATTGACTGTACCTCTGCTACGCCACAAGCCAATCAGGAGTGATATGCAAATTAACCCAACAAGATGGTGGTTAATTTGCATACATAGGTGCCGAGTGACAGGGGCGGGACGCTTTCTGCCCCACCCCCAGTCTCTCAGGGCCTCTGGGCAGCATGGGAAGGCGGGGCTGGAGCGGAAAGAGGCGGCTCCAGGCCTAAGCGGAAAGGGGCTGGGCTGGAGTGGAAAGACGGTGCCAGGAGGCAGGGAAAGGAAAGCCCATTCTAGCACGAATCTTCGTGCATTGGGCTTCTAGTCATAATATAATGTGAAGGGAAAATGAACACTGGGTTTTATATATTGCACACTGTAATCAATAACAGGGTATACTTTTTAAAACTACATTCATAAGATAAAATTTAGGTAGAAATGACATAAACATGTGAAAATCTTATCTGGAATGATCATGGGTGATTCTCAGGTCTCCCTTTCTGCTTTTTAAATTTTTCACTTTCTGTGTTGTTATTTTTTTACCTTTACCACATATTGCTTTAGCACTAAGATAATTGAATCAGACGTGTATCGATTTTATAGAACCTGAATACAAACAATATCATTTGTTAGAAAATGTACAAAGTATGTCTTCATAATGTTACGTTTGTAAGATTTTGTTTGTCACACTTCCCCACAGAATATTGCCTGAGCCTCTCTCACCTGCCCATCATCTTGCCAATTTTAAGGATGAGGAAACTAAGTTACTTAAACAAAGCCATCCCACTGATAGGTGACAGGGCCGTGTCTTAAAGGCAGCTCTTCTGAGTTCAAGGCCATGACCCTTTCCATTGCGCCAAGCTCTGCCTCCCACTGACTCCCTGCGTGGCGGTGAGAGAAGCCGACCGAGCGTTAAACTACCGTATCGTTCGCGTTTCTATTCCAGGTGCTTCCAGGAGCCAGCCGGCATATCATTAGTTTTCATTTCATCGAGGTGGTTTTTTTTTAATGACGAATTTTGACTGCAAACTCTTTCCAAAGTGGAGAGTTCAAATTAAAATGTCAGTTTGATTCGGGGAAGATGCTTTGCTTTCAAAATATTTAAGGAAAATATTTTCATTAAAACCAAGATGATTGGATGTTAGAGGATAGAAATGTCACGGTAAAAACCACCATTAGTAAAAAGATGTCAGGCCATATTCGACAAATCCTGACACTTTCAAAGGCAGGTAAACATTCGTCTCATTTGAAAATATACCTGTGCGTACGCGTGTTTACATAAGTAATTTGAAATGCATGCAAGATGTTCACGATCCTTGTATTGTAGTTTGTCAATGTCTAGGACAAACAATCCAATCATTGATAAGCAGTCTCGGACCATCATGGCCAGTGATAGGCTGCCTGAGAGTCTGTACAGGATCTAATGGACTCGTATCCATCCCGTACACTCATATCACTCTCTCCAATGAATTGCTCTGCATTTCGCCAAGCCTCATTTCTTACCGTATACACACATTAACGGCTCCATAGTCCTTTTCCTTTACAAGAAATCAACGTAGACTTGTGAGGGCCACTTTAGGTTGACAGTCTCGAGACAAAACGTAATTTCTATATAACTGTCATTACTCAGAAAAACCTCACAATTTATGATACCGCCACCAACCTACCCCAGATGGCTGGGCGCTTCACAAATCATCTTATCAGAGCCAGGTCTCCTGAGCCACTGTAACTTGACTTTAGCTCACCCGTAGTTGGGTACAAATCCCTTCAACCACGGTGCACAGACCAGCACCCCAGGCAGAAACAGGGTTCAAGCCCCACCCACAAGCCTGATTCTTGCTGGAGACCTTCGCTTTCCTAGAACTCTTGTGTATGAAGAGTAAAACCGCCAACACTGGGAGGGGCCGGGAAGAGGAGGGCGGGTTAGGGGATGAGAAACAAGACCAGTGAGGGAGGCTTTGGTGTTAGGCAAAGCTAGGCTCACACCTCACTGCTCTCCCAGTGCTGGCCTCTCCGACCGCCAGCTTCCTTCTCTGTAAGAACGTGGCCCACAGCGCTGCCGGGTTCGGTGATGCCCAGGAGGGCCGTGGCTGAATGCGTGAAAGATCCTGGTAAAGACGCCCGCGCCGTCCACTCTGGTCTTGTCGTGAACCAGGTGTCCTCTGAGATTTCTCATTCCTGGGTCATCAACGAATGCAGCTAAATCTGTGGTCAGCAAACTGCAGCTCGCGAGCCACATGCGGCTCTTTGGCCCCTTGAGTGTGGCTCTTCCACAAAATACCACGGCCTGGGTGAGTCTATTTTGAAGAAGTGGCGTTAGAAGAAGTTTTAAGTTTAAAAAATGAGGCTCTCCAAAGAAATTTCAATCGTTGTACTGTTGATATTTGGCTCTGTTGGCTAATGAGTTTGCCGACCACTGGGCTAAATGGACCGACGGATGTCCCACCCTTTTCAGATTCTGCTGAAAGCACATGGCTACCCTTGAAATTGTGGTCATTCTTTGGGGAGAGTTCTTGTCAAATATTTTAAAGTGCCGGATGTATGTATGGGGTGCCCCTCCCTCAAACATGTATACACACACACTTTGAACAGTTATAAAGGCGGTGCTCATTAAAATGCATTTCCTTTTCAAAACTGAGCTGTCCGCTGTTGAAGGGTGCATACAGTTTGGGGGACACCCTGTCTAAAAGAGGGGAATATTCAGCGTGCTGCCAACCTTCCTCCAGTCCCAAACCCAGGAGCCCAGCGGCTCTCAGCAACCTCGCCTCACCCTGTAGGTCCCTCGGCACACACCCTGCCCAATGGGACGCAGCCCGGGGAGGGTCCATGCTCCACCCGCAGAGTCCGCCTCTCCAGGGCCCCCTGCAGCCTGCCCCCCCCCCCCCGGGACAAGGAGAGCCATTCTTCTCTCCCCAGAGGGGTCCTTCCTGGAGCTCAGCATGCCAGAAGGCAGTGGTCCAGGGGGCGCCGGGCATGTCCTTCTTCCCTAGTCCAATTGTTTTCATCTTAAACCAGTGGGTGTCTACCTCTTAGGATGGCTAAGTTAGAAAAAAATGCTTTTGTTCATCCATCCAGAAGGCACAGGAGAAAAGGTCTGGAGTGGTCTGCGTTCCTGGTTAAATTCCGAGGAGAACCAAACTCGTCTGCCTTGAACTGGAACGAGGTTGAAATAATAGAGACACTAGTCAGATGCGGCCAGGGAGACGGAGCATGGCGAATGCATTATCTTTTTGTTGACCAGTGAGAGCCACAGATATCACTCATAGAAACATGTCGATCATGTCTGTACTTTCTCGAGAAACAAGTTACTCACCGATATGAACGATTGATCATTTGTATGTTTCTGAACACGATATTTAGTCCTCAGAACAAAAATGTCTTGCTAGTTCCTTCCTGGGCCTGAGTTGAAGAGGAATGTGATAAAATTGCCTATTTACCACTTAGAAACACCTTGGTAACTGTGTTGATGGGCTGGTGCAGATAGCCACCCTGATGAGGGACACATTTTCCCTGGCGAAGAGTGTGGCCTCTGCCTCCACGGCGGCCGGACCACTCTTGGTCCGGGGCATCTTTCGCATCCTGAGTTGCGGGATCCTTCCATTCCCCTTTATCCACGGAGAGCGGGACTGAGAGCCTACTTTTCCATGGAGTACACAACGTCCTTCAGACTTGAGGTCATTGCCAGTCTCCTAAAAGATACGCTCGGACGTTTACACTTGTAATAATACAGCTACCTTTCACACACATACAGAAAACACAAGACAGAATGGCAATACTCAGGGGGTAGTCTGGCGACGGAGGAGCGCTGGGGAGAGTTTCGTTTTTGAGGTTTCCCTGCGAGCAGAGCACTCTGTGTTCAAGAGCGCACGCTGCGGACTCAGCTTTATCTGTCCCTGAGACTCTCTGTCAGCCCCTGTACCAGCTAAGCATGTGTGACGGTGAGAATTAAACACCGGCCTGTCCTTAGAGTGCTTCTGAATCCTTGGAAGGAAGACTGTTGCCCAAAGCAAAGAGACAGATCATGTCTTTTGAAGCAGAGAAGTCCCCAACGGGGACAAGGTGTAAGTCATGCACGTGACACGTTTTTCAAAATTCTTATTTTCTCGCCCAGCCGGGGTGGCTAGCGGTTGAGCTTGGACCTATGACCCAGATCATGGTTCGATTCCCGGCCAGGGCACTTGTCCGGGTTGCGGGCTGGATCCCCAGTGTGGGGCATGTAGGAGGCAGTCGATCGATGATTCTCTCTCATCATCGATGTTTCTCTCTCTCTCTCTCCCTCTCCCTTCCTCTCTGAAATCAACAAAAAATGTATTTTTAAAAAATCTTATTCTCTCTATCAGAATGAGGTAGAGGGAAAAATGACAACCAAATATGAAGGGAAGCGCGGCCGTCCCTCCGCCCAGCACAGGGCCAGCTGCCTTCGGCTCTGGTACCACCCGCGGTGGTGGCTGAGAGCATCCGCAGCATCCCGAGGCAGGACGAAAGTGAGAGGCCAGCCTGCTTCCCGGAGAAGCCCCCCTCTATGGATCGCAGCAGTCCAGACGTGAGCCTGGTGGCCGCGTGAAGCGCACCCCATGGAGAGAATGTGCGCGGGGAGGAAAAGGCACATTACACAGAGCGAAGACTGTCATCAGCTCCCTCCGCTCCACCCGCTCCACCCACTCCACCCACTCCACCTGCTCCATCCGCTCGGCACCCTCCCACCTCCCCACCGCAGTGCGCGCAGCAGGCGGCCCTGTCCCCTCTCGCAGGGGCCTCCTCTGCGGGCATTAGGGCCTCACAGAGCTTGACATTTCAGTTACAAAAAAACCAACCAGGGCCCTCGTCCTCCATGGGGCTGCCTCCCAGCTCTGCGGCTAACAGGAAGGAGCCAGCCAGGCGGGCCGCGGTCACTGTCAGACGGGATTGCTGGCCTTCCCGGCGGGGCCCCTGGTCCTGCGCACAGCCAGCCAGCTGGGGACCATGGCCGCTGCCCTCTGAGCGGCTCTGGGTTGTTCCATTAACTTTTGAATATTTTGCCGTCGTTAAAAGATGAAGAATCGCCCGGCCGGTATAGCTCAGTGGTTGAGCATCAACCCAGGAACCAAGAGGTCGCGGGTTCGATTCCCGGTCAGGGCACATGCCCAGGTTGTGGGCTCGAACCCCCATCCCCAGTGGGGGCATGTGCAGGAGGCAGCGGATCAATGATTCTATCTCATCATTGATGTTTCTATCTCTCTATCCCTCCTCTCTCTCTAAAAAAATCAATAAAAGCACTTTTCAATCTATTTTTATAAAAGGTGAAGAATCTATGCCACAAAAAATGTGATGAAATAATCCTATATAATAAGAGAGGAATATGCTAATTACCCATTACACCGTGAGGCATAAGGACCGACAGACAGCGTAATGTCTGGATCAGGGATCAGCAGGAGGGCGGGGCAATGAACTATAAGCGGGTGGTGGAGAGCTACAGGAGAGGGCAGGGCAGCAAGCTATGAGGGGGGGAAGGGGGAGGGGGCAGGAGGAGCTACAGGAGGGCGGGGCAGTGGGCAGAGAGCTACTGGCGCACGGATTCGTGCACAGGGCTACTAGTAAAACATAAACAATAATATTAGAAGGGACACTGCATTGAGACTGTGCAGTGATAACCAATGAGAAACGCTGAAGGGACGACCGATGTACCAAAGCCACTTTCCCAAGGTGTGTTTGACTCTGAAAGTGCACATGGGTAATACCTCTTATGGGACATGAAGTAAAAGAAAAAGTATTATACACGCACATTATAATCATAACTCTGTAAGAATCTGTGCCGTGGCAACTAACATGCAAAGAGAACTGGGTTCAGCGAGGATGATATGATTTTATTTATTTTATTTTATTTTTTAATCCTTATTGTTGAAAGTATTACCTGGGTCCTCCTTTTCCGAAGTACCTCTTCCAGCCACTCCCGTCCCCACCCCAGGCCCTCACCACCCCATTGTCTGTGTCCCTGGGTGATGCACATATGCATACAAGTTCACTGGTTGATTTTTTCCCACCACCACCCTCCCCTGCCTTCCTTCTGAGGTTCAACAGTCTGTCCATGCTTCCATGACTCTGGGTCTATTTTTGATCATCAGTTCACTTGGTTCATTAGATTCCACATATGAGTGAGATCATGTGATACTTATCTTTCTCTGGCTGGCTTATTTCGCTCAGCATAATATAATCCAGGTCCATCCATGCTGTAGCACAGGGGTCCTCAAACTACAGCCCGCGGGCCACATGCGGCCTGCCGAGGACATTTATCCGGCCCGCCGGGTGTTTTTGCCGCCGCTGCCTGTCCTGCTTAGCAGCTGACTTAGCAGTGTGCATAGGAATTTGTTCATAGTTTTTTTTTTTAAACTATAGTCCGGCCCTCCAACCGTCTAAAGGACAGTGAACTGGCCTCCTGTTTAAAAAGTTTGAGGACCCCTGCTGTAGCAAATGGTAAGAGTTCTTCCTTTTTTATTGCCTCGTAGTATTCCATTGTGTAATGTACCATAATTTTTTAATCCACTCATCTGCTGATGTGCACTTAGGCGGTTTCCAAGTCTTAGCTATTGTAAATTGAGCTGCTGTGAACTGTCTTTTAGTTACCTGCGAAAATCTCTTTAACCCTCACTCGCTTGCTTTTTTCTCAATTCCTTTATTCTACTCGGGATTTAATTTTTTAAATACCCCAGATTTTACAAAGCGCGGCAGTAGAATAAAAAACTGGAGTTTCTTTTCATACAAACTTATTTATTTGGATGTTTTATATTTCAAATTATTGATACATTCAAAGAGTATAAAAAGAGCTGCTACCGATGCTAACCGTGTCGAGTCACACTCGACATCCGAGTGCAAAAGGTAACCTCTTTTATACTCTTTGAATGTATCAATAATTTGAAATATAAAACATCCAAATAAATAAGTTTGTATGAAAAGAAACTCCAGTTTTTTATTCTACTGCCGCGCTTTGTAAAATCTGGGGTATTTAAAAAATTAAATCCCGAGTAGAATAAAGGAATCGAGAAAAAAGCAAGCGAGTGCAAAGGGTTAATGTTGCATCTACTACTCAGTTGAAGGAAACCATGGAAGTCTGTGTTCGCCAGCATTCTCATGAAGAAAACAGTAACTAAGGAAGGAAAACAAATGTAAGCACATGAAGCATCCCCACCCGCCTAAAACCAAGACTCACAGGCAGACTCAGCACCCATCTCAACGGGAGCAAAGAAGAGGATGCAAAGAACCAAGTATTTTCCTTCAAGAGGATGACACGTTCCCCACACGCTTCTTCATAACAACAATCCCACATACAGGGTTTATTAAAAAGTAGGCAGACATCAAACGAGTCGGACAAGCCTTTCTTCAGCACATGGGGGCGTGGTTCGGAGAAGCTAAGCAACGTGCCAAGGTCAAACAGCAAGTGTTCCCATCCAAGACTGCGGAGCCCATGCCCTTAACCGCTAAGTTGCAGCCCCCTCACCTCTCTCTCATCATTTTAAGCAGCTCTCAGGAGTCGTCATTCTGAAATAGCCTCTTCTGTGCTCCCCCCGGGACCCTGAGCCCCTGTGAAGCAGGGCAGCTCTCACCTGCCTGTGGTTTACATCCAGAAGGTGAAGAAATGAGGGCCGGCTTGGCATCGTGCTGGTGCTGGGGCTGAACGCTGAGGAAAACAGACACTCGGGGGGCTGCACACAGGGGGGGACACACACATGCAAGCAGGCAAACGCAGCCTGTTACAGGAGCACCGAGCTGGAGGCCAGGACCTGGGCCTCCTGACGCACAGGCGTCTGCAGTGAGCCATGGAGGTGAGTGGGATTAGCGGGTGAGTGGTGCACGCTAGGAAATTATCCCTACGGAGCGCCAAGGGGGGTGGGGCGGGGGGATAAAAAGAAGACAAAAATGAAACAAAACAGTGCATTTCAGAACCTGAAAGGAACCGGAGAGCTGGAAGGCAATAGTAGCCATAAATACCTGGAGCAGTCTCGCTTTTGGAAGACCTGGAGGCGGTGATTTCCAAGGAAAGACGTATTCACGGTATCAACAATGCAACACACACGTGTCTAGGTTTTCTCTGGTGGCATGTGAGCAATAAAAACTGCTTTGTGAAGAAGTACATCTAAATGGTGTTGTTATGCAAATTACCAGTGCAATTAATTTAAACGTGATTGTGTCTGTAATCAACTCTGTGAGACGTCAGGCAAGGGATCTTGACTGGAGAATGCTCTCCTCTTCTGCAAGATGGGCTACACGCATGATGAGAAGGAGGCACAGCGTCAGACCATTGCCTGGGCTGGTGCCTGGGGCGCAGACGGAAGCCATCACATGGTGGCTACGGGAGGGTCTAAAAGCCAAATGCCCAAACTCTCATGTCAGTGACAAGAAGAACGAAGAACCATGTTCTCATCTGCCTCACACTTGGTTCCTAATCCTGACTGTTCACATGTATGATTATTTTACTAACAGCAAAGTCCAACTGCGTTCATGTCTTTCCCTTGCTTCATAGCTATTCATTCACACCCACTGATATAAGAATATGTACTACAGAATAAGGCCTCTAGGGACAGTTAGGACTACACTTTTTTTTTAATCCTCACCCAAGGATATGTTTTTTATTGATTTTTATTTTTAAGAGAGAGAAAAAGAAAGAGGAAAACATTGATGCTAGAGAGAAACATCGATGTGAGATAGAAATATCAATCAGTTGCCTCCCGTGTGTTCCCCGACGGGGATCCAACTCACAACCTGGGCATGTGCCCTGACCTGGAATCGACCCATAACCTTTCCGTGTCAGGGATGATGCTCCAACCACCTGAGCCGCATTGGCCAGGGCAGGACTTGACTAAACCTAAGAGAGAGCGTCACAAAAGCGCTCGTTCACTGCAAGCCACCCAACGGGCTTCTGAGTGGCTCGCTGTAGAGCTCATTAGCTCAATACCACGAGGTCTGGGGACTCTTAGAGTGCCCACCTGTCATGAATTTATCCTGGCCTATTTCTTTCTGAGACAGTTAATCACAGTGTGCCGGTAAAACCAGCACCTTCCTTTTACTCCAGCTTTCCAGAAGATGCTGCTCATGTACTCTTACTAAGCAACAGTGAGGGGTTCAGGCTGCTGTTCTGAGAGAGTGGGTGGGAGGGAAGAGAATGATTCTCATTAACTCTCAAGTATAAAAATAAATTTATCATCATTCAATTTGAAGAAAAATGTATTTTTTCTCTCTCTAAAAGAAAATCGATTTTCTAAAAACAAATGTAGTTTGGATTGCTGTGGCATTTTTTTTCCCATAAAGACTAACAATTAAGATTTTGTCTTTGGAAAAAAATACAACTATTATCAGGTGATATCAAATTAATCTAGGTATAGGAGGCAAATTACGTTTCCATATTAATATAGTTTGTACGTGCTACGCATTTTAGAAAGTGCATGGGGTGAACACAATTGATATTTCAGGAAAAAAAAATCAAAGATTAGATTGGAAAACCTTTTATATGCCAATTGTGGATTCCACAAGACATAGAATAACTGAAACTTTACAATTATGCAAGTGTCTTCATTGTATTGCTTTATATACTTTAACATAATCCCAAAACTAGAGCTCAGGGAGAAAAGAGATGGGGTCGCTATCATTCTGGGGGAAAACAGCATTAAAACACCACCGTGACTAAACATTTTTAAAACGAAGTCTTTCAGCTGTCCTCACAGAAGCCAACGCCTTTGTCTAGACCGTGGTCGGCAAACTGCGGCTCGCGAGCCACATGCGGCTCTTTGGCCCCTTGAGTGTGGCTCTTCCACAAAATACCACGGCCTGGGCGAGTCTGTTTTGAAGAAGTGGCGTTAGAAGAAGTTTAAGTTTAAAAAATGTGGCTCTCCAAAGCAATTTCAATCGTCGTACTGTTGCTATTTGGCTCTGTGGACGAATGAGTTTGCCGACCACTGGTCTAACCAACTTTTCCACCCTGGACCTCACGCCTTCGCCCGTCAGAGCCCTCAAACCCCCTCCTTCCCCTATTCATTCCTACCTCTTCACCAAAGGTGTTGTTTTATGCTCTCATGTACGCCCCCAAAATATTGGTGGGGATAAGTAATCATCCTGAAGTACAAATCATAAGTCACGTGGTGTGTTTGCGTGTGTTACTGGATTCAGTCTTTAACTGCCCCTCAAAGGACTCACTTTATGGGCACACCTGTAGTTGCATACACCCTACCATTTCGCACAGAGCAAAGCAACATGAAGAGAAACTATGAATTCTTGGCAGGAATGTTTCAGAAGAGGCAGATACAGCAGACATTACCCCGGCTTCTCTTACTGTGGACACCTCAGTGACACGAATAGCAGAGCCCCGCCTCCCCAGGGTTGTCAGGCGGGCAAAGCATCAGCGGGCCACGGGATGTAATGCGAAACATATGAGGACTTCGCCTCTTGCTACCTGAATGTTGGAGGCCTAGCTGATTTTTTTTTTTTCTTTACTTCATGTGGTTTTCAAACATGTTGCTTTTCTTTCCCCCTCCCTCCCCCCCAAAGTCTGTTCGGCTAACTTTTTAATGGTACGGTAACAAAGAGCCCGAGGTATTGCCTTCTGGTGAGACATCACATAGTTGAGCCCAGTGTCAACAAAGCTAAACAAATTGCTACCCTCTCAAACAGTTTTACAACAGGCTGGCAGGGGCTTTTTCTCTTAGATTTTTGTCTAGATTCTTATAATTACTAGGTAATTACCACTCCCTACTCACTTTCTTTTGACAACTTAGTTGTAGCCTCTGGGATTTTAACATCTACTTGGTTTGTCTGCTAGATTGTATTCTTTTTTTAAAAAATTCTTTATTGTTTAAAGTATTACATATAGTGTTACATATGTCTCCTTTTTCCCCCATTGACCTCTCCCCAGCCCCCCCCCCTACCAACACCCCCAGACATGCCCTCACCCCCGCCCCCCTGGTGTCTGTATCTACTGGTTATGCTTATATGCATGCATACATGTCCTTTGGTTGATCTTTAACGCCCCCCCCCCCCCACCTTCCCTCTGAAATTTGATGGTCTGTTCGATGCTTCTCTGTCTCTGGATCTATTTTTGTTCATCAGTTTATGTTGTTCATTATATTCCACAAACGAGTGAGATCATGTGATATTTATCGTTCTCCGACTGGCTTATTTCGCTCAGCATGGATTGTAGATTCTTGAGTCTTTCTGAACTCAGCAAAGCCAGACAGCCAAGGGGATGAAAACCAACGTAGGGACCTCTGTCCTGCAGAGCCCACCCAAAGGACGATGGGAGCACCGGCCTCCGAGCCTTCCTCGTCCTTCTCCGCAGGCCTCGCAACTGGCCTCGGCGGGTCTCTGGTTATCAGAGGAGAGCTCCATCGGATCACTGCACCCCATAAATGTCCAAGAGCAATGGTGAAGGTTGGATGGGCCATATTTAAAATAGTCCCCCTAATTCCCCTCCTAAATCTGGCTTCCATCTTTGCCTCTTTATGGTATCCAATGATCTCCATTCAGCCAAGTTCAAAGGCATTTTCTAAGCCCTTATCTTCCTTGATCTTTCTGATGTTTGGGGCACAGCTTTTATACCTGCCCCTCTGCAGGCTGCTGGCTTCAGTTCCTGAGACATTTCTATTGTCTTTTCCTTTTCTTCAACACCACCCTGATCTCTTCACCTATTTCTCACATTTATGTGTCTTTCTTTTTCCCCCTTACACCCTTCCAGTCACTTTCCTTCCAACGGTTCTTCTATAAATTACTGTATTGCTGTTTCCCTGCTTTTTTGTTCTACTCGGATTCTTTTGTTTTCTCTTAGTTATGTAAGTGAACATGGATACTTCTCTACTAACATGGAGCCACTATTTTTCTAGAGTTATATATACATCAGGGACACATCAGAACGCAAAGATGCAGCTCCAATATCGCTTTGATGCCGTGCACAGGAGTCTCATTTCCACTCGGCTAAGGGCTCACCATCTCTTTAAAGTCACTTCCTGGGAGAAGCCTTGCTTGATCATTCTAGCTCAAGTCCTCTATCCCCTTTATCTGCTTGATTTTTCTTTTTAAATTTTATTGTTGGAAGTATTACATAGGTCCTCCTTTTCCCATCATAAACCTCTTCCAGTCCCTTCCCATCTCCTCCCCCCCACACCCCCCACCACAGGCCTTCACCACCCCATTGTCTGTGTCCACAGGTGATGCAAATATGCATACAAGTTCACTGGTTGATCTCTTCCCACCCCCCTCCCCTGCCTTCCTTCTGAGGTTCAACAGTCTGTCCCTGCTTCCATGACTCTGGGTCTATTTTTGATCATCAGTTTATTTGGTTCATTAGATTCCACATATGAGTGAGATCATGTGATACTTATCTTTCTCTGACTGGCTTACTTTGCTCAGCATAATTCTTTTCAGGTTCATCCATGCTGTTGCAAACGGTAAGCATTCTTTCTTTTTTGCTGCATATGACATGTATCACTGCCTTCATTACAGTGTGCATTTATTTGTATGAGATTTGAATGCACCACAAAAAGATAAGCTTCATGAGGGCAAGGACTGTTTCTCTCACTGCGACATCTATAGCCAGCACAGAGAATAGTGCATGGCATGGCATGGCCAGCGTGGCTCAGTGGTAGAGCGTCGACCTATGAAGCAGGAGGTCACGGTTCCATTCCTGGTCAGGGCACATGCCCAGGTATCAGGCTCAATCCCCAGTGTGGGGCGTGCAGCAGGCAGCTGAAAAATGATTCTCTCTCATCATTGATGTTTCTATCTCTCTCCCTTCTTCTCTGAAATCAATAGAAATCTGTATATATAAAAGGCTAATATGCTAAGTATCCTACCATCCGACCGGTCGCTATGACACGCACTGACCACCAGGGGGCAGATGCTCAACACATGACCTGCTGTGACGCTCACTGGCCATTTACAAAGAAATGGCACCATGAACCTGGCTCCCACAAAGCAATACTCGGCTTCCCCCAAGTGGGACACAGGCCCTGCCACTACCCCAGAGCGACACCCCACCAAATCGCAGCCAACACTGCAGAGACCCCATGGCGCAAAACGTGGCCCACAGCCCAGCCCAGCCAGGAAAAGATGGCTGTGGGTGCTGGGTAATGACAGAACGTAGCAACGCCTGGCTTCCTCTCCCTAGCGACTAGTCTCCTTGCAGTTTCTTCAGCCCAAGAACAGGACTGGCTTTATAGCCAGGTGTAAACATTTTACACTTTAACCAAATGTCTGTGAAGCATTTTCCCATGCCTCGTCTCATTTGATCCTCACAGAAGTCCTGGAGTAGGTAGATAGGAGACTCGGTGGAATCCTATTTTCTTTTCATTAGCCGGAAAATGGACATTTAGAAAGCTTAGAAACTTGACCCGACTGAAAAGAAGTAAGAAATGGTGGACCTTGAAAATGACTTCAGGTTTTCTCACTGCGCAGAATATAGTCAAACACTGCTGCAGTTAAATATTTTACCCTTTGTTCTCACTGTGTGATCTACAATAATAATCTGCTCTGTGTTGATATTTACTGTTGTGTTGCTGACAATTACCTGAAAGAGAAGTAATTACCAGTGGGGGGCTTCACTGGGCTGGAAAAAGTTTAGCGAAATCACAAAGCAGGTCTAATTAAGCAAGTTTATTCTATATACATAAAAGGCTAAGTTGACTCACACATGCACGATACATATAAAGCTCTCGCTGGCGCCAATTGCATGCATGTGTTTCGATCTGTCATTGTCGGTCGTAAATTTGGTTGACACTTCTATTATAGAGAAAGGGCAAATAGCGATATTAAAATATTTCTTCTAATTAATTTCCTTTCAATGTGTACAAATTCGTGCACTGGGCCACTAGTACATTTATAAAACAAACAATAGTGCATGGCATGTAGTAAGCATCAGATAAATGTTTGAATGGGTTAATGGAAGAGGGAGGGAGTGAATAAATGCATGAATCATCCAGAATCTGTCATTCAGATTCAGAAACATAGAGTCAACCTGACTTCTTACTATCTCAATGTTCTAGTCCAGCGATTTTCAACCGGTGTGCCACAGGGACTTCTAAAACATGCATTACCTGACTATTTAGTCAGGGCCACAGGCCCCTTTTCCTTTAGATTGTCAAGTTTAAAAAATGACAACAGCCAACACAATAGCCACCTGTCTTGAACCATAAATATATATAAAGAAATAAATATATACAGAAATAGAGTTGCATCTTATTCGTCATGTCACATAAAAAAGTCGTGTCTGATTGGTTAAACCTTGCTACCAGAAATCCTTATATACTAGTACAAGTAGATGCTCCTGGTTGTTGTTTTTTAAAGTCACTTTTGGCCCAGCTGGTGTGGTTCCGTGTTTGAGCATCGACCTATAAACCAGAAGGTCATAGTTTGATTCCCAGTCAGGGCACATGCCTGGGTTTCAGGCTTGATCCCCAGTGTGGGGCGTGCAGAAGGCAGCTAAACCAATGATACTTTCTCATCATTGATGTTTCTATCTCTCTCTCTTCCTCTCCCTGCCTCTCTGAAATCAATAAAAATACATATTTAAAAAGTCACCTTGGAACAAAATGGTAGGTAATTACTATTATTATTATTTTTTTTGCAAATCAATAAAAAATAATGCCAGTTTTTGTCAGATCGGCAAAAATATATATAGTTGCCAGTGTGCTGCAGAACTTCAGTAATTCGTTTATGTGTGCTGAGAGATGAAAAAGGTTGGAAATGGCTGCTCTCGTCTTTATCCTCTTGCATTAGGGAAGGGCGAGTCTGGAGTAATAAATAAGCACAATAATAATAAGGAAGCATTGCTCACTTACAGTTTAGCTGAATGTCCCCGGCAGGCCAGCTGCCAGCTCCGTTCCCCGATGTCATTTAGGACCCTGGTTATGCCCATCCCGTGGTTCCACCACCCCCTCAGCTCACTTCCCCCAGGTGCCCAGGTGAAGCTGGCTCCCAGGGGCTCTAGCCAGGGGGAAGGGAAGAGAGAACCAGAGGAAAGCACACACCCAACCCTAGAGTCACGCACATGATTTCTGCCTGGATTCCACTGGCAAGGACGTGGCCACGTGGCCAACCCACAGGTAAAGGCAACGGAGGTGCCCTCTGGCCCTGTGCTTGTGAGGAATTCAACCAACGCTCACGGGCAACTGCCACCTCCTGCACCCCCGTCAGCTGCTCAGACTCCTTCTCAGACCAAATCCTTCTCTTCCCAGATAAACAGGTCCCTCCCTGCCCCAGCCACCATGATCCTGGACTTGCTTTCTCCAGCCTTCAGTCTTTCATCTCATAAGCTTATCTCATCCCAAAAGCCAAGCAATCTTTCCAAATTACAGCTGTCACTTTTAATTCCTGGCCTCCAAATGCTGCGGCTGGCCACCCTCACCTGTGTCAATTAGGACTTATTTGTTGTGGATTTCAGGGCTCATCCTCCTCCCCAGCTCCGCACGGATAAAGGATGAAAAGGTCTCTAAGAGAGAAGAGCCCCACACACATTTTACCCACCCCAGGCCCCATTCATGTGTCCGTCTTCCCAGAGTTTTTTTGAAAGGAGCCTTCCATTTCCAGTCACGTCACAACACAATTCTGCTTTTCCTTCAAGGCCACGGATGTAAGTGATTTTCAGATCCGTGTTTAATGATGAAATTGAAAAGTCACAAAATAAAACGGTGGCCTGGCCTTGACTTAAACACAGACTGTATCTCTAGAGCAGCGATTCTCAACCGGTGTGCCACGGCACCCTGGTGTGCCGAGGGATTTATGATACATGCAATACCCGACTCTTTCGTCAGGGGCGCCGACCTCCTTTCCCTCGATTGTCAAATAAAACAATGACAACAGCCAACACAACAACAGCCGTCCAGTGTGAACGAGTCACAACTGTACCTACACTGGCGTCAGTGCTGCAGGATTTTAGTAATTAGTGTACGTGTGCCATGAGATGAAAAGGGTTGACAATCGCTCCTCTAGAGCACGAACAGAAGCAATTAAACTCCCCCAGGCAACAGCGTCTCTGCAACCCTTTTGTCAACGCCCATTTTAAGGCACGTGTTCTGGGGACCTGCGAGGGGGTGTCCCTGAAACCTTTTCGGGAGAGTGGGGTCCGTGAGGTCAAAACTCTTTTCATAAGAATGCTAAGACATTAGTTACCTTTTTCCCTTCAGTCTCTCACAAGTGGACATAGAGTTTTCTAGAATCCACATGGTGTGTGATATTGCCTCAGACCGACTAAGGAAGCAGATGTGAGAATTACACTGTCTTCTAGGAAGCCAGATATTTAAAACTAGAGGCCCGGTGCACGAAATTCGTGCACTCGGGGGGTGGGGGGTCCCTCAGCCCAGCCTGCGCCCTCTTGCAGTCCAGGAGCCCTTGGGGGATGTCCAACTGCCCAGGGATGTCCAGGGGGAGCAGGCCTAAGCCATCAGCCAGACATCCTTAGCGCTGCTGCAGAGGCTCCCGCCACCACCACTGTGCTCGCCAGCCGTGAGCCTGGCTTCTGGTTGATCGGCGCTCCCCCTGTGGGAGCACACTGACCACGAGGGGGCAGCTCCTGCATTGAGTGTCTGCCCCCTGGTGGTCAGTGCACGTCATAGCAACAGGTCGTTCCGCCGTTCAGTTGATTGGCATATCAGCCTTTTATTATATAGGATATTTGGAAAGAAAAAAAAAAATAACCAAAACCCTATGCTGCCCTTCTCACAACATTTTTGTTTTGTAATCTACAGTTGTTTTCCATTAAAAAGTAGTTATGGTGCCCTGGCTGGTTTGGCTCAGTGGATAGAGTGTCGGCCTGTGGACTAAAGAGTCCCGGGTTCAGTTCCAGTCAAGGGCACGTGCTGGGGTTGCAGGCTCCACCCCTGGGAGGGGGCGTGCAGGAGGCAGCCGATCCATGATTCTCTCTCATCATTGATGTTTCTATTTCTCTCTCCCTCTCCCTTCCTCTCTGAAATCCATAAAAAATATATATATTTTTTAAAAAGTAGTTATGGAAACATGTAGTATGTTATTTGAACAACTAATAAACATTTCAATGTCCTCATTTTTAATTTATCAAAAGGCAAACACTGGTAGATGTGCTGCACATAAACAAAAGCTGTCTGAGACCGTCAGTCATTTCAAGGAGCATAAAGGGCCCTAAAATCCAAACATTGGAGAGTCCCTGGCCCATTGCATCAAACACCCACTCCTGGTTTGATTCCTGGTCAAGGGCTCAGACCTGGGTTGCAGGTTCGATCCCCAGGCCTGGGCAGGAGGCAACAAATTGGTGTGTCTCTCTCACATCGATGTTCCTCTCTCTCTCTCTCTCTTTTTCTCTCTTCCACTTTCCCTAAAAATCAGTGGGAAGACTATGCCCAGGTGAGGATGAAGAAATCAAGAAGAAGATAAAGTACAGTTGTGCTTGTTCACTCGCCACCTGCTTTACCCTTCAGCATCGCCCCTCAGTTCCTGGAAGTAAGGAGAGTGACGTCAGTGGAAATGCCTTTGAAGGAGTTTCCACTCTCTGATCCCCCGCCTCCTGGCTGAAGTCTTCAGGGACAAAGCGCTGCCTCTTTGATGTTCTGCTCTTTCCAGGAAGGAAAGACAAGGGGACGGAGGAGCGCGCAGAGAAACAGGTGCGGGGTCATTAGGAAAGTGGGCCTCGCCGGCTCTCATACATAACTAATGACTGCAAAGTGCTTTACAGATGCAGCAGTGTGATGGCTGCGGAAACCACCGCCACACCACGCTTGCCCCAGGTAACACGCCTCCTTGCCATATTCCCTATAAAAAAAAAAGATTTAAAATATTCTTCGTCCGGATATAACTCGAATAACCAAAGCAGCATTCGTGATGAGCAACTTTCACCGTTTTCACTGTTGGACCCTCACTCAAATCTGTGGCGTTGCAGGTTCCATTCTAAGGCCAGAGCTTTGCCCTAGAGAAAGCTCCACGCCACGGCCCAGGCTGCGCATTACACACGCAAACATTAATCTACACGAAGGAGTTCAGAGTCCACACCACCAAATGGAAATAAAGCATCGCTCAAATGCCAGTAAATAATTCAGCAGAAACAACTTCCTACATGGCCGGTGGGGAGTGGATACCGGCTTTGGCCCTAGAGCTCCCTGGCAGGTAGATAAGCTATCCCATTTGCTTGGCAGGAATATTTCTGAACCATCAGTTAACTAAGCATTACTCCTAAAATTCTAAAAGGTGGGGGGAAATGATTTCAGGCCCCTTTTTTGTTTTTCCTATAATGTATTTTTATTTTATTTTTTAATTTTTAAAATATAATTTATTGATTTTTTTTTTTACAGAGAGGAAGGGAGGAGAGGGATAGAGAGTTAGAAACATCGATGAGAGAGAAACATCGATTCAGCTGCCTCCTGCACACTCCCTACTGGGGATGTGCCTGTAACCAAGGTACATGCCCTTGACTGGAATTGAACCTGGGACCCTTCAGTCCGCAGGCTGACGCTCTATCCACAGAGCCAAACCGACTAGGGCTTTATTTTATTTTTTAATGTATTTTTATTGATTTCAGAGAGGAGGGAAGAGGGAGAGATAGAAACATCAATGATGAGAATCATTGATAGGCTGCCTCCCGCACGCCCCCTACTGGGGATCGAGCCTGTAACCCAGGCAGGTGCCCTTGGTCAGAATTGAACCCAGGACCCTTCAATCCACAGGCTGATGCTCTATCTACTGAGCCAAACCAGCTAGGTCTAATGTATTTGTTTTTAAAGTCAATTCTTATCCTACCACTTCATATGCTCATTTCCACCTGTGAGACTAATATGTCTTGTGATTGAAATGATTTCTTAGGTCGTTTTCAGCCCTAGCATACTGGCAATAAAAACATTGCTGGGTGAAATATCTCCAAGCCCTGTTTTGCACATGACACATAAGGACACTTTCCATTAACATTAATGAGACTTAGGAATCTATTGATGGACTAAGAAAACTAAAAGGTGAGTTTTTACCGGTTCAACTTCTGGTGAATAGGTAGAAAGTTGGCCATGCATACCATGCAAGAGTGACTAGTCTTTGAAGTTGTGGACTTCAAGGATACATTGAAGCCTTAAAATATGCAATGAACTTTGATACAGACACAGACGTATACGTAGTCGTCTCCAAAGGAGTCCTAGATGTTACTACAGAAAGTAAATGAAGGCTCTCAGAACGAACTAAGCATTTCATTCTCTAGGAAAGGGCACTCGTATTTTCCACACTTGATCTTCTTAGACATCAGCACTCATTGTGAGTGAAGGCACGTTACTGTATTTTACAAACAAAGTCACTCGTTTTGTTGTAAGTTAAATATGGAATGTGATTTAGGTTGCTAGGTTATTCTACTTCAAGTGTTTCTTCTTGACAATGGACCTCCCATCATAGAAACTCTTAGGTTACTGATATAAATTTTTAGCAGTTATATCCTGTGAGTTTAACATGAGACTTTCACTATTTGGCTCATATATACTTTTCCCTTTGTTGCTTAGAATATAGTGTTTCGAAGTATGTATACAGTTTTCAGAAACCTAACTCATTTTTTTTCCCTCCTAGTCCTACCCCCCAAATCATATATACATTTTCCTTTGCTAAACCTTAGTTTTAAAGTCAACCTCCTACCTATAGTTTTTAAAAAATAAAAGTTGTTCTAATAAGTCAGTGTTGAAAATGTTAAGACAAAATATGTTTTAGGTAGGTGGAGGCCATTTTCCTAAGGAGGGAAAAGAGAACTTATTAAAAACTAATTAAGAATGCATTATCACAACAATTGCAGGTAAGAACGTGTACAAACAACAATTGGCCAATCCGGTCTTTACCGGATATTGAACAACTGTGTGATATTACAGAACTGCTGGGAAGCAAGCAGAACACGTTGAAGAAATAGTCATTAAAAAGCTACTGGGAAAAAGAAGAAAACCTTCCCAGCCCTTGCAAGTTGACTCCCACCGTGTTTTACTTTATCGTATTCGGAGGCCGGCCTCGCACTATCTCCATATACCTGCTGGTTTCACAAGTTTCAAACAACACCCTGTATTTGTGACAGGCCCAAATAAACAGCCACTGGCCCCCAGGAGGAAAAGGGCTCTTTTCTGGAGAAAGAAAGGTTGTGTTCTGGGGCGCGTGTTTTTTCTTTCTTTCTTCAGTCTCCTTTCAGAAATCCTTTTCAGAAACGCGGGTTTGGATTTTGTTTTCTTTTTGTCGGTGGACCCAGGGTCCGAGCCCAAGCAGAAAAGCGGGCTGTGGCTTTTCGAGTCCCCAAAGCCGGGAGCTGGTGTGTGTGTCGCCACATTGCCCTCACCTCCAGTTCTGGTTGGTTTCCAAGAGGCGGGCTCCCCCACTCCACGCTAATGACACACACACGTCTACTGCTGTTTGCAAACTCGAATCGTGAATAATGAGAGGTAGCTAGGAACTCCCCCCCCCTTTTTTTTATTTTTAAAGCAACAAAACGTGTCCATAGGGAAGGACCAAAATGACAGCTTAATTTCACTCAATTAATTTGCAGTGCGCGCCACACGTTCCTTGATTATGAGCCTGCACACGCGGCTGGGCGTCCCTGCAAGGAGGGCCCGGCCAGGCTGCGCCCCGGCCCCTTGGCGCCAGGGGAGGGCGGTGCCAGGCCCCGGGCGGGGGCCAGCGGCGGAACCCGGGGAGCTCCCACGCGAGCCCGCGAAATGCTTTGGAAACACCGACCGCCCCGCCTCCGTTTGTGCTTGGAGAGCCACAGGGCGCTGGGCAGCTGGGGACACCCTGTCCGAGAGGGGGGCGCATCTTTCAGGGTACATTGGGGGGGGGGGGCAGCGTATTAGGGCACTGAACGTTTTCTCTGATCGCCCCTGAGTCAGAGCCCACGGGCCCCGCCGCCCATTAGTGGCTGCGGCGCACAACCGTCATTTCCAGGCAGCGAGAGGGGACGCGGCTCGTCTGGGACACTCCGCCCGGATCCGTCCCCACCGTCCTCCGCCCCCCGCCCCTCCGGGCCGGGGCTGCAGGGGGGCCGCGGTGGGGTGTCCGCAGGGTCCCCGCAGGCCCGGCGGGGGGACGCGAGGGAGCGGAGCCGCCGCGCACCGCCCTCCCCGCCCCCCAGCACCGCCCCCGGGTGTGCGCGCCGCGCGCGGGGGGCGCAGGCCGGGCCCCCGGGGCGGCTGGGGGCTCCCCCGGGAGCGGGCCCCGGGCTGTAAAGCCTCAGGTGCTGTGTGTGGTGCCGGCTGCCCCGCCGGGGCCGGCAGCGCCTCTCGGCTGATTCCGGGGGCAGATAAGGAGCCGCCGAGCCACCCGCTCTGTCTAGACTCGCGCCCTCCCGGCCCAGCGCCTTGTTTGGATTAGGCCTCCGGTCCGCCCGCCTGGTGGGCCCGGCAGCACCCCCGGACCCGGCCGGCCCTGCTTCACGGACCACGGGGTCAGGGGGCTGCGGAGACCAGGGTCGGGTCCCCCCTTCCTAGCTCCCGCTCCCCAAACCTGAGTGCGTCCAGGCGGCGCCCGCCCGCTGCACGCGGGGCCCACGGGGCGGCCGGCGGGAGGAAGCTGCCCCTCAGCCACATCCTCCCGCAGCATCACCTGCAGTGAACAGGCGCGCGGTCAGCAGAATGGGGAGAGGCTCCCACGCTGGACAGGGCTCCCGGGGTCAGTGGGCAGGCCTTTCCCACCTGGCTAACAGCACCCCCTCCCCCCCACACACACACCCCCACACACCGCTCCCTCAAATCTAGGCGTCCCCTTTGGGGGGGTGGGGGGCGGGAAGTGGTTTTCTTTTCGGGACGCTCGGGAATCATTGCTTCCGCCTTTGCAGAGGGGTCAGCAAGCAGAAAGATCTGCAAAATCGATTTCCAAAAACACAAAAAAGAATCCAATGGTCTGGAGAGCGGCTCTGGAAGACTGGCTCTCGGAGCCACAGCTTCAGCGCCGGAGAAATTAAAGGATGTGATGGCAACAAAGCTGCTCCGGCAAACACCCCGCAGCCCCCACCCCTCCCCTCGCCCTCCCCTCCCCTCCCCCTCCCTCTCGGCCTGTGAACCAGCGGCTCTGTCTGCACTTCAGAGTCCGGGGAGGTGTGGAGAGATCCCCCATCAGGCCTCGGGACAGTGTAAGCTGTGAAGTTTATGTTTGCGGCGCCAGGGCCCAAACAGCCATTCAGTGGCTTTGCTGCCTTATCAAGAAAACAACAATCAGGACGGATCGGTAAACAGAGGGGCCGCCAGCGCCCTGGAGGAGCTCCCTGCGTGTTCGGTTTAAAAACAGCCACCCCCGCGGTCCCCAGTGAACAGTTTTTATTTTCAACGCGTTAACGACGAGGATTGGAGACTTGGGGTCATTTTCAGAAGGAGCGCTTTTTAAAAGAAAGGCACAAAAATGTTCCCCTCCTCCCTCTCTCCCCGCCCCCGGAGCCCCCAGAGAAAACCTGACTTGCCTTGTTGACTGCTGACCAGCAGAGGGGAAGGACGTAGTAAATGAGTAGAACTGGAGCATAATTTGGGTTAGAAATCTCCTCTGCAAAAGTTGTTGACTACAGGAACTTTACAAATAAGAAAAGTCAGTCCTTTCTGCTTAGTTTACTTACAGGAGGGGTGAGGCTAAAACCCTGACTGGCTGGGTTCCAACCAAAGGTAGCTTTTCTGGTGGTTTGGAGGGAGTTTTAACTTTTTAAAAAAAAAAAAAAAGAAAAGGGAAAAGGCTAAGTAAGTCCACATGGGATTTACAAGACGTTTCGATGAGAATGATTGATCTTAGGACTTAAATTTCAAGGTGCTCGGGAAAGGCAGCGTACTTCTAGGAGCCTTCAAAGCACCTTGCCTTTTTGGCTGGATTGGGACGGGCCGGAAAAGAGGCCTTCAGATCCGTTGAACCACCAGGGTACACAGAGGCAGAGCTGCACGAAGTCGCCTTTTAATACCGAACCCCACAAAAGCTGTGAAATGGTTAAGTGGGTACACACACACCCACATAGAATCTCCAATGATCAGAAATGTTATTTCCATGAAGAAACGTATCGTCAGGTATGTAATTCTAGCTGGGAAAGGAATTTTTTTTTTCATGGTAATAAAAGCCAGGTCCACGTGATGCAAAGGAAAGACAGCCGACTGAAACAGGAGGTGACTGCTCCGGGACAATGGGGAGACAGTCCTGTCTATGAGGGTGCAGAGGTCCCTACGGATCCCCAATCTGAGGGGAGCATCCCGGCCGGATGGTGTCAGGGGCATCACGTTGTAGCTGGCAGAGGCAGGAGGACATGAGTCACAACGTCCAGAAGGGAGAATGCAGCATCATGAGGGGAGGGAGGACCGAAGAGAAGAGCCAACGGGAGGAATTCCAGGAGAAGAGAGGGTCCCCCGAGGTGTGCAGGGGAAAGGGAGTGTGCACAGGGGAGGGTTTGCAAACAAGGAGACATTTCAGCTGCGCGCAGGAGCGGAGACGGGAACGCACCTTTCCCATGAATAATACAAGAACCGGAATGCGATCGACCCGTCCGCCCATCCTCCGCCATCAGGCAGCAAATGTCTTGAATCCAGCAAGTGAAACCAAACCATTCACCCCTCCCCTCCCAAATGGCTGCACTGCAGTTCAAGCTGTGGACTTCAGGACACACTGACATCTATATCTGTGCAACATCCCCCCAACCCCGTCCTAATCTTAGAAATAAATGTCAGGATGATGAAGCATCGCAAAGATGTGTGCCTCACCGAAGTCCTCCCATGACATTCAAACCCTAAATAAAGTTTTTGGTTTTTTGTGTGTTTGGGTTTTTTTTTTCCATCTCCAGGTCCTAAGTGGTCTCAATCGTCTAGCAGAGGCTAAGGTGGGGGGAGAGGGCTTAAGGACCAGGACTCCCCTGATCAGCAACGGGGCCATCACGGTGACACCAGCATGCACGCTGGACCTGCTACCTGCTACCCTTCCAGTTAGTGATTCTTCGTCTGTCCCAGGTGTGATGGTGAGGAAAACGGAAAAGGCAGACAAATAGAGATTGTGAGCAGGAAGCTAACAGAGTCAGGTCCCCTGCAAGAAACAGGCAAGGGAGAAAAGAAGAGGCAAATAAGAAAGGAGGGGGGGGGGGGCTTTCCCCCGAGAAGATCTGTGTGAGATAAGACACAACTCCTGTTTTTCTCAACAGACTACAAGCCATTATTACCCCGGGCCAAATTATTACCCCTCTGTCAAGAATTAGAGGCAACAAAGTAAGCCAGGGGCAGGTCTCAGGCGCTGCAACACTGTCAATGCAAAGTTTGTTTTCTCCCAGCCCCCACGTGGGGCCTGTAATTAACCCTTTCCGCAGACCAGGCCCAACAAAAGCCTAATTGAGCCTGTTTCCCGGACTTGGGAAGGTTTGGGAAGGGGGACAGCACAGCGGTCTGGGAGCTGGGAGCCCCCGGCTGGCCTCCGCCCCGCTCCCTGGCAGGGGTCCCCGGGGCACCAGGCACAGACTCAGGGTTAGGGTTCCCTAGCTTTCCTAGGTATTAGGTATTAGGGTTTGTCAGATATTTAAAACGCGACAGGACACTCCCGAGTACAAATGAATCCAGCTTCTAAAGAGTCAAAGGATCATGGGGGAGGGGCACGAGGTGGAGCCCCAAACCCTAACTCTACGCCCCAAAAGGGAGAAACCGGGTCTTGGACGGGCCCCGCCCGTTCCCTGGGCGCTGGCTCTCGCACAGGGGCTACTGCTCAGGGCCGGGGACACGCCTGAGAGAGAGGGAGGTCCTTGGGCCTCGCCCAGTGCAAGACGGGCCCCCATCCCCGAAAAGGCGGTTCCCCAACTGGGCCTCCTCTGCGCGCCCAGACCCAGCCAGCCACCCCTCCAAGGTTTTTGGATTGGGCATTGCGGGAGCAGTCAGGGGTGGGCTGGGGGGCTTAGGGAGCAAGCTGGGGCCCGGGTGGGGGGGAGGCAAGGAGACACCCGGCCTGAGAACACTCTGCTCTCTCCGCCTGCTCCTCCCGCCCGCCCGCCCGCTGGTGAGGAGTGGTCCGCCCCGCTGGCTGCGCAGAAAGGCCCTCTGGGAGCAAGAGCTCATCCTTGAAACAGGGGTCCCTTCCACAGGAGACTTGGGGTGAAAGAAAGCACGTAGTCTAAGAAAATAGAGTTGGACCCTCCTCTTCCTACGTGGGGTGCGGTGGAGGGGGGCAGGGCAAGAAAGGAGACAGGAGGGAGGAGAGGTGGCGGGGGGGGGGGGGGGCAGGCAGGAGGACAGCATCTGATTTCCCAAAACCAGCCGCACTGCCGCAGCGGGAGCTGCAGGCTTCCCGGGGGCGGGCCCGCCGCACGCAGCCCGCAGCCCGCAGCCCGGCCTTCCCTGCGGGGGGACCGGGGGACCCGGGGGCCTGGGCGGCGGCCCCCGCGCAGCAGCACTCCTCGCTTGTAAACAGAAAAGAGGGACGGGGCCGTCGCGTTTATTTATTTATCTATGCCAAACGTTTATTAGTGAAATAGTCCTGAAGATATCATCCTACATATGGCGCTTTGATTTTCACATATTTAAGGAAGAAAAAAATGACAAAACACAGAGAAGTCGACATATAATCCAAAGACCACGGTACAACCTTTGTCTTCTTTTTTTTTTTTACTTCAGCAAACAAAAAATAATGTCAAATGACATGAAAAGTGGCAAGTCTTCCGACAATAAATAATAAATTACTTTATAATTTTTTTTTTGCAATGCAAGAGCAAACAAAAAAAAAGTTTCCTTTTTCTTTTCCTCTTTATTTCCAGAGAGAGAGAGAAAGAGAGAGAGAGAGGGAGAGAGAGAGAGAGAGAGAAACAGTCATTTTAACCGATAACTATACACATCTTTGGGGGGAAAGTCCTTGGACAGACAGGAGAGGCAAACACAATCCCGAGACTTGTGGCAAAATAGAGGTAACCTTGTTGCAATGCTTTATAAGTCGGTTTTTAAATCTGAATTCAAAAACCTTTAAAGTCGCTTCAGACTTCTTGATAGAGGATGGATCTCAAAAAAAGAGGAGGCGGGGGGAGAAGGGGCTGGAGGAAAAAGGGGACATGCTAAGAAACCCAGGCTTTCAATTAACCCCTTGTCAAGTCGGCTGGAAACCCCGCGGCCAGCGCCACCTCCTGAAAGGGCCTTTGAGCGGCTCCTGCTCCGGCGGCGGCCGCTCAGAACAGCACCGTTCAGACGGGGCGCACGGAGCGCCCTGCGTCTGCTGCTCTCTGATGGGCAGTGAAATGAAAGCGCTTTTTTTTTTTTTTTTGAGATCCTTGAATATAAATCCTCTACGTTTTAAAAACGTCTTTTTTTTTTCTCAGTCCTCCTAAGGTCATTGGATAGCGCGTGTTGGGTTCGGGTTTTGCTCTGTTGTTGGTTTTCGTTCTAGTAAAATCCCATGATTGTCTTCACAGTGTTGCTACCATATTACCTTGTCATTAAAACAGACTTCGTGCATTTCATGGAGCATTCATTTTCTCAATTCAGTTTCCATGGACGGGGGCGTTAAATACTTTTGGTTCGGAGTTCAACGGGATCGGCTCCCACCGTCTCCAACAGGGGGGGGGGGAAACGCATCTGCGCGAATGTTCCTCAGGCCTCGATGGGGCTGGCCACCATGCTGTTGGGGGTGTCCGGGAGCTGCGAGGACATCGAGGCCACTTCGCTGCCGGTGGAGTTGGAGCCCGGCCCTCCCTCGGAGAAGTTGACCTGCGTGGAAGGTTGAGAGGTGAATGAAGGAGGCGCTGGCCGGATGCATACAAGGAGGATCAATCAAGTGGTCTATGCGGGTGCCTACAGGTACCGGTGCGTGTAGACAGACATGTACAGAGAGCTATCTGGGTATAGGACTCCATTTCGACAGTGAAAGCAAGCCTCCCAGGAAAAGGATTGGAGGAGAAATCCTCTCCATTTCCCATCTTCCAAGAGACCCGTCAGAGCTGAACCTGAATTCCCAACATTATGTTGCGTTAAATTATTTAAGAACAAACGTGTTTCCCTCTGTAAGATGGCATCGCGGCTGTCCCACGCACGCTCCAGATAAAATCACCCCGTGCTGCCCCGGGAGCAGGCCAGGTCTGTCTGCAGGCATCAGAGCCGCTCTCCTTGAGGAGGAAGATCCATCACACACTCTGACCGCTCAGCTCCTGTGACCGGGGCTCCAAGGAAGAGGGTGGCCGCCTCCGCGGGCTCGCAGCCTGGGCGTCCTTCCCTGCTGGCCCTGCTGCCCGTGGGCCTTTCTGTCTCAGCTCCCTCTCTTCCAGCCTGGCTCTTCCTTCCCGGAGGAGGCCCAGAGATTATACCGTCGTGGCCTTACAAATATGGGGCTCCTTTGCGGCCCAGAAAGTACTGTTGCTGTTGCAAAGCTCCTTCTCTGCCCAGCCCCCACCCACGCCTCCTGCCAGGATTCCTACTTCTGCTCACATCCCTCACCGAAGGTTTGGAAGCTGCCCTGCACCCTCCCCCACCTGCCCTCTAGGGTCCAGGATTCACCCAAATAACTCACGAGATTAACCTGACTTTAAAATAAGTGACGGTTCCTCATTCCAGAGTCTACCTTCCTATCCACGCCGT